>NC_140579.1:458856155-459419853 GCF_964204655.1 Triturus cristatus | reverse complement strand
TTATTATTATTTTTTTTTCTTAGCAACTGCATTTTGCCATGTCGTCTTCCGACAGTGCTTTACATCCTCCACCATTCCTACCTTAACAAGCAAAGCCTGAAATTCTGTGGAAACAATGGATCCATATTTTTGAAGACTACCTTGTTGGGATTGATGATTCAGAGTATTCTTCAGAAAGAAAGAATGCTCTTCTCTACAATCACCTGGGTGTTGCTGCACAAAAGATCTTTGATAACCTACCTCCTTTTCCACGGCCTGCTGGTGATGGCACCTGGAACGTTTATATTGAAGCCAAAGAAAGACTTAAAAAACAGTTCTCTGAAGAACCCAATGTTCTTTTGGAAAGACACAGTTTCTTTAAACGTAAACAAGCCAGTGATGAGTCAGTTGAAGAATATGTAGCTGCCCTTCGTGTTCTGGCTTCTACCTGTGATTTCGCTAATTGTGTAGACATTTGCATCAGAGACCAATTTGTTTTCAATTGCTTTTAAAATAAAATGCAAGAAACGTCTTCTTACTTGTCGTAACCCTTCTCTTTTCAGAAGTCATCGATATTGGCAAAAGTATTCAAAGTTCTATAATTTCTTCCCAAGCATTATCAGGTCAAGAAGGTCATCCTCCCATATCTTATGTTTCAGATAATTCTGAATTTTCTACTTCCATTTCTGCCGTCAGAGTTAACAAAGAAGTTTTTAAACGCAGCTTTTGTTATCGCTGTGGTTCTAAAAACCACATCGCAAACTTTCCTTCTTGCCCTGCCTTGGGAAAGAAATGCAGTAAATGTAAAAAAAATAGGTCATTTTCAAGAATTTTGCAGATCTTGTCGTTCTTATCTTAATGTTAGGATTCACAATGTGGAACTGCAATCTCCTTCTACCTCGACCTGCAATTCATCTGTCTCTGACTCCACTAGTAATTTTACCAATCTCCTTCTCTCCATCGACAAACCTTTGAATGCCATTGAGTATGAGCGTCCCCTCTGCCAAGCCTTCATTAATGGGGAATCCTTACAAGTCATGGCCGACTCTGGAGCTCCCATCACTGTACTGGCTGATACCACCTTCTATACTTTATGGGGCCATTCCATTACCCTTCAAGCTCCCGATATTTCTCCCAAAGCTTTTGGTGAGAAGGACATTGATCTCCTCGGTTTCTTTGTTGGCTCTTTGCAAGTTCTGGGAAGATCCACTGAAACAAAAATGTATATTGCAGTCAAAGGCAGAGATTTGGTGGGTTGGAGAGACCTAGCCAGATTGGGTATTATTTTAAAACCTGGTCATAATAATCCCATTGTTCTAGGTGATGTTCCTGTTCTTTCTATTGACAACAGTAATCTTAATGATACTGATCCGCTTGCTTTGCTTAAGAACAACTTTCCTTCTGTTTTTAGCAACAGCATTGGCACCATCAAAGGTTTTTAACATGTCATTAGGCTTAAGGCCAATGCCATACCTGTCACTCACAAAGTCAGACCTGTTCCTATTAATGTTAAGCCTGACCTTAAAAAATTATTGGAAAACTTGACAAAAGATGGCATTATTGCCACTACCGACTCCTCTGAATGGGTATCTCCCATTGTTCTTGCCAAAAAGAAGAATGGTGATCTTTGTCTCTGTGTGGACCTCAGGTCCTTAAACCGCAACATCATTGTTGATTGTCATCCTCTTCCCCATATTCAAGAAATGCTCTCCAACATTGGCCACGCTAAATATTTTTCCACCATTGACCTGCATTCTGCCTAACATCAAATAGCCTTGAATACTGAGTCTCAAGAACTCACCACCTTTGTCACTCCCTTTGGGGCGTACAAGTACTTGAGGCTACCTTTTGGTTTGGCTTCCGCAGCCTCAGTGTTTCAAAAGGTCATGGATGTTCTTTTCAAAGACATTGCCAATGTTCAAGCCTTTCAGGATGATATCCTTCTTTTTACCGAAACCAAAGAGGCTCATTTGGACACCTTGCATAAAGTTTTCTCCATCTTGAATTCTAGGGGCGTTACCATTCAACCGGACAAGTGTACATTTTTAGTTGAACAAATCGACTATTTAGGTCATACCATCACTCCGGAAGGCATTAACCCCAAATTTTGCAATGTTGAAGCCATTGTCAAAGCTCCGCCTTCTCCTGACAAAGATGCCCTAAGATCCTTTCTGGGTCTCTGCGAATATTATGCTCGCTTTGCAACTGATTACTGTTCCTTTGTCCAACCATTGAGATGTCTTCTCAAAAAAGGCACAACTTTTGTTTGGACCGATGACATTAATGCTGCTTTCTCTAATATCAAAAACCTAGTTGTCAATGCTCCTGCTTTAAGTCCTTCTGTTCCTGGTCACCAGTGCACCATTACAGTTAATACCAGTCTCAAAGGTCTCGGTGCTGTTTTTGGTCAACAAATTCACAACAAAGATCACACCATTGCTTTCGCTTCCAGAAGTCTATCTGATGCTGAGTCCAAATACAGCACGATAGAGAGAGAAGCATTAGCTTGTGTCTGGGCGGTTACCAAATTTAAAACCTACCTTTGGGGCTGTCATTTTGTCATCTACATTGATCACAAACCAGTTGTCTACCTATTGCAAGGCGATGGTTTAGGCAAAGCTTCTGCCCGACTGGTACGTCTTCTTTCCAAACTTCAAGAATACAACTTTCTTATTAAATACATTCAAGGTGGCAGAAATTTTAGAGCATATTGTCTTTCTCGTTTGTTTGGATTTACTTTTCATTTGTGGATTCTGCATCTACTCAATCTGTTCTACAATTTCTCAAAAGTGTTTTTTCACTAGAAGGTCCTCCTAGAGAATTACTCACTGATAATGGTACTCACTTTGACTCTACTGTCATGAAAGAGTTTTTGGCAAGCTTTGACATTAAACATTTGCAAGTCGCTTTGTATAGTACATCTGCCAATGGTTAGGTAGAAAGAGCTAATTGCTTTCTCAAGGAAGGTATTCAAACTGCTCTGTCTTCACGGTTAGATTACAAACTATTTTTAAAAGCAAAAGTGAATGCCTACTATAATTCTCAACATTCTACCACTGGTTACACTCCTTTTGAATTGTTGTGGGGTAGAAAATGTCGTTCCAAACTTCTACCCGCTTGGTTGGTGCAACATTTTGTTTTTTCTGGCGCCTCCAATATCAATAGAGATTCTATTATACGACACACAGTTTCCTCAGCACAAGATAAACAAAAATTTCACAATGATAATCTTAAACATGTTCATGATAAAGAGTTCACTGTTGGTGCTTGGGTTCTTATTAAGAAACCATTTGGTGTTAAAAAAAGGGGATCCTTCATTCTCTTCTCTTTGTAAAATTGAAAAGGTCAGTCTAAGTGCTTGTTTGTTACAAGAAAAGGGGTGGGGGAACAAGGGTAGACTTGTTCCCATTTCTGATGTGCAAGCTGACATTCATAGGATAACTGCTGTACCATATTCTTCTGATGATTCTATTTTGTTTGAGAATACTGCTGTACTTGATGCTGGAACATCTCTTGCTCCTGTCTAACATTCTGACACTTCTTCTTCCATTACTATTGCTCCTAAATCTGTTTCTTCTGTATCACCATCTAGAAGAATTTGCAGGTTACCCATACGTTATAAAGATTTTATTATGAATTATTTTTTGTTTGTAAAGAAAGGGAGAGGTTGTAATATCCGCATTTCTCTTCCTCTTTATTCTCTCCTTTCCTTTGATCATTATATTTCTTCTCTTTCTATTCTTTCTCTGTCATCTGTCTTCTAGAATCTTTAGTAGAGTGCGCGATTCTATTCCTGCGCTTACGACTGAAGGGACACCTTCGCTGTGGGTCCTGCTACATTGTATCCTGATTTCTTTTTTTTTCATAATAAAGAATTCTCGGATAATCTTTGAGACTGTGTCCCTTCCTTCACGCCGCTACAGCAATCCTAACCGGATTAGGTGGGAATGCTTTCCTAACAACATTGCAAGCGGCCCCTTAGTGTCTCCCATCCTCTTCCTGACTCAGCTTGTTTCCATGAATCATTTCTATTATTATCTCCCATCACATCATTCCATTGTAGTGTCCTATCACATGCCAGTGGGTGAGGTGACTACTCCTGGAACAATCAATCAGCCACAGGCCATACAGATTGTTCAATGTTTGCTAGACCAGTAGTACAAACACATCAAGCCACTTCAACAAATCACCCTACAGAAGCTGTACATGTTAGACACAATTCCTATCTTTGACATATGGGAAACATCCATTACAATGCAGCCATTACATCGCACTGCGTTTACAACGCAGCTGTTACAACGCAACTGCCTTTACATCGCATGCCATTACAACGCATGCCATTACAACGCATGTCACTACAGCGCATGCCACTATATTGCATACAATTACAACGCATTATAAGGTAAGTAATAGAGAGTTTTTAGGTTTAGGGTGGGTATGTGTTTTGGGGTCGATGGGAATAGTAAATTTACCCCTACACTTTCCAACACTTTCCCTACTGTTGCACTCACTGAAGTGGGAATAGTAATGTTTACCCCTACACTATCCAACACTTACCCTACTGTTGCCCTAAAAGTATTATGCATTGTAAAGGTATGTGTTATAATGGTATGTGTTGTAATGGTAGTTTTTCGAAAATGTATTGTAATGCTATGCGTTGTAAAAATCATGCGATGTAATGGTAGTTGCGATGTAAAAACCACGTTGTAAAAGCATGCATTGTAATTGTTTGCGCTGTAATGTCATATATTCTTGTCATATGCACATTATAGCTCAAAATCATCCAAGTGTTTACTCCCCCAATAGTACCTGCTTTCAAGTTATACTGGCAACGGATATTTATTTATTGAGTTTATTAAGCGCGACAGTTGCCCAAAAAGGGCTTCCCGGTGCTAGAGCAGAATACTGAATCCAAGAGGCAGGAAAATGCAGATCACTGATTAAAAAGCCAGGTCTTAATGGCTTTACGGAAGTGAGTGTACCTTGTTTCTATGCGGAGAGGTAACGGAAGGGAGTTCCAAAGCTTCGGGCCTAGGAGGGAGAAAGATCTACCTCCCATCCTTGCACGGAAGGTTTTGGGGACACAAAACAGACCTTGTGTAGTAGATCTCAGGCATCGGGCAGGAGTGTAGGTGTGTACAAGGGTTTGGAGATATCTGGGAGCATTGCCCCATTTTATCCTGTGCATGAGGCTCAGAGTTTTGAATTTGACCCTGTTGTCAATTTTTAGCCAGTGGAGTGCCTTTAAGTGACTGGACATACGCTCTCTCCTGTTGCACTTGCAAAGCAATCTAGCTGCTGCGTTCTGTACCAGTTGAAGGCGCCTTATGATTGCCTGAGATGCCCCTAAATAAAGGACATTCCCGTAGTCCAAACGGGAGGTGATTAATGCATTAATCACTGTCTTTTGAGTGTCTGCAGGGAGCATCCATATGATTTTCCTGAGCCATCTCAAGATAATGAAGCAGGTGGCTGTGAGATTGTTCACCTGGGGCTCCATGGTAAGGCCACTATCAATGATAAAGCCCAGATTGCGTACTTGGTTCAATGGAGTAGGCAGGGTGCCCATTTCGGATGGCCAATGTCTGGAATTCCAGAGATTATGATTGGGACCTACTATCAGAACTTCGGTTTTACTTCCATTGAGTTTAAGCATATTTTCATTCATCCAGAAGAAAATATTCCTAAGGCCAGTCTGAAGGCGTGAAGGAAGATCTTGGTTTTCGTTTGATAGTGTGAAAACGATTTGGGAATCGTCCGCGTATGTGAACATGTTGAGACCAGCTGATTCAGCAATCTGGGCCAGCGGGGCTGCATAAAGGTTAAATAGCAGGGGAATTAATACTGATCCTTGTGGAACTCCATATGGAGAAAAGTGGACCTTTGATGCCGCATTACTGGAAGAGATTTGGAATGTCCTATGAGTCAGAAAAGATGCAATCCAATCTAGTGCAATTCCTCTTATGCCTATGTTGAAAAGGGAAGCGAGCAGTGTGTCATGGGAGATGGTGTCAAACGCCGCGCTGAGATCCAGTAGAATCAGCGCGGCAGAATTACCCTTATCGACCATTTGTCGGAGGTTTTCCACGACTCCAAGTAATGTGGTCTCCGTCGAGAATCCGGTGCGGAAACCCGATTGGGAGGGGTGAAGAATACTGTTTGCCTCCGTGAAGTTGGTGAGATGTTCATGGACATGCTTCTCCAGGATTTTGGAGAAAGCAGGCAGAAGAGATATTGGTCGAAAATTTGCCAAATTTTTAGGGTCGGCCGATGGTTTCTTAAGAAGGGGTGAAACCAAGGCATGTTTCCAAGATGGCGGGACCGTGGCGGAGCAAAGAGATAAATTTAAGAATTGACATAACATGGCAAGAAGAGGGGTGTCCAGGAGTCTAAGAGTAGAAATCGGAAGGGGGTCAGCAGGGGATCCAGATTTGACCTTCCCTAAGATGTCCCGCAGACCCCGGACATCCATCTCGGGCCAAGAAGCAAGCAGCGCGTAGGATAGATGGGGTTGGACATAGATGTCATCTGTGTTGGATCCAAGGTTTTGGGTACTGTTGGATTGGGCCTGCTGTTGTGTTGCTATATTCTGGTAGATATTCTCGATCTTAGATGTAAAATATTTCGCCAGTTCCTCGCATTAAAGACTATTAAGGGGCGGAGGTTTAGGAGGAGTGTTTGCACCTGCTAACTCTTTTACAAGGTTAAAAAGAATTTTCGATTTGTTGGTAGCTTCAGATATGGATTTTGCTACATAGTCAGCTCTTGCCTTGTTACATGCTTTATGATAAAGCTTGAGCTCGCTTTTGTAGTGTGTACTGGCAGCCGAAGAATAATCCTTCCTCCATAGGCGTTCTAGTCGTTTGCATTTTGATTTGGTGGCTTTCAGGTGTTCGTTGTACCATGGGGCAGGCGGGTTGTGGGAAGTGGTTTTTTTGTAAGCTAGGGGCAGACAGATGTCTAACGCCCCTAGGAGCCATTTATTGATATTAGTGTCTGCAATTTCAATATCTCTGGTGTTTAAAAATTCCTCCGGTATGGTCGCATTAAGGATGGACATAAGGCGGTTCATGTCCAAATTTTTCCAATTTCTTTTAAGGGACCTACTAGTCCCGCTGGGGGGGCCGACAGCTGTATGGTCCCCCAGATGAAATTTTATTAAGAAATGGTCTGACCAGTCTAAGGGCAGAGCCTGCTGGCACTGAGGCTGGGGAAGGCTGGAGAAAAAAGGATCCAGAAGGTGTCCCCTTATGTGGGTGGGACCTGAGTTCCATAGGGTAAGATTCATAGCAGCCAGGTCAAGTATTAGATTTATGCCTGGTTTGTTTGTAGGGTCATCGAAATGAATGTTTAGATCGCCTAGTATGGATAGATTGCTGTAATTCACCCATACGGAAGCAATCCAGTCCACTAATTGGGTAGCCCAAGGGAGAGTGGGGCCGGGCGGACGGTAAATCAAAAGGCCTGTAAAAGTGAAGGTCGGGTGGAGTTGAAGTTTGAACAGAGCAGCCTCACATGCGAGTAAAGGAGTGGGCTCCAAAATACACTGCAACGATTTTTTAAAGATGACTGCTATCCCACCTCCAATTCCGGAAGTTCGGTCTTGTTGAATAATGGCATAATTGGACGGCAGGGCTTCGGCGATGTCTGGGCCAGAACTGGCATGTAGCCACGTCTCAGTAAGAAAGAGGGCATCTAGGGAGTTGTCAGACAGAAGATCGAAAATGTCCATTTTGTGTTTGCAGAGCGACCTACAGTTAAGACTACCAAGTAACCATGAACGCGTTGGCTTGAGGCCGTTAGGTCTGGGCCGCTGGGCACATAGTTTCGGGGTGTCAAGATAGAAGTTACATGCACAACATGCAATACTAGTATTCCTGTAGTTAGATAGTATTTTGCAGGTGTGTTTGACAGGGGGACGTAAGGACCGCAATAGGTCGGACGTGTAAGTAATCACTTCTGCAGCGTATATGGGCCCTGGGCCTGGGCCAATATATCTGTTTTGAAAAATGTTGAGTAAACCTACTACATCCACAAACACTTTGATCAGTGTACGAAATTGGATTATTTCTTGAAGGGGCTCAGAACCCACTTAAAATAATAATCAAATCCTTGTCAGGGTGAACCACAAATGTCAATAATTAATCCTCTGCTTAACGCTGTGGTAGCTTGGCACAAAGTAGTCACGCTTAACTTACAGACAATGTATAAAGTATTTCTGAAGCACTCAAGCAGTAATAATGTGAAAACACGACACAAGAAAAATCCCAAACAATTTTAGAAATTAGAAACTATTTTAATAAATGAAATTACATCCAAAATGGTAAAAATCCAACTAGACCCGATGATATGAACTTCTAAAGATTTAAGTTAAAACAGATTCAAAAAGCACCAACCGAGGTTATATGGTTGTGCAAGACTGGGTCAAAGTCAAAAGCGGATCGCTGTAGAGTGGGGTACCAGTGCGGTCGTCGATGAGGCAGGAAAGTTCCAAGCGAGAGAAGACCAAAATTCGTGCCCAGGAAGGTTTCAAAAATCATTGGATGTTGCTTGATGTCCATACCCGGAGAAGCCCTCTACATTGAGACATAAAAACGTCTTTGGAAGTTGGATTTCCATCAGATAGGCAAACCACCAAGTTGATTGTCAGTGATTGCGGCTTTGGCGTTTCTCCCAGTATCTTATGGTTCTCCAGGTTGAACTAGTATGTATATAGCACCACAAGATGAAATGATACTAAAAGAAGAGTTTATTATAGAGTCCCTGCATCCCCACCAACAGCTCCTTCCAGTCCCTGCCACCTCTACTCCAACTGCCACTCATGGAACGATCACAAGTTTTAGATCAATCCTCACATTCCAGCATGCATAGAACTTTATGCTGGCCACCACAGATAACTCACATCCCCACTAAAAATAGAAACAACCCAACCTAATAAAAACTAACGTAAGGAATACATCAGTAACAGCAAGAAAATAATGCTAAGAGACCATTTCAAATCAAGGAAAGATTTATACAAGAAAATATATCAAAGAGATCAATATATTATATCATCTTCATAACATGCAGGCCTTCTCCTCACATTAGAGGTAACTGGGTAGACTGGAATGCCAATCCCACTGGTCATTCTCAGCATGCTAGCTCATTTTTCCTTCTGATGCACAGAGTCATCCCTACTATCTGAAACTTTAGAGTCAAATCATTTGACCAATCTAGACATACTCCAAGTGCTACCCAAATCTGAAGTGACCACATTTTTCCTAAGAGACACAGTGGAAAATGGACATATAAATTGAGTCAACCCTTTTTTCCCCCAGTCTGGTTTCCTAACCCAGAGAAGATCCCCTACATTTCATTTCTTGTTTTTTTACTGAGTGTTTCCAATCATACCTCTCTTTGTACTTTTGTTGATAACCCTCATGCCAGGACCTTCTCATCTCCATATTCACAACAGTCACACCTCTGCCAGAAACATTCCTAGTTTGAGGTTTCAGTTTGTCACTCTTCCATTAAATAGCTCTAAAGTGACTTAAGGGTGACACAGTTGGGAGGAGTGTGATGTGCCCACAAAGTCTCCCTATGAACAACCTTAAGAGATAACCTAGAATCCATTACCATCTGAACACACAATTTCTCCACACGGTTCATCCTTACAGGGAGACCATATTAGCTTGTGGCAAATATTAAGCAGTTTTCGGGTAACTGATCCCTAAGTCATTCAAAACTTTTTGCATTTTATGGGACACACATTGTCTATCACCAAACACTTTGGCACCTCTTCACTTACAAATTCATCTTTCAGATAGTTAAGAACCAATCTGGAACATATCGTGCTCACTAACCTGGTTGTAAACACTAACCTGGTTGTAACCCATTTGGATGTGTAGTCAATTAAAAGCAAAACTTATCTCTCAGTTGGTTGCAACAGATTAATTAGATCTATAATATCCAAACCTAATTTCTCCCAGGGTTTGTCTGGTAACTCAACAGAAGATAAGGTAATATGGTGAGTAATACTCGACTTTTCATTAAAAGCACACAGGTAGTCATATTGAACCAATTCTTCAACTTGACGGTCAACCTCTGGCCACCAATATCTTTCATTCTCACCTTAGTCAGATTCCTTCCTATGTGCCCCTCCTTATTTGTATTTATTTATTTATTTATTTGTGTGTTTTGTAAAGCGCACAGCTGCCCCAACGGGGCGTCCCGGCGCTGGTAAAACTTGGAGACAGTGAGGGTAGGAAAAAGAGGATAACCTTATGAGGAAAAAAGGTGGGTCTTTAGTGACCTTCGGAATGCCACTTCAGTTTGACATGCGCGTAGAGTGATCGGAAGCTTGTTCCAGCACTGAGTGGCACAGACCTCGAAGGTTTTCCCTCCAGTACGAGAACGTTTGAATCTTGGGGTTTCCAGGAGAAGAAGGGAGTTAGAACGTAATGTCCTGGCCTTGACGTACGGCTTCAGAGTGCTTTTCAAGTGGGCGGAGCCATTACCCTTGGAAACACGAAAGGCCAGCGTCATGGCCTTGAATACACATCTCTTGGCTATCGGTAGCCAATGTAGTTTTCGGAGGAGGGGAGAGATGTGTTGTCTGGCTGGGATTCTCTCGACCAGCCGGGCGGCAGCATTTTGGACAGTCTGTAATTTGTGGCAAAGGCCTGCTGTGATACCAAGATATAGTGCGTTGGCTCCTGTGCTAAACTAATCACTTTAATTCGCATTCCCCTAGGGTGAATCATCCTTTCACCACTTAAAAGTTCACTACCCTCTACCGTTAACTCATCCTTCACAACTCCAAAGGAATGCACCAAGGGTCAATGATCAAGCCAGCCCTTGACAAAATATTTTTAATAACTGGCTAAGTGGCATCATTCATTTTACACTCTTCCCATTCCAGCTATGTGAAGGCACTCTCTCTAACCCAGCAGACACTATGAGAATTCACAACTTCATTGGTGTCCTCAACTTTCACTGGCAGAGGAGAAAGAAAATCAACCGGTCTGTTCCTGACTCCAAGTAAATATTATACTTGAAAATTAAACTCTTCCAACACTTCACTCCTCCTCTTCAACCTAAGAGTGTAGTAAGGACTCCCTTAATACGTACATACATTGTTAAGTTAGCATAACCACGTCAGAAGTTAGAAAGCCATCTTGCTGCTTTTGTACACGACACTGCGTTCACATGTTATTGCTTAAACGAACTGCTGACTCGAGTTTTGCCTCACACGAGAGCAATCTGTTGTTACCATCCCGAGCTCTGCGAAGCGACCTTGGTCTGCACACGATGTGACAAACAGTCTGAGTTGTTAGACAATGCATGTTTTCCACTCTAGGTTGATCGACCCACTATTTAGTCATAACACACGAGCAGCTGCACATACCTGAAAGTTGGTGCTTTTAATATCACGGACATCATGTTTATTATTCAGACCGAAGACGAGCCTTCCTGCGAGAAGACTCCTGATGCTCCTGTGATGTGATTTCACTAAGCTGATCTTTGAGGTATGGGGTCCCCTATTCAAGCCTAAGAGACCTTCTGTTAGACTAATAATAATATTAGCTTCTTAGTAAAGGGAAAGTGGTAGTATCCACTGTCATTATAACATGATCACCCCTTTTATATTCTATGGAATTGTAACTATGTTGATGGTTTTGATTTTAATCATTTGTCTGCTTGTATTAGCCAAAGTACTGCATATTAGGACACGTGGTCTATAAAAATAAACTCTTTTTATTTTCACCGTGTCTCTGTTGATTCTTGTTGTTGACTGATGTGAGAATAATATACGAACAGGTATTTCCGATTCCCACCATTCCTGAGTATGTACTGGGTTGTCTTTTCATTGGGACCGCCGAGCTAAATCTCGGATAACGAATGGGACACTTATGCTAGCCGGATACTGGGTTCTGGGTTCTGAGGTGAGTACACCACAACTCACTGAGGTCCTGGGGTTCTACGCATAGTTCTGTGTATAAGCAGAATCCCTGCAACATGGCGCACCTAACGTTTGGTCTATGAGTTGAAACGCCTTAGTAGTGCTCGCGTTTGTCCACAACACCCTCATTCTTGTTTCCGGATAACAAGTCTGACGTATTTAAAACCTACCTAGGTCTATTGATATAGGTTCTTTCAAGCTTGATAATTAAAAAGGTTATTGAACCCTTGTGCTACTGATAGTTTCAAGTGTGTGTTGTCCTAATGTCGGTGGAGATTGCGGCGCACAGCCGTGCGGCTGTGAAACGTCATTTGACGCAGTATGGGGTACCGGACACTGGTATGAATGTCATCTTTGTAGTGGGAGCCGATGCGGCTCATCCCTATGAGTTGTTCTACTCTTGGGTGACGATTCCAGCGGTGGGGGATGATGACACCTTTCATTCTTACACTGCCGCTGCAGTGCCGGCGAACTATACGCCGTATAGGACACAGGAAATACCAATATCTGCTTGGCAGCACCATATTTGGTTTAATGGCGCCCTTCCCCATGTGGTTATACCGCCGAGAATGGGCCCTTTATCAATTGCAGGGGCCTCTTGGCCGGTACTAGCCGGATTTACGCCTCATCCCCGTTACCTCACGGTGACGGTGGCTGAGTTGCGTGTACTACACACTGCCCTCATTACGGTATATAGGGCGTTAGTGCAGTATGTGTCGCGCAATATGCAGGTGGGGGCACCTGCTGTTGCGGGACAGCCTACTGATCATCACGCGGTGGTCATTAGTCCTGTTATGGTTAATTCTGTTATGGGCAAGCGCCCCCAAACTAGGGATGATTTCCCCTTTTGGCTTGCTGAAAAATTTGACCAAATAGAAGTGGTTTACCCGAATACTACTCCTGTGGAGAAACACAGGATCCTCACCATTAGTTTGCCTAAAGACTTGGTCCCCCACATTGATGATTGTGTAAATTGGGGCAAGGTCTTTGCTGCGACGTACGCGCAGTGCTTTGGCACTCCGTCTATGTTGCAGCTGCCCTCCGTTATCAAAAGAGTTCAAGAGAACCATGGTGCGGAGTCTGCGATAGAGTTAGGGATGCGGCTCCTCGGGCAATTTGACCTGGTGGCTACCATGATAATTGGTAACCTGAAGGGTGATGCTTTGCATTTCCAGGTTCGTAATGAACTGAAACGAGTTGCTGAGGAGGACAAACCGCAGGAATTTGCGAAAATAATCGCAGAGGCATATCGTGATTTGGGTCGTAGCTCTTTAGGAGTTAAGCCTGTAATAAAGAATCCCGATCTAAAACAGCAGGGTAAGGCAGAAACGTCTGGTAAGGACGAACGGCCCTTTTTTCCTAAACAAAAATGGCAGGTTAAACAACAGGGAAAGCAGCAGCAACAGAAACAGGGCTCTCGGCCTGCCTCTCCCGTACAGTCTAGTAGTGAACGCACTTATGATCTGCGCGATCGTGCTGCTATAAAGTCTCCTGATAGATTTCAGGTTTCTGAACAGCGCTCTCCTCGTTCTTCACAGGAAACATCGGCTACACAGTCCGGTGGCGGAGGCGGTGGCAAAGGTCGGGGTGCTCCACAACAGCGTGACCAGCCCCGACAGACTGAGGGTAAAGGCAAGCAGGACGAATTTGCACGACAAAGACCCCCGTTTCAGAAGAAGAAAGTGGCGGCTCTGACGGCAAGGTATGCCTCAGATAGTGCGGACACAGCTTCGGAACCGGACATGGGCGCTGACGCTCCTGGACAGCGCAGCGGAAATTACCATAGTCCGTCAAGCTCTGCGTCCATTTCTGGCGGTGACAGCAACTGATATATCGGTTACTGTGGAAACAGCTGACACCAGAGTGGCTCCCCCTGACAGACTTTATGAAATAGTCTTATTAATAGAGGGTGACATACAACGTACAATAAAAGGGATTTTTTGGGATAATCTGACCACCACCTATGATATCCTCCTAGCGGAGGCAGATTGCCCCCAGCTTTCATTTTAGAGGCTCCTAGAGGGGAGGAAGTAATCCTCCCGTCCTTTGCGCACACAGTGCCTAAGGACCAAGCTGAAGTGTATGCTGAGGAGTGGGCGCTTGCGCTTGCGCCGGGGGTGTATCGTACTCAGGTGGGATGGGACAGATTGTCCCCCTGCCATGAGATTCCATTGCGGTCTATGCCCCAGCCTCAACCTCAATATCCTATGCGTCGTGAAGCGAGACCCCACGTCGCGGCAATCCTTGAACAATTGGAATATCAGGGTGTTATTGAAACATGTGTGTCCCCTATGAATAACCCTTTATTCACTGTAACGAAGCCTGACGGCTCGTACCGTTTAGTTTTGGATTACCGGCACCTAAACTCCCACTGCCGGACCTGCGCGGTACAAAATACACATAGCTCGGCTTTGGTCGACAGTCTCGTGCGTAAAAGATTTAAAACGACACTTGACATTTCCAATGGCTTTTTTAGCCACAACCTGTCCACACTGAGTAGCCAGTGGACAGCGTTTACTTCAGGTGGAAAACAAAAACAGTTTACAAGATTAGCCATGGGTTACAAAAATAGCCCTGGCGTCTTTTCTGCTCGCGTGGTTTCTCTTTTAGAAAGAATAGACCCCGAAGCATACTCCTATGTTGACGATATCTATCTTACGGATGATGAGCTGATGCCGCATCTGTCTCGGGTTGACAATATTATCGTGAGTTTTACTGACTATGGCTACAAATTCAATTTTGCGAAGTCATACATCGCAGAATATACGGTGTTGTTTTTGGGCTACGAGCTCAACAATGAAGGTAAGGGGTTAGCCCCCCACTTTCTGGAAAAGTGTGTACGCTTAAGTGCTCCTACGACACTGAAGAAATTACAATCTCTGCTGGGTTTTCTGAATTTCGGCCGTACGTACATTCCTGATTATGCCCAGAGTATCAAGCCGCTTTACGCCTTGGTACAGCCTTCGTTTTCGAAATCTAGCTGGCAGCTAGAACACTCTGCAATTTTACAGTCTTTACAGGCTGACCTTCTTGCTTCACAATACTTGCTGACACGTGATAACCGCACTAACCTGGTAATCAGAATAGTACCGGGCGCCGTGGGGTTCACGTATTTGACGTTTAATGAGGGCGACACAGTCCCCATTGCGTACAAATCCCACTTGTACACCTCTGCTGAATTACGTTTTTCCACGGTCGAAAAAGTTCTGACTGCTGTGCAGATGGCGATCCTCAAGGAACGCGCACTGTCGCATGGGAAACAGATTCTGGTTGTAACTCCATATCCTGCTTTAGAGGCAGTGACTAAAGCAAGTGTACCCAATTCTAAAGCTTTGCATCCACGGTGGATACAATGGGCTACAACACTGACGTCGCCAGACGTCACTTACATCTTTGATGCCTCATTACAGACTCAAGAGTACTTGCAGTATGAATTCGTTCATCCGGCACCTCTGTCTTTGCGCCCGCTCGAAGAATACCATTGTGTCATATACACTGACGGGTCTGCGCAACCCGCAATTGGATCGAAGCACGCTTATTCTGCGGCTTGCGCAATTGTCGTAGGTACATTCGTAAATGGTGAATTCCAATCTGATGCAGTGCATACGCAGTCATTGGGTGATTGTACCGCGCAATTGGCGGAGCTCCGGGCTCTGGTGCTGGCACTGGAGTTTGCTGATCCCCGAGTCACTACTCTTATAGTGAGTGACTCCTTCTACTGTGTCCAGTCCTACAATGACAATTTACACTTCTGGTCTCAGAATGATTACCGCGACACTAAAGGTAGCACAATTAAGCATAAAACGCTTTGGGTTCGAGTGGCAGACTTTAAAGAACGTCTCCCTCTCGTAAGTGTTATTCACACTCTTGGTCACCAGCGGCTTGGTGTCCATGCTGTCGGCAACAGCTTAGCTGATGAGGCAGCGAAAACAGCAGTGGCTACATACTTAGTGGCAGCAGTTACAAGATCCAAAAGTAAGATTGATGATGACATCTTGGCAGCTATTGCTGCTACAGAGAAGGGAGGAGATTACCCGAAGGGTTTTCCCTCTCGGTATATTTATCATTTAAGTCCTGATAACGTCCCATTAGTGAGGATTAACGACGTTGGTGATAGAATAATTCCCAACGCGGACTGCAGACCAGCACTGATCTTGGCTGCGCACGAGGGGTTGGCGTCAGCCCACGCCGGTGTGTCAGCTACAATATCTCTGCTACAACAACGTTACTGGTGGTTTGGTTTATATAAACAAGCGCGCGCTTATGTTCTTGATTGTGACATTTGCCAACAGAATAAACCTTCTACTGTTGCGCGCCCACCACAGACACAGCTGTACATCTCTAATAAGCCATTTGGTTGTGTTTATTTAGATCACTGCGGTCCTTTTTCTTCTGATACTGCGTACAAGTACATCTTGGTTGCAGTGGATTCGTGCACACGTTTTCTATGGGTATGGCCACAAAGGAGTGCTGACTCGCGGACTGTCATCAGGGATTTGCGTGTCTTTGTGGGAACTTTTGCGTGTGGTACCTTCCATTCTGATCAGGGCCCTGTGTTCGCCTCTAAGGCTTACAAGGAGGCTATTAAAAATGTGGGGGTCCTTGTCAAATTTTCGTCTCCCTACCGACCTGAGGGTAATAGTGTGGTGGAGCGAATGAACCGTGACTTAAAGCAATCATTGACAGCACGTGTTTTAGGCACGGGCCGGAACTGGCTAGCCCATTTGTATAACGTCCAACGTGCACTAAATAATCTCCCTAGAAGGTCTCTGGGTGGGCGGACCCCGTACATGATGCTCTTCGGAATCAGAATGTTTGTTCTAGACCTTGATGGTCTAGACATTGCGGCGTCGACCGCACCCTTTGACGTAGATGATCACTGTGCTGTTTTGCAGACTCTACAAGAAGCCAGAGACTCTCTTTCGAAAGAACATTTGCCCTCCACGTCTGAAGCTGAGGTTCAGATTCCGGTAGTCGGCTGGCTACCCCGAGTTGGTGATCTGGTCCGTGAGAAGGTGGAGAACAAGAAGGAGTTCGGCCCCTCTTATCGTGCACCAGTTCCAGTGCTTGGAGTGCAGGGTACAAGAACAGTCATTTTACCTCCACTTCCTGGTCGCAAAGAAAACAGGTACATCTCTATTGACAATGTCAAACTTCAGCGAGTGGCCGATACTTCTTAGTATGACTCCGGCAGTTTCATGCCAGACAATGCAAAGAAATTCAATGATGGTTCCTGCTTCTACCACCTTGTCTGATGTTGCAATCGAGATGCATTCAGTTACTGATCCCTTGCTGATACCACCGGCTGGTGGTTTGCCCGATGAGACTGAGTACGCTTATCCTACACGTGGACCTTCGCCTGTTTTACAATCTACAGCACTTGGCCAGTCCCGTTTTTCATTTGACACTAACTCTTTGCCCTCAACTCCCCCGTCAAACATTGCTGTTTTTGTGAGCTGGTTTAAGAAACATTTTTTGATAGCTCCTTGGACATACATCTGGTTGATGCTTTTTGGTATTTTTTTGTTTATGTCCATTGGATTTGTTGTAGTTTTCTTCCGTTTGGTGGATGGCCATTATCTCAAAGAGAGATCGACAATTAGACTTATCAATGGAACTTTGGCCCTCCACTCCTCATCCCACATCATGAAAAGGGACCAGACTTTTGTGAATATTACTGCCTGGCCCGTCATGGATGGAATCGCATGGGATGCAGTTAAATTTCAAATTCATGGGCCTACAGAGGTCATTAATGTGCCTAATGTATTTCGTGTTTCTATGGGTGATGTAGTTAAACAGAACATACGTTCTGATGATGGGATGTACACGCCATTGAAGCACTGTTTTCAGATTTGAAATATTATGCCGCCTTTGATGCTGAGGATTTGTATGAAAATGCGGCTAATTATGCGGAACAGTATTGTTTTCAACATTATGGCAATCACTTCCTGCATAAATCGAATTCGTTTAGAAATTTTGTAAATTTTACCCAGTGGGAACATTGTCCCACCCCCTCGTTTGGCAGTTCACATACGTTAGTTGATAAGTTTACTTATTTTACTGATTTCAGTGTTTCGGCCCCGGCATCCTTTTATTTTAAAGTTAAGCCCGAGTCTGCCTCCAAGGTTAGACTGACACACACCAAATTGCTATATTCTAAGTCCTTTATGGATGAGTTGTCAATCAAAGGTTATGATCTATGGAAGGCTACTATTGATCTTAAGTCGGTTTGGGGTTCCAAACCGTGGCAGGTTCAGGGAACTGAAGCTTTACACCGTGCCTGTCTAGTACCAAATTATATGTTGTTTTTAAATGCAACCATCTTCCAAACCACCTGTTTCGGATTGGCCACTTCTAAAAAACTAAATTCGCCTTCTGTGCCGGATCTGGGTGCTTACCCAAATTGGTATAATCACACAGATCTGTCCCTTCCTGCTTTGCAGATATTGGTTTCCAATTCATCTTTCAATATTTCAAAATTTAATAGTGAGGGATGGTTAATTTGGCAAAGCAGTTCTGATACCTGTCAACGTCGTTTTCTAGGACTGAAACCGGGGTATACTCAAGATCGCGTGGACCCCCGGTTTGAGTCGTCACATACAGTAACTACATACTCTGTAGGGAAATTATGTCAGTCCTGGCTGCGGCATTCTACCTTGGCATCTGTCAAAGTTCATTTATTAAAGTTACATGACAAAATAGATTTGAATGATTTTGTTAAAGGTCCTGTGGGTGGCAGATCCAAAAGGTGGGCGTATGCTATTTACAACGAAGTATGGAAACTGTCGCAGATTGAGGCAGCTTCAAGATTGAGAGCTATTGATCAGGCTAATATGGAAAAAGTATTAGCAGTTATTGATAACAGCATTAACACTCTTTCTTCTCGTATTTATACTTTAGATAATATTGTTTCTTCAATTGTGGATATTGTGCAGGATGATATGTCTGTGTTGTATCATGGTCAAAACCAGTTGCGTTCTGTTATGCAGTTTGCATGGACATTACAAACATTGAAGGCAGGGAAGGTCCCTTGGGACTATCTGAATACAACATCGTTATTTCTTCCCTTTAACCTTACTGACAAACAGCAGTTCATGTCCATGAAGGATGCTACATATTCCTTGCTCCATATTGAGAAATTGGAGCCGTTACCTTTTTCTGTTGCGGAAGTCGACTCCGCTGTGTGGCTCTTACACGGATTGATAAGTCTACCGTTTGCGCTTTTTAAGTTTACCTCTTGTATGAAACACTATGCTCTGGGTAGATATGAACGGCTGGGTACCGCTTTCATACATGAAGTCTGGTCCCTCCCCTTTACGTATAGATGTACAAGGGACGGTACTGAGGTTTATCTGAAGGGTGAGGAATGTACAACGTCACCTGATCATTCTGTTGTGTGTAGGCACATTCAATTGCACGGTGCTTGTAATGTACACGCTCCGAATTTGGCCTGCGTCCTCAAAGGTATCCCGGTACCAGTGATTACGCCATCTTTCACGCTGCTTGCAAACGGTAGTTATTTAATTTTAAACAATGAAGCTTGCTGCGGGATGTTAGTAGGGATCCCGTATATAGTAACTCTAACACAGAGGGTTGTCTGCTGCAATAACGTCCTGTTTCCACCCCCGCATGGGAGGCTGGATACTTCTATCTGGCCTTCAATTCCGACCTTGAAAGCAGAGTTCGACAAGATGAGCAGAATAAGAGCGCTATTGTCCCAAAAGGAGGTGCCATTGACTTCCTCCCGGTAAACATTTGTACTTCACGTAGCAAATACGCGCACCGAGGTACAGGCGCTTTTGAATACTGACCTCCCCCTGCATTTTGGAGCTTTGATCCAAACAATTTTCAATGCCTCGTCCACGACTGGCCTGGCTCATTTTTTTAAACTTGTGGGCTCGGGCCTCGTGACCTCTTTCCAAACTATTTTTGGTGTGATTCCGGCATTTTTTCATTCTATTTTCTCCAGCGTCTTTGGAGGTGTCCCGTTAATTCTGGCTCTAGTGGCAGGTGTGCTACTTTTACTTTTCATCTTGCGGAATGGCTGCTCTTTCTGTGCCACACGTCAGCCTGTCCCGTCTGCAGCTTCTTCGTGACAGGATGCTTGATTACTATGGTGTCCTGCCGTTGGCGACTTTGAGCCTGGCATATGGATTATCCTTCCGGTATTCCTACTTCACCTGCGTGCAACCTGTCTTCCACTGCCTAGATTGTCCCTTTGAATGGCCTATGGATTTGTGCTTAACCAACATGGTGTCTCCGGACCCGGATTTTGATCGACTGATGAGGCCCTTAGTGTCTCACGAGTCTGCCTGTTCTGGTGTTCGGATTATGGCCTGCGGTGCGGCGCATGGTATCCTGGGTAATTGGGACGTCGTGAGAGCGGCATATGACTTCTTGGATATGAGTTACTTGGAAGTACACGCTGGTTGCCCTCTGATGGTGCTAGAGGCTCCGCTAATAGAAGAACACGTATGGTCCTTTTCTTTACTTAACTGGATGGCTGAAACCTTCAGTGGCCGTGCCAATGATTTTCTGCTGGAAGCTGTGGCCACATATGCTGCATATACTTTCATGGATTGAGTGAACTTTCGTCCACTGTGTTTTCCTCACGTGTCTTGAACTGTCCCTGTACGTCTGCACTTCTGCCCGGTGAGGCGTTTTTTCATTTTTCACCTCCCACGGCACGTTTGAGGTTTTTTGTTTTTTCTATCCATTTTTTGGTTTTTTCCTGTTCGAACTTTGCCTGAACTGTCCAGTTCTTTTTTAAATTGGATACGCCTTGTTCTGCTCTGTCGCGCTTGAACTCTGCGTTCTCTCTTTTCTTGCATACTAAGTAGTGCTTCGATCAAGGGGGCATGTAGTAAGGACTCCCTTAATACGTACATACATTGTTAAGTTAGCATAACCACGTCAGAAGTTAGAAAGCCATCTTGCTGCTTTTGCACACGACACTGCGTTCACATGTTATTGCTTAAACGAACTGCTGACTCGAGTTTTGCCTCACACGAGAGCAATCTGTTGTTACCATCCCGAGCTCTGCGAAGCGACCTTGGTCTGCACACGATGTGACAAACAGTCTGAGTTGTTAGACAATGCATGTTTTCCACTCTAGGTTGATCGACCCACTATTTAGTCATAACACACGAGCAGCTGCACATACCTGAAAGTTGGTGCTTTTAATATCACGGACATCATGTTTATTATTCAGACCGAAGACGAGCCTTCCTGCGAGAAGACTCCTGATGCTCCTGTGATGTGATTTCACTAAGCTGATCTTTGAGGTATGGGGTCCCCTATTCAAGCCTAAGAGACCTTCTGTTAGACTAATAATAATATTAGCTTCTTAGTAAAGGGAAAGTGGTAGTATCCACTGTCATTATAACATGATCACCCCTTTTATATTCTATGGAATTGTAACTATGTTGATGGTTTTGATTTTAATCATTTGTCTGCTTGTATTAGCCAAAGTACTGCATATTAGGACACGTGGTCTATAAAAATAAACTCTTTTTATTTTCACCGTGTCTCTGTTGATTCTTGTTGTGGACTGATGTGAGAATAATATACGAACAGGTATTTCCGATTCCCACCATTCCTGAGTATGTACTGAGTCGCGTGTTCTGGGTTGTCTTTTCATTGGGACCGCCGAGCTAAATCTCGGATAACGAATGGGACACTTATGCTAGCCGGATACTGGGTTCTGGGTTCTGAGGTGAGTTTCTGGTACACCACAACTCACTGAGGTCCTGGGGTTCTACGCATAGTTCTGTGTATAAGCAGAATCCCTGCAACAAGAGTCAATCTTTCACTTTCCTTGCAAGAGAAAATCTGAACTAAAGGACAATGGTCAATTATAATGTAAAAGGGAAATCCCCAAAAATAATTTAAAAGGGTGTGTCTCTCATAACTCAACCAAAACTTCTTTTTCCATTTTGGGTAGTGACTCTCAGTCTCTTTAAATGCTATAAACCTAACTCGTGGAGTGAGATTTTAATAACTTGCTGATCTCGGGGAGGGGCAACTGTAAAAGAGGCATGACAAATACATGTCTTTAACAAATCAAAATGCAGAATGTACGAGTCAAAATGCATGCAGCCAATAGCAAGAAGATAACCTGGCTGCAAGCCTACTGAGTAATTGCAGCAGGTCTCAGAAAAGACAGCTCATGCGCTGCCTAGCTCGACCTAAAAAAAGCACCTACATTCTGAAATACACTGCTGTCACTCTCCAGGCACCCACTTACATCACATTTCGATATTTACAAAATTCCCAGTCCATGGTGTCTTGTAATCTACCCTCTGTGTTTTCCCTCTCCCTGCTCCTCCTTGTGCTGACAGCGACTCCCTGAGAAGCGTGTCAATGTGGCATTAAGTGCCAGCACCTTGTAGTGCTAGAGGCACTCTTGTGGTCTGACACCCTGTGATGACCTTTGATTACCATTATTTTAATTGACTTTGGTGTGTTATTTTATCCTAGAATGTACGATGTCCTGCATATGCCTTGCTTCTATTAAAAGTTTCTCTCTTGTAATCATGCAGTCTTTCATTGTGAGCTGTCACGGAGTAGGACAGCCTTGCCAAGAACAGAAGGTGTGGGATGTGCATTTGAAAGCATGAGAGGGAGAGAGGTGTGGAATGTACTTTTTGGTCTCGAAGTACAGTGTAGAGAGCAGTGTAGAGAGCAGTGATGCACAAATGTGCTCGGTGTTGTACATTGAGAGATGAAGTATGTGATGCTATAGGACATTGAGAGATGAATTATGTGAAGTTGTGCAAAAATGTGCATTGTATTGTATTGTACATTGATAAGTATTATGAAGTTCTTACTATTGGCTTTGACATGGACTCATGTCATCCTGTTTTCTGACTCTGCCTTGCTTGAGCTTTTTCTGCGTGCACAGCAGCGCTTGCAAGTTGTTTGGGTTAATCCCGTTCAAGGATTGTTTTGTGAGAGATTGTTTAATGTACCCTGGCATGAGCTTCATCAAGATAAAGGCTGGAACATTGAAGATTGGGCTGGGAACGTGGGAGCTCCTTCCTGCCAGGGAATGCTTGCTTGGAAGCTGGCCAGTTCTGGTAAGATTCCTTTGGCGCATGGGGAGGTTTCTCTCAAACCTTCTAGTGTGTTTTGAGATTATAAAGCTGAGGGTTGTTGACTTAGAAACCGGGAGTTTGGAATCCGAACGGGGACAGACGCGTCAGCTTCAGCGGAACCCTGGTTGCTGAGGCTCTTAACCCTCTGTTTAATTCGCCCGGTCAGGAGAGGGCTAAGATGCAGTGTTTGCACCAGGTGAATGATTGAGTTTTGACTGGTGCCATTGTGATGCGTGGTTCCAGTGGTTGTGGTCATTTGAGGTGCTTGAGCTTTGATTATTGCTATTGTGATGTGTGGCCAGTGGCTTTGATCATTTGAGGTGTTTTCTTTGTGACGTGTGAGTGAGTTGAGTTGCATATCTAAAGTAATCATTTGATGTATATATATCTTTTTGATCTCTTGCAGGAATTCCAGCATATTATATTTTCTTGAGTGTTATTTCATATTATTTGCTGATTGTTTATTCATCAGTATTATCCATGCATTTAGCTGTTATGTTTACCAAGTGTGTTATTATTTCTTGCATATAAACATATATATATCTTTGTGTATTTGAATTTTCTGTATTTGGCATCTGGGATAGCCTTTTCTGTTAGAGAGCATTGTGTAAATTTAAACCCCAAGCCTTATTCTAAAAGAGAGAGAGTCTTTGCATTTTGTAAAATAAAACTCTTTTCTAAAGGTGTTGTTTGTTTGGTTTTCAATGTCTTTTGCCTCGCCGAATGTTGAGTTATCGTGTGGGAGCTGTATTATCTGAAATGCGAAAGCAAGACACACCCACAGGTTCATCATAGCACCGGGATCTGTGCTAGCCGGACAAAAATGTCAACACTGGTACAAAAACTCTAAAATTGGGAGGCATGCCCCACACAAGCCAATTAGTAGGTCGCCCACCAAGTGCTAATTGAAACTCTGGGGCATAAGTACATTCTCCTATCGCCATGGGAAAGTTCCCGTGGCGATAGGGGCCTTGCCTTATGTACAAGGCAGCATTAACCCACTTAACGCTACCGTGTACATAAGGCACCCTTTCACGCTATATTTAGCGTGAAAGGGGCGTGCAGCGGGTGTTGTGGTGGGCGGTACACCGCTATACCCATTGTATTTGACGCTGCCCCTATGTACAAGGGTAGACAATATCAGACCACAGGAGGTAGCCCGTAAACCACAGTGAGACTGGGGCTGTACATTATATCAAACAACAATGTCTCAATGTGGATTTCATTGTAAGGACCAGTTATGCAAAAGCAAACCATTAAATAGAGAACTTGTAGGAGGAATAAATCCACATAGGAAAAACACAGGGAGACGGGAGGTGTAGAGTTACATGTATTTAAGAATGCTCAGCACATGATGGACATATTAAACATCATATGTACAGCTCATATGGGCAAGAAGCACTGTGTGACATTTACTGGCAATGTAACCAACAAAATAGTGTGCACAAGTGCTCGTGAAAATTGTGACGGCGCAAGTGACACATGAAGTGGTATATACAGCGGTGGACAACGGGGCGCAACAGGGAGAACAATGATACAATAAATCTGACAAATTTAGGGCATCCAAACAATTACTGCTGGAAATTCACAAAGAACAATAGATCGAATGCCCATAGCAAAGGGGCGCCAAAATTAACGCTGTTGAAGTCGACGGCGTTTCGGCCTGTAGAGATCTAGGCCATCATCAGGACTGGTTACACATACTGGGGCAGTGTTGGAGCAAAACGGAGGAAAGGATCAACCAGTAGGGTACGGCCTCGGGGGAGTCCGAGAGGTCCGTGAGTAATTAAATTAGTGAATTGGGAGAGCGGAACGTAACCCAGTCAATCGGTAACGATTAGAAGGCGAATAAATCGGACCCATGAAATCCGTGGCGTGTCACGTCGATTTATTCCTCCTACAAGTTCTCTATTTAATGGTTTGCTTTTGCATAACTGGTCCTTACAATGAAATCCACATTGAGACATTATCCTATGTACAAGGGTGGCGTACATAGGAGGCAGCGCCAAAATTAAGACCAGGAAAATCCTGGTCTTAAATTGGCAAAACAAGGAGAAATGCATTATTTCTCCTCGCTTTTGCATTTTCCATGTGTGCTGCCTTGTGTAGCACACATGGAAAAAGCAAAACACCACGGTTTGTGTATGACCCATCATGTCGCATCATGTTACAGATATGTCAGTATTTCTGACGTATCTGTAGGCGCAAAAGTGATGCATTGCTGGGGTGTGTCTGAAAATAGACGCAACTCCAGCAATGTGTCTTTTCACATGGGGCATGCCTGCGTCAGTCTTACGCCTGCTGAGAGGCAGGTGTAAGATATTGAGGCAATGGTGTCCTAGAAGTGGCGCACTGAGTTCTCATAGATTTCAATGCGCACTTCTACAAGGCTTTTTGCGGGGCAACACCCACCCTGCATACATTATTCCTGGTGCAGGTATAATGTGGTGCAGGAGTTTCAAAGTGATGCATCAGCCTAGATGCGTCACTTTGCAAATATGGAGCAACATGGCACATTTTTTACGCTGCCGGTGCGTCACAAAAAGTGACGCACTTGCAGCATAAAAGTGAAGCAAGGCCTCATAAATTAGGCCCTTAGAATTTGAATGAGTGTTCCTTTGCACTGTCAGGGACCTAGTGAAATGAAATAGTGTATTTAATAAAGTGCGCAACTACTCAGACTAGAGTGTCCTGGCGCGTGACAGCGGTAGGAAAACATGCGTAAAAGACCCATCAGTTAGTAAAATCCAGGTTTTTAAGTTCTTCCTGAAAGAGAGTAGGTCTGTGGTTAGTCTCAGAGACTCAGGGAGGCTATATTCCACAATTTTGCACCTAGAAAGCCGAGGGATATGCCTCCAGTGCGGGCACAGCATTTTTTAGGCACGAGGGCTAGGTTGGCATTGGAAGATCTTAGGGGTCTAGCTGTTGTATAGCGATTAACTCGCTTATTTAGGTAGACAGCTCCTAAGCCGTGGAAAGCTTTAAAGAAGATGGTCCTCGCTTTGAACTCGATCCGTTCTTTTATGTGGAGCTAGTGTAGAGACTTGAGAATAGGGGTCATACTAGATCTGGGTTTAGGTCTCAGGATGGCCCTGGCTGCCGTGTTTTGTACCACTTGTAGGCGCTGAATAAGGGATTTGGGAAGACCAAGGTACAAGCTGTTGACATAGTCAAGCTTTGATGTCACCAGAGCCTGCATCACGATCTTTCTGCTCTCAAGCAGCAACAGTGGCAGGAATATATTTAGCATCCAGAGTATGCCAAAGCAAGCGCCAGTTCGATTTTGGATTTGAAAGCGCATGGAGATTGTCTTTTCTATGACAATTCCTAAGTTTTTGACTTTCTCCGTTTCCGCGGGTGGGGATGGCAGATCTTTTGGCCACCAAGAGCTTCAGTCAGAAGTTTCTGGATTACCAAAGAAAACAACTTCACTTTTGTCAGGATTGCTCTTCAGCTGATTGATCTTAAGCCAGTTAAAAACCTTTGTGAGGCAAGACCTAATCATTGCCCTGTCAAAGTTGGGTCCTTTTTCAGACGTAAAAATCAGCTGAGTGTCATCAGCGTAGGAAACAATTTTGGCGCCCTCTTCCTCTACTAGAAATGCAAGGGGGATAGATATATATTAAAAAGGGTAGGACTGAGATGGAGCCCTGAGGGACACCTACATTCATGGCTGGAACCAGGGATGAGAAAGGGGGAGCCAGATGTCCTGAGATCCATTTGCCAAGAAGGATGACATCCATGTTATGGCTCCTGGATGTTAGCAAGTCTCTCCAGGAGCCTCTCAATTGGGACCGTATTGAAGGCCGCCGACAGATCGAACAGTATCTGAACAGCCTTACCTCCCTGGTCCAGCTTTCCCTTGAGATATTGAGTCAATTCCAGCAGAGCGGACTCCGTACTGTAGTTAGCCCTAAAACCGGAATGGGACACATGAAGGAGCTTTCCATCTTCAATGTGTTTTTGGAGGGCCTTGTTTACATGCTTCTCTAATACTTTGGAGAGGGCCAGAAGAAGGGAGATTGGCCTGTAGTTGGCAGTCGGTTTGGCGTTAGCCTTTTTTATCAGTGGAAGAATCTTACCATTCTTCCATAATTTCGGCATGTTGCCTGAGGAGAGGGTAGCATTAAAGAGCTGGTTTACAGTTGGGTTTATGGTGGAAGCTAATAGGTTCAGGATATTCGCTGGACATGGGTCATTAGGAGAGCCAGAGTTAATGATTTGGAGAGGGGTGAGTGACTCTTCAAGCTGAAACTCAGGGAAAGCTAGTAAAGATGGAGGATCCAAGAGGTGAAATTTGCTATTAGAACTAAGGTAGAAGGTCAGTTCTTCCTCTGAGATGTTAGTGAAGACTTGTTCGATCACGGGGATCTTTTTGTGGAAGAATTGAGCTATTTGCTTAGACCATTTTTGCGTGCATGGCCCTTCCTTTGTGCCAGCTTTCTGGGCGTTACAGGATTTAACTATGCTAAAGATTACCTTACTCTTACTTTGGGCATTTTCTATCTTGGTTTCATAGAAGTTTTTCCTGGCTGCCTTCACGAGAATCTAATGAGCTTTTAAGTTGTCTTTATACACCTTCCTGTCCACAGGTAGATAGGATTTACGCCATTTACGTTCCATTTTTCTACAATTTCTTTTGCTAGATCTGAGGGAATCGTTAAACCATGGAGCTGGTGGGGGTGAACTCCTTAAGGAGCAGGAAACAACTGGTACAGGTGCATCAATGTTAGTTCGGAGCCATGAATCTATTGAGAGGGCGTCTGAGTCGGGGCAGCCAGACAGCTCCAGTGAGGTATGACCGAGGGCGTCTGCTAACATCGGGATGGATATTTTATGGAACGTCCTGTAATTAGGGACCCTCTTCCCTGCGTTAGCCCGAGGGGCTGTGGCAGAGTTGGGAATGACGAATTTTAATAGGAGGTGGTCAGACCAAATAATGGGAAGAGGTTGGTTTACTGATATGTCAAAGTTGGGAAAGATTTGGCTAGGGTATGGCCCTTCTCATGGGTGGCCAAAGAAATAGATGGAAACGTGTTGCAGGCCTGCAGCGTCTCCAACAAGGAAATTGGTTGAGGGTCTTTTCCATTGTCCATATGTATATTGAAATCTCCCAGAATAAGGCAGTTGTTGTATTCTAAGGCCAGGGAGGTGGTGGCTGTATTAAGCGTAGTAATAACATTTCCAATTGCACTGGGTGGTCTGTAAATTAGAAAACCAGCTATGCTATGATGGTGGAAGAAGGTACAGTCGAAGTCTAAGGACTCTGCGCCCTCAATGTTTTCCATTGGGATGGGAGAGCAGTCTAGTAACTGATTAAAATTATGGCGACACCGCCCTCTTCCCGGTCGGTCCCTCCTAAGGATTTTATAACCCGTAGGGATGGCAGAGGTGATAGTAGGGTTGGAGGCTTCAGACAGCCAGGTCTCAGTGAGAAATAAAAGATCAGGCTGTTCGTCTAAAATTAGACCATAAATGTGTGGTTCATGCTTTTGCATAGAGCGACAATTTAAAAGGGTGGCCTTTAAGTCCTTTGTTTTCTTATTGTTTTTACACTTATTGTTGCATGGGAGGATCTTGGGTGTGGGTTTCCTGGGATGGAGGAGAGACCAGTTGCACTTATTGCATCGAAAGTCTACCTCCAAGCTCGGATCAGCCGCTGTACACTGACATAATGGTTGCCGCCTAAGGCTAAGCAGTGTTTTCCTATTGTAATATAGTGGAAGAAACTCACCGGAGGGGAACTGGGCAGCATGGCCGGCGCCAGACGCCTCCAGGCGCAGACGGGCTTGCCTTTGGTGCGCTGGCGGCACGCCCACTGCGAGCATCCTTTTACACCAGGAATATATAGACTAATGCCTATGATGCAAACTGGATCGCTAACGCAGCTGAGGAAGTGGAAACTCCGTGGGTGGAAGTGAGGAGCCTTACAGTAGCCACAGCCCTCCGCACAATTGGCGTATCAGCCGCGGCGGACCAGGACTGGAGGAAAAGCGAGATGTGAATCGAAGCAGCTGAGGAGGTGTAGGCAAGCAGAATCAAGTAAAGTGCAAGTGCTCGTAGGTAGGAGAAATTGTTAAAAAGCACAGAGTAATTCAGCCACACATATACATTTTAAAAAGTATTAAAAAAACTACGAGCAGGGCAGGAAACACTAATTCCTACCGCTGTCAGCTGCACACGTCCATTTAGATCGGAAATATATAGGCTAATGCCTATGATGGCAACAGGATCGCTAACGCCGCTGAGGAAGCGGAAACTGTGTGGGAAACAGGGGCTCAAATTGGATCAAAAATTCAAAGCTGTTCTGAACAGGGGCCCCCAAAATATGTTTGGCCCAGGGCCCCCAAAATCCTTAAGATGTCCCTGCCTACACATAACCAATCCTCCCCTGCACACAGACACCCTTGCACTCTGGTACGATGGTGCCTGAATTGGCGCTAAGTTGGTAAACTTAGCGCCATCGCAGGGGGAAACACAAGGCTGCACCACATTCTTGTGAATATGGTGCAGCCTTGCGTTTTCGAAGTTGTTGAGAGTGTCGTTAAGCATATCCCCCTCTGAGTCTTCTGTTTCTCGTCGCATTGGTTCTGTGCACCCTGTCTTCCTATTGGTGGAATTCAGCAAGAAGGTCTGATGGCTTGGGCTCGCAGAGGACATCGAAAGGGTGGGGAGCGATACTGTTCTTGTCAGAAGTATGACATACCGGAAAGAGTAAGCCACGTGACAAAGAAGATCAGGTGTGATGTGATGAGGAATACTGGTGATGATCTAGACTTGCTTTATAGGAAACAAGCGGGTTGCAGCTATCTGGCAGATACCGCACTAATCTAGGAGAATTGCATAATTAGTACACTGGGTGCTGTAGAGCTGTTCTCAGTTTGTCATGGTGGACCCATATTATATTATGGGCCTTATGAAGGCCGAGAGGTGCACATTCATCTGTGTGTATTCCTCGTGCTCTTTTGCCAAACTCCGCTGTCGTATTACAGTTTGCCAGCGATATTCATCATCCCTAACTCCGTAAGGCCTTTGCCTGTTGCCTTGAAAATATAAAGTGAAACGCAGATGTGCTTTTTGGTGTCACCTTTCTCTGTTTAGAGGGGGACAATCTGATGGTCGAAGAAGGAACATTTTTTTCTACGTAGTCACAAAACTCAGCAGATTCAAAGCTCCGAGCCTCTCTTCTTGCCGTCAAATGCACCTACCAATGGCGTATGAATGAGAGCCTGAGTCTTAGCATTAAGATCAGGCCCGCAGAGCCAACATTATAGCCTAGGTGAGTTCTGTGGGCGGACGGCTAACATACATCTTAGCACTTCACAGAGATGGGAGTACAATCCGAGCACCAGGAACAGAGTCTTTTTTTAAGCAGAGGAAGAGCTATTTGCCATCTGAGATCCAGCCATTATTAATCACAGACGTATTCTGCCTAGCATGGAGTGGGTGGCTTTGATTTATATACTAGTTTCCAACACATAATTGTACAAACTATGTATACACCTATGTATCCTTTTCAGCAGAATACTGATGTGACGACGCACTGCATTATGTTGCACTGCAGCCAGAGTAAGACATTTCTGAAGCAGAGATAGAAATAGCTCATGTTTTTTCCTAGATTTGGATTCTTCAATACAGAGTACTCCTAAAAGAACTACTCTTTCATCACCATAGCAATGACATGTCTTTCTGTTTGCTAAATGACATTTCTTCCGTGAAATTATTTGCCTCTACGATTACCTCACGAGAATCACCGATGCCATGTTCTTTTCTGCTTTCCAGCATGTACTTTCACTCTTAGGGGGATATTCACAAGAACGTGTCCTGAACATCACCAAAAAATGCTAACGCAACTGTACACATCGCAGCATATTGCGGTAAAATAACCCTGTGTCAATGTGGAATTCACAACAAGGCGGTACCATGCGATAGTCTGCCGAAACTTCGGCCAATGTCTGTGATACAACATAAAAGCACAAACTTCAACGCGAAAAAACATGCGATGGGCCAAAGCGCGTTGAGGAAATCAGCGTTAAGCAGCTCCATGCCTGCGATACACACATGGCAGGTGGGAACAATCACTATAAAAGTAGAAAAAACACTCAAACACAAACTGACCAACACCCAAGCACCATGGAGGCAGCAGGAGCAGGCGCAGAGGTCGAGCGCAGCCCCACAAGCACCCTGGAAGACCAGCCTGGGACCTTGGGGACAGGGAAGGGCAAGGACAAGAAGAAGAGGAAGACGAAGTTCAGTCCACAGGGAAACAGGATCCTAGTCACGGAGGTGATGGAACACCATCAACAACTGTTTGTCACCTAAAACGTGTCATCGGGAACCGAAAATGGAATATGGTGGGACATCGTGGACAAGGTGAATGCCGTCGGAGAGCACAAGAGGACAATGGATGAGGTCAAGAGGCGATGGATTGACATCAAGAGCAAGACCAAGGATAATCTCGCAGCCAACCAGAAGGCAGCAATGCAGACTGGAGGTGGGAGCCCAGTGCCACAGCTCGAGCTGGATGACATGGAGGAGCTGGTGTCGACAGTCATCAGTGTGGAGACTGTAGCCGGAGTTGGGTGACCGGACACTGCTCAACAAGACACAACACAACCGCAACAGGGTAAGTGACCACCAGGTACTGGGGGACGGGTGGAGATGGCTACAATGGCAAACATGCACAATCAAGCTGAACACAGTGCACACCCACAATGACTCTGGGTCAAGGCCCTGATCTACAGACTGTAATAATGTACACTGCCATGCTGTCTGAATGTCAATATGTACCATGCGGCTACATACATGTGGACACATTGTAATACACCATCTCCCCTTTACATTGCAGGGGCACCGTCAACACCTCCTGCAGAGCAGTCCCAGCCACTCCTCACTGATGACGAGGAGGACAACCCCAGCATCGACACCCAAGCCCTCCAAGACATCATTGATATCATCCGCAACTCACCTCCAGGATCAGGGCAGCCCAGCTGCATCGAGGAGACCCCACCCACTACCCAAACCACCCTGCAGGAGGCTCTCACAGCCCCCGCAGCCTCCTAAGACCCCCAGAAACAATACATGGCCTTCCAATGCCGTGTGCTGGAGGGCCAGAGGGAGACGGCTGAGCAGGTGCAGGTGGGGTTCAACATCATCGCTACCAAACTGGACGCCATCCATGAGTATCTAGGTCCCATCAGGGACCAGCTCCAGTCCCTAAAGGACACCCACGGCCCACTCCATGGTCTCCAATGAGCCCTGACTGACATTGCTGGAGTCATGGCATGGAGAGAAGAACACCTGTCCGCTCAGAGTGGCTCCAGCGATCCCAGCCGTGAGCTGGCACACATGCGGAGGCTCATGGAGGACATGGTGAAGATGGAGGCATAAAGGATGGCAGCCACCGCTGCACATCAGCGAAATGTAGCTGGGATCTACCATGCCCTGCAGATCCTCATCATGGCATTGCTGCCATAAGGCGTGGTGCAGATGAATGCTGCTGCCCCCACACCATCCACATCTCCGCCCCCTGGTGTGTCAGTGCCTCACAGTGTGGCAGGTGTATCCACTCCGGCACATGATGTGTCACTGTCACACAGTGCGGCCGACAATCCTCCTTTGGCCCCTGATGTGTCAGTGGCACACAGTGCCACAGCCAATCCTTCAATCCTGGGGTAGAGCACACATCTGAGGACAGGGACGTGGATGGGTTTGAGTTCAGAAGGAGGCACTATCATTCATTTCCGCCACCTGGCATGTTTCTGCTTGGTACCGCACATGGCCCCATGACCTTCCACTGACCCCCGATACACTCCGCTGCACTCACCTTGGACCTCGACATGGACTGCCATATCCTGTTTGATGACCAATGACACTGCGACCGGACTGCGGATTGTACCCTTCCTCTTCCGCAGTACTTGTCATCACCGGATGGACTCTGGCTGGCCCTCCACGAGTCCATAATGTGAAGTGTGCTTGTTATGTCTCTTTACTGCTCCAGCTGCAAAACTCCACTGGATGTGCAATAAACATCCAGTAATGCACTGCTGTGTCATGTCTTTCATCATTCATGTATGAATGTGAGGATGATTGTAGGGACAGTGATTCCCCTTACGTCAATGATGCTCATCTAGTGGGATGCCAGTCACAGTGTGCTACATTGCCTTTTGTGTTCTGGGTGCCGTGGACACTACAACAGGGACACACGCATTAGTCACTTCCTTGTCCGGACATGGACTGAACCACACCCAGAGACCCGAGTCATTGTTGCAAGCCCTGCGCTCGTCCGGCATACACCAGGCCAGACCACTCCGCTTCGCTCCGAGGGGTGGCCCACATAGCCACCTGTCACAGGTGTACTCGCTGGTGGTGTGCAGGTCACTGGTCTAGTTGTCAGCATGTCACGGCCACTCCCTTGGGGCAGGTTTGCACACACACCACACCCATCCGGCACAGGCATCACAGGCCATGTGACCCCGCAAATATAAGGGGCCGACAGTGTCACATTCCCCTCTGCGAGTGGTGACTTGATGACGGATGCTCCACGGTTCTCAATCATAAAGGGCACGTGAGTTGTTGCGCACAGGGTCAGTGGCACCCGAAGCCTTGCGGCCGTCACAGACCTACCACCACGTGGTGCTGACCGGCGTTGCACAGGGTTAGTGGCACCTGAAGCCTTGCGACTGTCAGGGGCCTACCACCATGTGGCGCTGACTGGCGTTGCACAGGGTTAGTGGCACCCGAAGCCTTGCGGCTGTCACTGGCCTACCACCACGTGGTGCTGACTGGCGTTGTACAGGGTGAGTGGCACTGAAATAGCTGAGCGGGTGTGCAGCCTGCGATGATGACGTGTGCACTGATGTGGTCTCCGCCATTGATGACTCAGGACTCAGCATCATGATTGGAACCTGCTGGGCCACGGGGCGGGTCCGTATGATGTGGACCATGCCATGGTGGCGGGACCAGGGCCTGGAGCTTGCACGGGCACGTGGTGTGCCCACTGGTGGACACACCGGTGGCAGCAGGTAAACAGTGGGGCCTGGGTGCACAGGGGCAGCGGTGTCTCTCTCACTCTTTCTTCCTTTCCTTCTCTCTCCCTCACTCTCTCTCCCTTCTCTCTCTCTCTCTCTCCCTTCCTTTCCTTCCCTCTATTTCTCTCTCTGGCTTTATTTCCTTCTCTGTTTCTCTGTGTCTCGCTCCTTTGATGTGCGCATAACACATGTCCTGATTTTGTGCATTATTTTCCAGGCTGTGACATCCAGATTGTCCCTGACGGACCCGACAGGAGTCTTCCGCATTGGTGTTTTGTATTGTATTTCAATAAAGTTTTTGGTTGTTAGTTCAGTGCTGTGTGACTGTTTCTCATTCTTCAGGCCACACAAGTGTGTTTTTTTTTTGGCAATGTGCGTCATCATGTGCCTTTTGTGACTCTTGTGTCATGCACGGTATGTGTATGCCCGGGGGCGGGTCCGGGGAGGGGCCTGGGGATGGTGGCGGAGGGTGTTGTGGCCCTCATGGGTTTCGGAGCTGCATGATCCTTGTCTCCATGGCATCTGTGGGTCTTCAGGTGTGGCTCTTGGCTGGGCTCCCTTTCATGCTGTGGGTAGTCGTCCTGCTTAGCACCAGCAAAATGCAGGTGTTAAATCCCTGGTGCTACCACAGCTTACCGCCTGTTTTTGGTTTGCTTTGCAGATCTGGCAGTTCGTTGTAAAAGTGGTGTTGTGGTTTTTTCGTGTGTTTTTGCACGGGAACGCCTACTCTGCATCTCATTAGGGTTAGTTGGTGGTGTCCACCGTGGAGATACATTTTGAGGCAGTTATCACGGGAATAATGGTGTTGCCTGCAGTTTGCACCAGCTTGTGAATGGGGTGTTAAATCTATCTCCACTTTAGATGCGTTAAGGTGGAGACAAATCAGAGATAAGTCCTTGTGAATATCCCCCCTAGAGTCCACCTAATTTGCCAGAGGTAAGGCGCTGCCGTTTTTCACGTTCTATCAAACGTAGTAAATTGCGGGTGTGGATTACCTGTTTCCATGCCTCTGGAAATAGGCCTGCATTTTTTACTCCTACTTTTTTCCATACTACACTTTTCCTCCAATCATTTCTGAAAAGTCAGATAAACAGTGCTGGAATGGAATGACCATATGAAGGGCCTGAGTTAGAGTTTGGCAGTTGGGTTACTTACAAACGTGAAGGATATCAGGTCCGCCGTATTACTAGTGCCACAGGAGGATATAATGTCCAATCCGTCCAAATTCTATATCAGGCCGGAAGAATCAATGATATTTCCTAGTGGCAGAGCAGGGGAGATGCATAGTAAAGGACGGAATGATAGATTCTTTATTTTGATGGTCTAAACAGAATAGTAAAGATGTGTGCATATTTCCCAGACCCTGGAGACTGTTTTTTAAAGTAGCGAGGAAAATAAATATACAGCAGCAGATACACAAGTTAAATAACTATGGTTTATTCACACACTATGTGCTATGAAACTTTAGCATTCAACCATGGCTTCTCCTTTCTCGTCCTAAAATCTGTACAACATCATAACCCTGTGTTATACCATCTTATTGCTTGGCGTAGCACTATACTCATCACAATACTGCGCTAGAGTGTGTGTTCGAGGAAACACAACCATTGGTGGTGGGTTTTGCCTTGCAGAGTTTGTTAACACCAATAAATATCACCATAGCAGCTGTTACTTGGAAAACCCTTTCCAGGGAGGGCCTCTAGAGCTGAGACGCTATCCTAGCATATCTTTGTTTTGGAACTGTGTACAGTTAATAGCTTTGTGGGCTGTTCTTAGGTGTCTAAGAAGTATCAACTCAAGACTGTATTTTGGAAATATTTTTATCATGGGTTCCATATGTCTGTGAAGACAACTATTGGGGTTTTAAATATCAGTGTCTTTTGAAATGAGAGCCATTGCAATGTTCCTAAAGCTAACTGAGTTTGAACTTTGGTACACCTTATCGGTAAGTGATTTTGAAGTTTCAGTAGTAAATTTGCAATACGACTATATCTCAGCTAAGAAAGTGTCTTGTGGGGTTTTACTGCACTGGATTTGGGGAAATTTACAGTTGTTTGGTCGCTGAATTGACACCAACATTTTCCTGGCTCCAGATAGTTTCAACCTTTTGTTGGTTTTGGGATGTGGATTCCCTGCCCTGCATGTGTATATATAGCAGACAGTCATATCACTATAAAATTATAGTCTGCTGTGAGGGCTGTACCAGTTATAAGGGTCAACTTCCGAATTTGCAGGCCTAAACTACAGGTGAGGCCTATTACAAGGTAGAGGGCTTTTAATTAACAGTATTGTCCAAAGCACAAGGAAATACAGAAGTTCAGGTACTCACTATTTAGAGAACCTGTGTGCTCCTGAGAAGTGCCGGTACTCTACCCATTAAATGTATTTTGTCAGTGCTGAGAAGTGCAGGTGCTCTCACTTTCAAATTACATAAGTGCAGGTACACATTGAGGGTGTTGGTGGGTGGGAGGCCTGCACTACCACTCCTACCATGCCCAGGTCCCACACCTCAGCAGGATGGAGCCCTCCCCCACCCCACCCAGAAGCAGTTGGAAGCCATTGCAGTTCACCAAACAAACTTACAGATAGGTAGCCATCTTCACATTGAGGGTGTTGGTGGGTGGGAGGCCTGCACTACCACTCCCACCATGCCCCCTGTCCCATACCTCAGCAGGATGGAGCCCTCCCCCACCCCACCCAGAAGCAGTTGGAAGCCATTGCAGTACACCAGACAAACTTACAGGTAGGTAGCCATCTTCACATTGAGGGTGTTTGTGGGTGGGAGGCCTGCACCAGCACTCCCTCCATGCTCGCTGTCCCACACCTCAGCAGGATGGAACCCTCCCCCACCCCACCCAGAAGCAGCTGGAAGCCATTGCAGTACACCAAACAAACTTACAGGTAGGTAGCCATCTTCACATTGAGGGTGTTTGTGGGTGGGAGGACTGCACTACCACTCCCACCATTCCCCCTGTCCCACACCTCAGCAGGATGGAGCCCTCCCCCACCCCACCCAGAAGCAGTTGGAAGCCATTGCAGTACACCAAACAAACTTACAGGTAGGTAGACACATTATTATGTCTTGTGACCTCACTGAGCAGCATGTAAGCCTCCACCACGCACACACAGATGTGTCACATAACACAGCCAAATGTAAGCACATTACAGGTAAGTAGGCAGTACGTGCACCCACACATTCGTCCAAAAAGAAATGGTGCCATATGACAACACCAGCCCTCCCATTGCACAAATATGTACACCTACCCCATTGCCAAGCACAGTGTGCACACAGGTAAGCTAAGGAAACTGGCACAGCTACCAAAGTGTGACACACCAATGCACAAGTAGAAGAAAGTCAGGGCACAATCATGCACAGCACCTATTTACATGTTCATAGACATGGAGCAAGTGCAACAAGGACCATTCGAAAAATACAAAAGCATGTGTGGTGGTTCAAATCAAGATTGTCTTTTGCTTTCTCGCCCTAAGTGCGCCAGGTATGCCCAGACGTGGGTCCTGGGCTCACTGTGCCACTGGAATCAAGCTATCCTGGCTGAAGAGGGGTGAAACCCTGAAACCGGTCCTAGGATGCTTGTTTCCGGTCCAGGGAGGACCTTGCTTGGCAGTTCGGGCTGGACTGTTCCCATGAGGCACAGGGTCAAGACTGATTTGCATATAGCCATGTCTAAACTGGGGTGGCATGGTGAGCAAAAGAATGATGGATTTAACCCAGATCTCTTGACTGGGGTGAATGTTTTGATTTGTTCTGCATTTCGTCCATCAATTGGGTGTCTTTCAAATCAAGATATGCACATGACAGGACAAAGGTATGCAGGAGATGACAATGGCCAGTCCATGGCCAGATGTGACGCCTGCCAGGTCAGACAAATCAACAATGAGTCCTCAATTAAAAACATGTTGTACCAGGCCCTAGATGGAAACAAGTCCCTGTAATCATTAATTGTGCACGGGTCGCATGGTATGCCTTGACACCTCACACCATGGACAAGTAATGCATGCACCACTGCATCATATCAGGAAGCACAGTAGTGCACATAGGAAACAATGTGATGATCAGTCAATTGTGCAGTGTACAAAAAGTTAATGACACACAGCTAACACAAAGCTTGCCGGGTGCACTACAATGACCATTTCCCATCTGACCCACAGGTGACCACAAACTCACTGCAGAGGACAACACCAGCAACCTGCAGAGCCAGCCTCCACCCCCGGTACATGGACTCTCGGATGTTGACTCCCAGGATTCCATGGACGATGAGCTCGAAGCCGGCCCATCTGGTGTGCCAGGGAGCAACAGGTCCCAGGACCCCATCGTCCCCCCACCACATCTGCGGCAACAACAACTCCACAGCAGACCCCTGCTGTCACGACCTGTGCGGCCACTGCCAATACCACTACCACCACCACCAGTGCTGCCTGCAAAACCCTCCCTGTCCCAGAGGATGACCAGCACACACCACTGATGGAGGAGGGCAGGGAGAGGATGCGGGTGCCCACAGTGGTGAGGCAACAGGTTCGTGGCTGTAGGGCAGGGTCACCCACGGACACCAGGAGACTGGGACCCAATCCATGGCACACATGACCAGAGTCCTGGGCGCATACGAACAGGCCCAGGGATGAACGTCAACTCACTGCGCCACCCCCTCAATAGAAATGTACACCCCCCTCGCATCTCACCATTGCAAATAAAATATCCTTACACACATGTTGTTGTGTCTGCTCCGTCTTTATTGCAGGATGTACAGCCTTCAACATGATCACAATGTATCAGGAGCATGGGCTGCATGTAGGCAAGGAGAAGTTGAAGGCACCTAGGGAAACACAACAGAACTACTTTCACTGGTCTGGGTGTGTCATCAAAGAAATCACACAACCCCTACCATCAGGATAACCCAACATGCACACATCACAATGGGCAACAAGTGTTAACATAAACGTCCTGTAGATGTTCCCAAATGACCTGTCCCAGAAACATTTCCAAACACTGCTGGGTCTACAACTGGCTGCTGTTACAATTCTCAAATGCCCTTTCATGACAACAGCAATATCAGCAGACAATGGGCATGTTGCACATTGTCACCCACCTTCAAGTGAAGTAGCGGGTGATGACCTGTTCACGAAGGTCAACACCTTCCTCCTCTCCACTGTCCTCATCACTGGACACAGGTTAGTTTGCAGGCTGGGGCCTTGGGTCCTCACCATCATCCAGGAGCAGGGGAATCACCTTGCGAATGGCTAGGTTGTGGAGCATGCAGCATGCCACTACAATCTGACACACCTTCCCGGGCGAGTATGCCAGTGCACCTCTGGTCTTGTCCAGGCAGCGGAAACGTGACTTGAGCAGACCAAACGTACGCTCCACCACACGGCGTGTCCTCCCATGTGCCTCATTGTAGCGGATGTAAGCTGGGGTCCTGGGATTCCTCAGTGGGCTCAGCAACCAGGGACGGTTGGGATATGCAGAGTCACCTAGGTATGACAAACACTAATAGACATTGCAATGTTGCTGAGGTTGAGGGCAGCAGCTCACACACCCAGCATGCAATACGACTAGGCATACTCACCCACAATCCATGCACGCTTGGGAAGCAGATTAGCCATCAGCTGGGGCACAATGCTGTTACGCAGGATGTAGAGTCATGGGCTGAGCCTGGAAATTTGGCACACATGTGGGAGATGATCATATCTGCCAGGCACACCACCTGCATATTTATGGAGTGGTAATACTTGCGATTTCTGAAAATGTGCTCACTTGCCTGTTGTGGCAGAAGCCCGATATGGGTGCAATCAATGGCACCAACAACATTGGGGATGTGTCCAAGGGGATAGAAGTCTCACTTCACAGCTGGCAATTCAGCACCCCTGGGGAAATGGATTTATCTGTCCTTGTATATCATCATGGTGGAAAGTACATCACGCAGCACCATGCTGAACATCGGTTGTGACATCCCACCTGCACTGGCCACTGTCTCTTGGAACGATCCAGTGGCAAAAAAATGCAGGGCCGCCATCACCTTATGAGTAGTGGTGAAAGCTCTTGGATATGTCCGGTGAGGCTGTAGGTGGGGCTCCAACAGATCACAAAGGGTTTTCAGGGTGGCTCTATCCAGACGGCATTTCCGGATGATCGCAAAATCCTCCATGTCCTCCAGCACCGTCAAGTGACAAATAAAATTTGGCCTCCTCCTATTTGAGATGATAGTGGACACATGTCAATGCAATACATCATGAGATGTGCACAGCATACCACGTTCTGGATGACACAACTACAACTATGACTGCCATCAATATTGAGTTACAGACCTGCTTACATGTAGGGACACCTTCAGCAACACAAAGGGCACACCTGTCAACTTACACAAGACAAGTACTTCAAACACCACCTTGGTCAATGTGAATGCACATATGGCCAGATTTCACACGGGCACACCTGGGAGTACTGCATCCAGCATATGTGCAACAAATCAAACCCACTGTCTCATACCTAGCTGCTGTACCTGTCACACCTTAATGCATCATTACAACCTGGCACACATCCACCACACAATGACCACCGTTGGCGCAGGAATGACGAATGTGTGCATGAGCAGACATGAGAGGCAATGCAAAATGGATCATCATTCATTAAGACGAGCATTGCTGTGAACGTCACTGCACCTCAACACATTGACATGTGTACACATTGTAGAGTCCAGAACAACACTGTCTAGCCCACCCAACCATCAAATCCATAAGTGACATGTGAGTGAGTACAGGCCAATCTACAAAATCACAATCACAAACATGGCATGTGTAGCCATCAGTGGAGTAAATGGAACATTGGCATCCTGTGCACAATGATATGCCATTGACCATGTGGGCACTGTGCACTGTTGATGTTTGCCAGATGGCCATTGCGATTGTATGGCACCCATATCGCGGTAGCTACTGCCTGGCCCTGGCTGTGTGTCACCAGCACCCCTATTCCCATATGTGCGGTAGTGATAGGCATGGAGACATGGGGAGATGGCGGTTGGCATGCTCTGCCACCCATTTCGCGGTAGCTACCGCCTGGCCCCGGCGGTGTGTCACCAGCACCCCCATTCACACATGTGCGCTAGTGATAGGCATAGAGACATGGGGAGATGGCGGTTGGCATGCTCTGGCACCCATTTCGCGGTAGCTACCGCCTGGCCCCGGCGGTGTGTCACCAGCACCCCCATTCACACATGTGCGCTAGTGATAGGCATAGAGACATGGGGAGATGGCGGTTGGCATGCTCTGCAACCCATTTCGCGGTAGCTACCGCCTGGCCCCGGCGGTGTGTCACCAGCACCCCCATTCACACATGTGCACTAGTGATAGGCATGGAGACATGGGGAGATGGCGGTTGGCATGCCTCCGCCACCCATTTTGCGTTAGCTACCGCCTGGCCCCGGCGGTGTGTCACCAGCACCCCATTCACACATGTGCGCTAGTGATAGACATGGAGACGTGGGGAGATGGCGGCTGGCATGCTCCGCCACCCATTTCACGGTAGATACCGCCCGACTCCAGCAGTGTGTCCCCGCCATGGAGCTTGTCCTAGAGCCAATGGGAAGCTCGATAGCGGTGGCATGACGCAATTTTGAAAATCGCGGTAGGCGTGCTCCGCCACCGCGGGGGTGGTCATTGGGTGCATTTGAAAGAGGCAGACCTGGACCACCAATTGCTGCAGCTTGGCACCTTTGAAACGACCCCAGGGGGCTATATATGTATGGAATTGAGCCTCACATTTCCACTGCTCCCAGAGCCTGCTGCCAGAGACCCCTCACCTGCTGCTGCCTCCAGGGACTGCTGCCTGAAACCCCTCACCTGCTGCTGCCTCCAGGGACTGCTGCCTTATACCCCTCACCTGCTGCTGCCTTCAGGGACTGCTGCCTGAGACCCTTCACCTACTGCTGCCTGAGATCCCTCACCTGCTGCTGCCTCCAGGGACTGCTGCCTGAGACCCCTCACCACCCAATTCCGCCGCTGTTGTCTCATGCCCACAGTGATGGCAAGGACAGAGAAGATCCGTGCCAGTCCTTTCACGAGCGAGGAGCTGGAGGTCCTGGTAGAAGAGGTGCTCACACAGTACCCAAGGCTATGTGGTGCCCCAAATGTCATGGTAAGTTGTCACTAGGGAGGGAGGGCAGGGGGGCAACACATGTAGTTGGACTGATGCAGTACGTGCCTGGGAGTGTGGGGTAGTGTCATGCACTGCATGACATGCTGGCTCCGGGGGAGGGTGTGTGTACACAATGCCACAGGTTTCCCTGCCTGCACATGTATGCATGAGTGACCTGTGTTGTGCTGTCAGCCATACAGTGACACAGAAGGTTGTTCATGCTGTAGTCAGGACAGTGATTGCTTGGCTGGATGGCTGTGTGTGCCCCTGTAGTCCATCTCAGTGTGAGCCCAGCAAGGCAGCACAGTCCCCGTCTACAAAGACAAGGACATATCACTTCACTTACAGAGTATGACATCAGTCTTTTCACATTGCACTCCAGCTATGGGCCATCTCAGCACTGTATATTGCACACAACCGCCTTTGTGAATGGCTTTTTGTAGTTGTGAGATCATGTCCCTCAATTTGACATTCATGACACAGTAATCTATTCACAGGGCAGGGACATTGGGGCTGCGCAGTCCTGGACACAGTGGGTCACCCCCCACACAGGTTGATATGTGATGTATGTGTTGCTCAACCCAACAATGGACTGGAGATTTGGGCAGGCTACATAGGGTATCCAGTGCTGGCATCCTGCATGTGTGTGAGATGTGCAGGGACTGTGTTCTCCCTCACACCTGCATGCATTCACATCAGCGTTTCTCATACAGATGTGAGATGTACTGTAGTCTCTGATAGACATATCGTTGGATATGTGATGAGTTTGTATCTTGCTGCTATACTGATAGATGTCGGTACATAACACTGTGTCCCTGATTATTTCCCCCTCTTATCTCCCATGCCTTCAGCTCAAGGTACACCAGCGTAAGGCCGTGTGGAGGGTCATTGCAGCGAAGGTTCGAGCTCTGGGGGTCTCAAACCAATGGCGCACCCACTGCCACAAGAGGTGGAACGACATCAGCCGGCTGGCAAAGAACGTGGCGGGATGACCTTGGGGCTGCCTCCTCACACTGGGTGTTTAGCACGGCGCAGCATGACACCACTAATGGGCCGCATCTTGGCGGTGACACAGCCTGAGCTGGATGCACGTTTGAAGGAGCATCAGCAGCAAGCCAGGGGTGAGCATTTGGGGAGGGTGACTTTGGCTGGGAGTGGCTGCATGTGTACAGAGCCTGTGCCAGCGCTGGCCTATGTGATGTTGGTAGTGTGATGCTGTGGTATGTAAGTGGCTGCTGGGCTGGGTGCCGGTGGCATGCGTTAGCCCTACCTGCACTGACAACGGTGATTTGGATGCTGGGCATTCACATTACATTCTGAGTTGTGCTCTTCAGGTTTCTTCTGCACTGGGGTAGTCTTGGGAATCCCATGGGAAGGAACGGCAGTGTGCCCAATCTGACTGTGCCTTCATCAATGCGTCCATTGCATGCACCCAGATTGGGGAGGCCTACACATCTGACAGCAATGTGCACCATTCTATTGTCCCCACAGTACAACATGGCGGGTGGCATGGGCTAATGTCCATTGTGGACTGTCATGTTGTACACCTGGGTCTGTGTTGTCCCCTCCTGTTCCATCCAGATCTGTCATTGATAACAAGTAGTGTGCCCCCATCATGTCCCTAGGTGTGCTCAGAGCTAGTTGTGTGTCTGGTTGAACAGAGCCACAAGCAGGGTGCTGTGCTGTGTGGTCATCACATGGCTAACTCATGTCTGAGTGTCCAGTTTCCACGCACTGCTTGAGTCTATATAGTGAGTTGACACGATGTGATTGCACAGGGTGTTGTGCAACATGTAGATGTGGTCATCTTTTGCAATGCATTGCTTGCATATGTTTGTTCTGTTGCTGTCACTGACCTGACCCTACATCTCTCTCTCTCATGCAGCATGTCCTGTGGTCATGAAGGAAGAGGAGACGGACACCAGTGGGGGTGAAACCAGCACAACAGCTGCACAGGAGCCCAGTGACACAGATGTCACCAGCGCCTCAGAGGGGGACAGGAGTATGCTGGAGGAATCCCAGCCTGAAACGCAAAGCACCACATCATCTTATGCCAGCGGGGATGCATCCATGTTGGAGGGCACAGGGAACGGGGACTCTGCATCGTCTTCCACCACACAGCGGCCAGTGCCCACCCTCCCAGCCACTTCCACTGGTGCTGCCTGTGTCTGCCTCAGTAAGAGGGGAAGAGTATCCTTCACCCCTGGCACCGCTGCCCCTGCCCCTGTCCCTCCTGCTGCCATCAGTGCTGAGTCTGTGGACCTTTTGCGCCAGCTGTGTGTAGGCCAGACAGCTCTCCTGCCTTCATTGACCAAGACAAAATATTGGCCCAGGTGGTTGCTTTCGTGAGGGCATACATTCTGACGTGGTTGGGCTGCACCGGACAGTCCAGGCTTTGTCATCGACAGTGATGTCTGCCCTTCAACAGGCACATACTCACAGTCCAGCTCCCGTCCCTTTGTCCACCCCCCTGGCAGTGGCCACGTCTGATGATAGTGACCACGGTCCACATACATTAAAGTCACGATACAGCACACGGAGCACACAGCAGCAGCAACCCAAGCGCTCCCGGCCACAGACACCATCCCCACAGAAGACCAAAGTCACCCCAGAGCGCAGGGAGAAAAGCCCGTCAGGCGACACCAGTGGACAAAAAGCAAAGCAGCAGGCCTCAGGCACACATGCCTCAGAGACATCCCCATCCAAGGACTCTCCTGCCCCTAAAGCATCGCACAAACAGAAGCACACAGTGTCTGTGCCCACCAAGGAGGTGGTGCATGCCAAGGGTACAACTAGGAAGGGCTCCAAGGCATATTCACCCACCACCTCGACTCCCATTCTAAGCCCAGTGAAGCAGGGGCAGGAGTGCACTGTAGGGGTGACACCTAGTAAACATGGAAAGGGTGGGCAGAGGCGAAACCAGGCAAAGCATTCTACTGGGTCCAGCACATCACCAGAGGGGGTGCCAGCACCTGCACCTGATGCAGCTTTGGTGGTGAGTGTGCCTGTTGTGCCCACACCACTTCCCATTGATCCAAAGTCAGGCAAGCCATTTAGAATCACCAAGAAGTTGAAAGGCACCCCTCCACAATCTCCTAGCAACACTGTGTCTCCCGTCTACATGACTCCACCTCCACGTGCCACTACACCACCTGGTCCAAGGAGCCCTCCGGCTTGCCAAGCCACTGATAGCTCTACCTCAGCTGTTCCGCACTCTTCCCGTTCAGGTGCCCCGACAGTCCCCAAGGCACAGCCAGCTCCCAGTCTGCCTGACAGCCAAGTCTGAGTGTCAGTTACCTCACACACCTTTCTCTCACACTGGTGGGCCTGTACTGCACATTGTTTCCCCCTGACTTTGTTGGTGACCATGGAAAGGTACATTCGCACAAATTCCCTGTGCAGCTTCTCATGGACTCAGTCTGCACTTTGTCCTGGCCACTGGCCTTGTCGTTCACTGCTGTGTACCCCCTGTCTGTGCAGCTTTTCATGGACTCAGTCTGCACCTTGGACTGGCCACTGGCCTTGTCGTTCACTGCTGTGCAGCTTCTCATGGACTCAGCCTGCACCTTGGACTGGCCACTGGCCTTGTGTTTTGCCCCCTGCCTGTGCAGCTTCTCATGGACATACTCTGCACTTCGTTTTTGCCACTGGCCTTGTTGCTCTTTGCTGTGTTCAAGTATTCCCTGTGCAGCTTCTCATGGACATACTTTGCACTCTGCCCTGGCCACTGGACTTGCTGTCTTGACCTTGCCTGTGCAGCTTCTCATGGACATACTCTGCACCCTGCCCTGGCCACTGGACTTGCTGCCTTGCCCTTGCCTGTGCAGCTTCTCATGGACATACTCTGCACCCTGAACTAGCCACTGGCCTTGCTGTCTTGCCCTTGCCTGTGCAGCTTCTCATGGACATACTCTGCACCCTGCCCTGACCACTGGACTTGCTGCCTTGCCCTTGCCTGTGCAGCTTCTCATGGACATACTCTACACCCTGAACTGGCCACTGGCCTTGCTGTCTTGCCCTTGCCTGTGCAGCTTCTCATGGGCATACTCTGCACCCTGAACGGGCCACTGGCCTTGCTGTCTTGCCCTTGCCTGTGCAGCTTCTCATGGACATACTCTGCACCCTGAATGGGCCACCGGCCTTGCTGTTTTGCCCTTGCCTGTGCAGCTTCTCTTGGACATACTCTGCACTTCGTTTTTGCCACTGGCCTTGTTGCTCTTTGCTGTGTTAAGTATTCCCTCTGCAGCTTCTCATGGATATGCTCTGCACTCTGCCTTGGCCACTGGACTTGCTGTCTTGCCCTTGTCTGTGCAGCTTCTCATGGACATGCTCTGCATTTTGTGCCTTGCGCTTCTCTTCTCATGGTGCCTATCTGTGCAATATATCAATAAAGACAGTTGCTCCAGTTGTCTATTTTATCAGTGTAAAGTTATTTTGCTGTGTGTATATGGTATACTGCGCCACATGGTCTGTGTGACACTTCAACATAGTCAATGTTTGGGCTCACTTACTTTTTTTCAGTTCTTCCTGACCCATATACTTGTGGTGGCAATGGTGGCAATTTACAATGGTTAGCAGTAGTCATTAGCTTACTTAGTTCATGTTGGCTATATTGTACACATGTCAGGCTGGGGGGGAGGGGGGCACTGCCAGCACAGAGTGGGTTTCTGCACACAGTATTGCAGGCAGGTTGGTGTTCATGTATGTGTGTTCTTCCTTTATGTGGGCCCCATTGGTGTATGTGTGTGGTCATCTTGTGATGGCCAGTCATCCTAGTCCCATGGATTACTTTCCATGTGTGCTCTTGGATGGTCAGGTAGTGTGCAGTGTGAAGAGGCTGGGTTTGTGGGGAGTGTTGATGTGTGCATGCCCCTACATTGTCAACTACACATATGTGATACCCAGGAGTTGTGTGCCTGTTGTTTTGATTGTTTAGCCCTGTGAATGTGACTGTATGCACATGTGTGAGTTGTATGTTGTGCACTGTGCAGTGTGTTTGTGTGTCCTTGCATTTCTGTCTGACTCCTACTTGTTGTTTTTGTCACTTGTGAGTATGCAGAGTGTGTGACTGGCAATTCAGTGTTGTGTTTTGTTGCACACCCATGTGTCTTGTGGCTGTTTGTGGAGACTGTGCAGACCTGCTGTTCCACACTGCCATTGTGGTTGTGTTTTCTCATGCGTTGCTGTCACATGGTGCCTTCTTGCCTCCCGTGTGGCATGTTGTGTGTGTTGACATACCATCCCCTAGCTGTGCTTCAGGTGCCTACCCATTGTGGGTCTGCACTACCTCTCTTTGTGTATGGTACACTCCTGCCATGTCCCCTACTGACATGCAGGACTTCACTTTGGTGTCAGCTGTCCCTTTGTTTTACATGTGTGTGTGCCCCCCATCACTTCATTAGTGACACTGTGCTTTGTGGTGCAGTTCTTTGGCCAGGGTCAATGTGCCACTCAGGACATTTCCCCAATGGGTTGTATGTGATGTTCTGGTGCTGTTTGTCAGTCATGTTTGCTCCTATTCAGTTCACCTGTGTGTGCTGCCCAGTCCTCTGGTCAAGTTGTTTCCACCTTTGTGTCCCAGACTTGTGCATCTGTTGGTGTTGTGTTGGATGTGTGTGTTGTTGGCTGTGTTCTTGCTTCACTTCCTGGGGGTGCTGTTGTCTTTGTGCTGTGCTGATTGGTGTTGTGTGGGTTGCTGGTCTGTCACTGATGTCTGTGTGTGGCTGGTAGGTTTGGTGTGCACACACTGCTTGTTGTGCATGCAGTGCTGTGTGTGTATGTTGGCTTGTCATTGCCTGGTGTGCATCCCCTGATGTCCAGCTGTGTTTGCTATGTGGTTTTTCTGCCTGTGCATCTGTTGTTTGTTTGATGTGGCTATGTTGTTCTGTGATGGTGCACTTCTTGTGTGTGATGTGGTATGTTGTCTGTGCATTGTTCCTGAGTGATGAGGTTGTGCACTCCTGTTGTGTATGTGCTCCCATTGTCTTTCACAGTTTGGCTGCACAGGGCATGTCTGTTGTTGCTGTGGTTCTGTGTGTGTTTATGTTGAGTTATGTGTTTGTGTGTTGTTTTTGTGCAGACATTTGTTGTGGCATCCCTGTGTGTGTGATGTTTGTGGCTACCCTCCAAGGTGTGTGGTTGTTTGTGTGTGTATTGACTGGCAAGTTTTGCCAGCCTTCAGTGTGTTTTCACTGGTGTTGTGTGCTGCTGGGGGCAGGGGGGTATGTGTGTAGATTCCTTCTGGTGTTTGTCAGTCATGCAGTGTGTCAATGGGCCCTGTGTGTAGTGCTGCTGGTGTACTCCTGTGAAGTAGTTGTATAGCTGTGTGGTAGTTCACAGTTTGACTTCAGGGCCTTCCTTTCATCCTTGTGCCTATATGTGGTTTGCCTTGCTGTCTCCCTGGGTTGTTGCACTGAGCTGTCTGTGGCTTGAGTTCACTCACTGTGCCAGCCATGTGTGCTTTGATGGTGTGAGGGTGTTGTTCTCTGTTCCTTGTCTTGCATGTGATGTACACATGCTTGTTGTGTGTCTCCATGGCCTTCCATTTGTGTGCAGCCCACTTTGGTTTCCCTATTTGTTGTGCTCCACTGCTGTTGGCATGTGGGGTGTGTATGTGTCTGTGTGTCAGTCTGTGGTATGTAGGTGTGACTGTGCAGGCTGTGTGTCCATTTGGATGTTAATTCCTTGTATGTGTTCATTTGGTGCTTTTCCTCATTTGTGTTTCCTTGAGTGTGGTGTTGTGGTGGTGTGTGTGTTTCCCTGGCCCTGTGCTACTGTGCTGTGTATTGTGTGTTCCTGTGCTGCCAGTCCTGCAGTGTGTGTCTCCATGATTGCTTGTTGTGTGGTGCAGGGTGTGTATTGACCTGGCTTGTTGTTGTGCATGGGGTGCACAGGAGGGGCATATTGCATGTGCCTTCATGGGGTGTGCTAGTGTGTGGTGGGAGGGTGTGTGGCCCTGTGGTCTTTGTGCCCTGCCCATGCCTGGCGCTGGCCCTGCCTTCTGCGCTTGTGTTCCCTTGTGTTTGCCGCTGCGGTGACGTGACCGGGACATTGCTGCATGGTGGCGGTAGCTGTGTGTCCAGGATGCAGAGGGGTGACTTGGAGGCAGGTGGGTGATGTGTGGGTGCCCTTGTGGATGTGTCCCTGTCCCCACCATGGTATCTAATGTGGATTTTGACCCTGTGTCCGCCCGTGTGTTGTGTGTTGTGTTATTGCGTACCTGCGGCGGCTGTCCATTAGTTCCTGGTGATGTAGCAGGTACAGCACCAGAAAGATGTGTAGAGCAGGATCCATGGCGGTCGTGACCGGGTGGTGTGGACCGGGACTCTGGTTTCGCGCTCCGCTGTCGAGCTTCCGCCGTCTCTGGTTAGGAGGTATCTCCGCTGCGGTGCGTCTACTTGTTTGGGTCATTCTAATTTGTGGAGCGGGGCGGACGTCATTCCGCACAGCGGAGGGTCTCCATTGGCTCCCACCACCGCGGTTGCGGGCGTACTTTGATGACGGTGTGCGTCGCACCGCGGTGGTCGGGAAATGGGCTATGTTTGGCCATACTAATATGGCGGATGTGAGGACCGCTGCTCGCGGGCGAAAAAAGGCATTTTTCCACATCGTCAGTGCCACGGTGGTGCCAGCGCCCAACATCCTAATGGACCCCTTAGTGTCTGAAATACTGTAAAATGTGTGCATATATGTGTTTTACACCTTTTAAAAAAGGCGTGATCATCATGGTTACCGAAGTCATCGCAACTGTCTGCCTCATTGAGAAGACTGAAAGTAGGGTTTAAACACAGGTTTTTTTTAAATTTACAAGAAAAATGTTCTTTAAGCTGTGTTGTAGTTAATAATGTGTGCATTATAAAAGTTAGAATTCATTTTTTAAGGTAAAACTTTTGAACGTGGTGGTGATCTTTAAATGGATGCTTTTGTTTGGCGATGTCGAGACGTGATTGCGAATTCGGAAAAAAAAATCGAAAATGAACAACATTTTGGGCTCTTGGGTGGCTCTGACAAGAGCCTTTGTGTTGAGAGTGTGTATAAAACAGTTACAGATAAGACTGTATGCAGATTTTCAGTTTGCTTAGAAACACCCTGTTCCCTTCGTCTGTAAAGTGACTCCATCACTTCTATAGATTCCATGCATGTTAAACGCAGGTTGTTTTTGTAGATAGAGCCCATGTTATGGTCTCTGAAGAAAGCATAAACAGTTTTATTTAAATGTGTTCTGGCTTTGTCAATCAGTGGAAAGAATTCATTAGACCACTTTCCTTTCTGTTAGAGTACACCACAACAGTGTGAGGGAAAAGCATCATCAATTCAGCAAAGATATCCTTCATTAGGATTTCCAGTCCTAATCCAGTTAATGTGCCTAGGTCATTGTCACCATAGAGTACAATCAGGAGGTTAGGGGCTGGTGAATCCACAATCGTTTTAACAGAATGCAGCAATTTATGAAACTTTAATCCTCTCTGCCCAATCCAAGTAATGTCTCCACATTAGCCGGGTCTGGTGGTTCAGTGGACTAATGCATCCACTGCAGGGGGCTGTGTTCCACCTCATGGTCACAGGTTCAAATCCTGGTGGGTCCACTCAGCCTTTCATCCATCTGAGGTCGATAAAATGAGTACCATTGAGTTGGGTAACAATAAATATCTGTTATTCTGTGATAAGAGACCTATGGGTGAATGTGCGCTTCACAAATACACACGTTATGTTATGTTATTAGCCAAACCCAAGTCCCTGGTAATATTTCTCTTTCTTGCAGCCTCAGCAGCCCAATTGACATAGCTGTGGACCACAATTCACACTCTAAACATTTTGTAGGAAAGAGGAGTAGCACACAGGACAGGTCTGCAGCTGAATATTGAAGTTTGTGCTATGAAAGACCGTGAAAATGCATGTGTGCTGGTGGTTTGAAAACATCCAAAAATTTGATTAGGTGGAGGGAATATGCAGGAGCACAGAAGTAGGTAGCATCTGGAAATGATTACTAAATAGATGTTTGATTGGATCTGGTGAATAGAAAAAAATGTTATAGAGAGTTGGATATGCTTTATAGTAAACCACACCAGCTGCAGTATGGTCCTTCTGGAATGTGTTGTGAACTTGTGACCTAACGGTACCGCTGGGTTTCTATGGAGAATCTGCAGAGGGTATTATGGGGGAAGGGTGTTAAAGAAACAAGCACTATTTTTTTCAAACTGGAGAGGTTTAGGTTCATTGTTTTATACGGTAAGTAAGATTACATAGTGAGGATTTTGCAAAAAAGTGTGGTATAGTGTTAAAAATGTAAAACCATATAGGAAAGTAGTTTTTTTGACTCCAGTTTTTTTTCGTGAATTCATCGCGATGATCGTGATTACATCACGAATATTGACACAAAGGCATGCATTTTGGGCTACCTCTAAAAAGGAGCGAAAGGGTTAACAGACAGTAACCATTCAGAAATGCATTTACAACAATTTAATTTGCTAGGAATGTTTTTATTTGCTGACGTTTGCAGTATCAGGCACTGAAAAGCTCAGAAGGTTGCCTGTTATGGCTGCTTTGTATTAGAGTGGTATGCTAAGTTTTTATAAACCCTGAGAATATTGTTTCTATCTAACAAGAGAAGAAAAAACTATTTTTTACAACAGACTCAATATTCTGGTATGTTAATGAAATTTCTTTGTAAGTAAAAAAAATATACTAATAATGTAGATAACTAAGTCATACTATGATATAAGATTTTGAAATATATACAAATATTTAAAAAAGAAAGGATGATATATAATTGAAATTGTAAGTGTTTTTCATATCCATTAATAGGTACTAAGATATAGTTTGTCTCAGGTGCAGACTAGGTGTCTGTCAAGTTAGTTTAGAATGTGTTACCATGGAGGTGTATATTGCACTTGTATTCCCCCTCGTCTATTTTGTAAGTGGTAGAAGAAAATAGTGCACCGTAATGGTTAAACGTACATGTAATAATGTAGTACAAGATGTCAAAGTTTTATATGTGTATATATGATGTGCAGCTTATAATTAATGTTTTTATTTGAATTCTGGGAGTTGTAGTCTTATTTGCTCCATTATAAATGACGAATAGAGAACTCATATGAAAGCGGAGGGTATGTACTGTAACTATATTTGAATTATGAATCTCTCAAGTTGATAACTATGTGTTGCATACTCTTTAGTGTAGGTGTTGGATAATTACAGGGTGTATTTGTATATGCATACATGGGGAGATATGTTCTTTAATTATATTCAGATTGAGATATGTAATATAACACTACTAGGCACTGTTATGCCAAGTACTATGTAAATTATAGCACCTATGATGCATGTGACAAACATGTTTGTAAATTATAGACGCTCTCTCTCACCCACTCATGGATCACGAGAAGAACTTATATATTCACTAAAATACTCAGAAAGTAGTTATAAGTGTAGTAGTATCAAAGGCAGTTAGAGATATGTTTCAAATTTATAATACAGGTACTGAGGTATTTATTCAGCAGTGTATGTTGAGATTTTTAAAGCTTTTAAAACAGATTGATACTGGTACATTTTCTAAAACATGTTATGGGACTGCTAGGTAAGCCATAGTGCAGGGTGCTAAGTGGCTAATATATAAGATATGTCCTTTGAATATTTGAGTGAGCTATATGTGCTTATAAAAAGTTTTGTGCTGAAGTCCACATGCACTGTGCCTTCCACATTTTAAACTGACATACCTAAGTCAAAACCTATACATTATGTGTGAGATGTGGTGTAATTGACCTGTGCATGCAGTTTTATTGTTATGGCTGCCTTAAAATCCTACAGAAGGTGTAAACTGGTCTTTTAAAGCAAATGCGACCATACTAAGGAAGGGTGTAGCTGTGCCATACTGTAAGGGGCTATATGCTTAAAACTTAAGACATCTACTCTGACTATTGAATGAGGTATATTCACTCCTAGAGACCTATGTGGCCAATTACACACCCAGCCTACACCCAGACTTAAATATCCCATGCCTAAGTACAAAAGCAGACTGACACTGAAACATCCAGTTAGGTAGTTGGAGAAGCATGTAAACATTCACTCACACAGACAGGTATAACTGAAATGTATCTTGTGCTAATGGCGGCTGTTTCACATACACTTAAATAATCCAATATTCACTAATACACCCAGGAGGCAATCTATGCAGGCCCTTGCAGACACATTTAGAGAACCATATATCTCACAAAGAGAGGCCATGATTTACTAACAAATTTAGACACAATTGGAATCACAGCCCTAGATGGGAACTGAAACACTCATTCAGATATTTCCTAAACAAGTGACACTTCCCATTTTGCCATACAGAAAGTAGCCCTTGGATTATGTCTCAGGCCTGGCATAATTGAGCTTGAGCATGTACTCTTACTGCTAGGGCTGTCTTATCACTTAAAACTGCTACAAAAGGTGTAGACTGTTCTTGTACCACACATAACAGGTCTATCAAAAATTCTGGAAAAAGAAGTTCAGAAGCAAATGGCTGAATTCCTTGAATCAAACAACTGCTTCCATGACTCACAATTGGGTTTAAGAGCAGGGTACAGCACGGAGACCACACTTCTTGAAGTCTCTGAAACCACTCACGAAGCTGTAGACCTGGGCACCTTAGCCATGCTGGTATTGCTTGACCTTTCAGCAGCTTTCAACACTGTGGCTCACCCAATCCTATTGGAGAGATTGAGACAAGTAGGAGTGAGGGCAATGCCCTGTCTTGGCTCCAATTGTTCATGAAGATTTTTTACATCCTTATGTCTCCTCTCAAAAACCCCTTGTCTGTGGGGTACCCCAGGGTTCAGGGCTGAGCCCGCTTCTTTTTAAGGTATACCTGGCTCCCCTGGAAACCTTGGTCGAGACATTGGTTGTGAGAGTAGTCTCCTACGCTGATGATACTCAGCTGATGTTTTCCTCTAATGAACACTCAGAGGCTGTTTTTCTTAAGTTTAAGCAATGCTTAGAAAACATCTCAGCTTGGGTGAGAGCGAATTGCTTAAAGCTTAATACTGAGAAAACAGAGATCTTATTCTTTAGTCAGGTGGCACCACCACCCTCTAATCTGTGGTGGCCCTCAGAGATGAACCCACCACCTAACCAGGTAAACCCAGCCAGAAATCTGGGGTTTAAATTTGACAACGACCTCTCTTTTAAGACCTAGGAGTGCCATGTCTCCTCAATATGCTTATGGAAGTTAAGAGCGTTGAGAAAATCCCTTCACTTCCTACCGGAGGACTGCAGGAAGACTGTGGTCCATGCACTGGTAACTTCACATCTGGACTATTCTAATAGCCTATATCTAGAGCTTCCAGCTTATCTTGTCCACAGACTACAGATAACTCAAAACGCCGCAGCCAGATTAATTGAGAAAGTACTTCTACGCCATCATATTTCCCTTCATCTGCGGAGCCTCCATTGGCTTCCTGTCATTAGGAGGATTGAGTTTAAGGTGCTCACTTTGGCCAACAGAGCCACCAGAGATCAAGGCCCGGGTTACCTGAGGCAGAGACTTCAAATCAATCAGCAAGTCAGGACCCTGATATCTAACCACTTGTGACTGCTCAGGGCTCCCCGCTTTCTTAAGGCCAGGATAGGTGGCAGAGCGTTCACTGTGAAAACTGCAAAACTCTGGAATACTCTGCCCCTTTACCTCCACATGATGGAATCAGAACAGGCCTTTAGGAAGGCTCTAAAATCCTGGCTCTTTAAACTGTGGTAGACTGACCCCTCGGTTACCCCTCACCACGAATCTGCATTTCAGCACCGGGACACCTCTGTTGAGGTAGCAATGCGCTTTACAAACTTAGTTATTCATATTAATATTATTATGTAACTGAAAAATGAGGCAGGCTGTAGCTAGGCCATAGTGCAAGGAGTTATGCAATTAAAAAACTAAAATATGCACTCATTTCAGTGAGATGTATGCACCTCTAGAGACCTATGTGCGCAATTATACATCCAGCCTAAACCCAGACTTAAACCTGACATAACTAAGTAGAAAAGCATACGGACACTAAAACACCTAGGGCCTCATGTAGGTAGCATACCAGTTACCACTTCTAAAATACCGAACGATACCGAATCGGTATTTTAGAAGTGGTAACTCGTATGTAGGTAATGAGTCGGTATTTTTTACCGATTCGTTACTATTCGGTAATTACCGAATCGGTATTTACCGATTCGGTAATGAGGCATACCTTCCCATTGATGGGAAGGTATGCCTCATTACCGAATCGGTAAATACCGATTCGGTAATGGGGGAACACTTGCATGGGTGGCAGGGTGTCACATTGACACCCTGTTGCACCCCTGATTCGGCCATGTGTGCACATGTGGCACACATACATGCCCTAAGGGCATGTATGTATGCCACATTGCACACTGCTGCGCGCGTAAAAATGCATAAATACATACTTTAATTATTTACCACCAACTAAAAGTTGGTGGTAAATACCGACTCTAAAACACACCCACACACTCCCCCTACATCTCGATTTTGGTGTCGGAATTTACCGAATCGGTAAAATTACCGATTCGGAAAAGTTACCGATTCGGTAACATTACCGATTCGGTATTATTACCGATTCGGTAATTTTAACGATTCGGTAAATTCCGACACCAAAAATTGTCCCCCTACATACCATTAGCCAAAATACCGGTCGGTAACGGTAAAATTACCGAAAATCGGCCGTTACCGACCGGTATTTGGCTACCTACATGAGGCCCTTAGTGAGGTAGTTAGAGAAGCATCTAACCATTAACCCATGCCGACAGGCACAACTGATATGTATCTTGTGCTAATGGAGGCAATTTCACACAAACCTAAATAACCCAATACTCACTAATATACCCAGAAGGAAATGTATACAGGCCCTTACCGACATATTTAGAGAGACAAAGAGAGGCAGTGATTTAGTGAGAAATCTATATACACATGGAATCCCAGCTGTAGATAGGAACTCAAACACTCATTCTGATATCTACTAAATAACTGACTCTTTCAAGTTTACCTTATAGAGAAATAGTCCTTGAATAATATCTCAGTCCAGCTATACTTGAGCCTGTGGATGCAGTTTTACAGCCAGGCCAAACTTCACTAAAAGTCCTAGTGAAGGCATAAGCTGCTCTTTTACCCTATAAACTCACTACTGAGATAGGCTGCAGCAATATAAATTTGCGTGGTGGTATGTGCTTAAAAAGTTACACATATACTCTGGAGTTTTGGTGAGCTGCATGCTGCCCTAGAAACCAATATGCCCAGTTATATATCCACCCTGCCAACTTCAAAATGATACACCTAAGTAGAAAGTAGACAGAGACTAAACAGCCATGCAGACCGTGTTAGAAGCACGTAAACATTCACTTACACAGACAAGCACAACTCTTATATATCCAGCACTGATTGAGGTAGAGGCATATACACTTAACCCAGAACTAGCCCTTGCATCATGTCTCCGGCTTTGTACACTTGAGCCTGTGCATGCAGTTTTATACCTAGACCAACCTTTACATGTAAAAGTCCTAGGGAAGGCATAAAGTGGTCTTTTAGCCTTACATAAGTCACCACTGACATAGGATGCATCTAAGTCAAGGGTAGGGTGGTATATGCTTAAAATGTAGCACATGTACTGTGAAGTTTAGTGAGATAGGGAAAATGTGCTTTTCAACCGAATTATGTGCCCCTTTATATATCCACCCTGCTACCCAGACTTCTATCTGAGATACCTAAGTAGAAAAGTAGAGCGACACTAAAACAGTGAGATAGTTAGAGAACCACCTAAATACTCACTCACTCACACAGACAGGCTGAACTGATTATTTAGTGGTAATGGAGGCAGTTGTACATATATTTATACAAAACTGAATACTCACTAACACACCCAGGAGGGCATCCGTGCAGCCCCTTTATTACACATTTAGAGAATCATATATGTCACAAAGAGGTCGTGAGTTAGCAACAGACTGATATACGCATAATCAGAGCCCCAAACAGGAAGACACACTCATTCAATTATCACTTTCAACTCTACCATGCAGAGAAATAGGTCTTGCATCATGTCTTGGGCTTGCTACACTTGAGCATGTACATGCATGTTTCTTGGTAGGTAAATTTTCACATTGAAAAGTCCTACAAAAGGTATAAAGTAATCTTTTATCACGTATAATTCTCCAATGAGATAGGCTGCAGGTAGGCCTTAAGGCAGGTTGGTATGTGGTTACAATGTATGAAATGCACTGCAAAGTTTAAGTGAGCTATGTCCACTCCTAGAGGCCCATGTGCCCAATTATAAATTCACCTTGCGTCCCGGACTTTAACCTGACATACGTAAGTAGAAAGGCAGGCAGACACTAAAACACCCAGTGAGATAGTAATAGCAGCACATGAACATTCACTCATACAGACAGGCAGAACTGATATGTATCTAGTGGTAATGGAAGCAGTTGTACACACACAGTTAAATAACCCAATAGTAACTAACACATCCAGGAGGTCATCCATCCCTACAGCCCCTTCCAGACACATTTAGAGAAGTATACATGTCACAAAGAGAGGCACTTATTTAGTATTAAACTTTAATAGACATGCAATTATGATTCCAGATAGGAATTGAGAGACACATTCAAATATCCGCTAAATATCTGACAGTTTGAAGTCTACCATGCAGAGAAGTAGCCCTTCTATCTTGACTCGAGCCTGGTACACTTGAGCCTGTGTGCTAGACTTGACATCCTTGGCATGGTTTCCCTAGACTTTTTACCTCTACCGCCTGTAGTTTTATGGTATGTTGGATCTAGTTTTGCTGGTTTAGATGCTTTGGGCACTTTGCCACTGCTGATCAGTGTCAAAGTGTCTATATAAATTGTTGTTGTAATTGTCAAAGTGCAAGAGTTGCCTGTATAAAGTGTTGGGAAAATTGAGTATCCATGATTGGCATATTTGATTTACTGGTTGCACGATTTGAGCGCTGCATTTTCTAATTACAAAATTGAATGTCAGTAAATGTTATACCATTTTTTAATTGGTAGTCACGTTCTAACCAACTAAAACTAGTTGTTCTATATGAAAAACTCTTTTATGCCACTAAATGTCTGAAATATGGTGTATTGAGTAGACATCATCAATGCAATAACAACCAATATTTCTGAACCATATTCAAGTCGCACGTACTTGCAGTAGAAACTGTGTGCAAAATTGTTTTCTCCCAACTTCGCCTGTTTGTCACAAACACTATAAAAAACTATGTGAAGGTCAAGAAGTTACATGCAACTGTGTAAGTATTTTGTACGCAGGTGGAATTTGATGTACCTTTCGTCATCAGTGTAGAGCCACCCACGAGAAAAAGCAAATTTATGCACTTGTGTACAAAATTCTTGAATGTTGCTAGCACAACAGGGCTTCAGAGAACTGGCCAGGAAATGATTAACAAGGTATGTTTTTCACACCCAACACATGCACGGTTTATAACACAGTTTCACAGCACTGGCAAGAATAAACTATGCAAGCTAGGGCTTATGGTACAACATGCTCGTAAATTACACACACTAATTAATACTTTAAAGAGAAAAAGACATGAATTGTAGGCACTCTGCTACAGCTACAACAAAGATAAAAGAACGCATTAATGCAGAAAGAATTAAAGTGCACGTTAATTTAGAGACCAGCTGTACTCACATGAGGTTTGGAGTAGGAAATAAAGTCTAATATGGTCACGGTGTCGCAGTAGACGGAGACGCTGCACACCAACAGTCTACGGCAGATATTTCAACGAGGGCTATTTCAGGTGGTGCAGAATAATCTTAATATAAAACTGAGTTGGATGTCCGTTTTATGAAATGTGATCCCAAACACCGACTTTCTGGTGGGATCAAGGGAGTTGCATGTTTGTGGGGAGATTCTTTACAATACACATGCTCCATGGTGCATGTTTGTACTACCTGATCAACTTTCAAAATAATATCATACCTCTGTTGCTGCCTTTTTAGGTCTCGGCTTGGCAGTTGTCGTACTTTAATCTTTGGGACCGCGTAGGGGACAGGGCCCTACCCCTGTCTATCTTGGTATTAGCAAACCGCAAATGGTAAATGCGGCATGTACGAGTGCTTTATATATCGTTCTAGCTGTGTACACGTTATTCTGCTTCAACTATGCGGGTTCCATTTTGGAAGCAGTGGCCATCTTGTCATTGCCCTCACATAGGCTATAATGGAGTAAATACGGGCCTCACAGTACATGGGCTTCTCCTCTGACTTCTCTGTGACCTGGGCAGCTGGCTCTGCTGCCCCAGGTCAAACCGGTCTCACGAGCTCCCCTTCCTCCGTCCACCTGTGATTAGCATCAGGGCTTGACCCGTCATAAAACCCTTTCATTCTATACAATCCCCCGGCTAATCTCTTCCACACCTGCTTGTTCCTGCTTTATGACTTGTTTCCCAAAACAGGAGATGCTCGTGTTTATTGGGGGGTCTATTGACATCAAATGTGGGATCTGAACCTTACTGTGTAAATCATTGTGGGCTGGCCGAACTGGAATGTGGGATGGTCATCATGACTCTGCTTTTTCGTTTGTAATGTATACTTGTAATGGCCATATCGTAAACCAAGGAATGTGTGCCTGAAGCATGATATTTTGTATTTAAGGAGAAGCCCGTTCCTATGATTTTCAGCAGTCTCCTGAGAACATACACGCTGTTGTACTTCTAGGATACCTGTAATTGGTCTGCAGCCAATAAATGAATCTTTGACTTCACCCAGAAGACTCTGTGTTTCTGTAGGTCTGGAACAGGGTGAACCCAGAAGTCATAGGGTGTGTGCCCCTGCACCGCTGGGTCTAAAATACCCAGTACTTCAGTTTGGCGCCCAACTCGGGGCGATTTCAGCGGTACCAGTCCAAGCCAGAGGTTCGTGAGGAGCTTCGTGTGGAAATTCCGGAGGAAGGCCGCCACTTCATCGACCCCTGCATGTCGACGTGGTCCGAAAGTCTTTTCTGCGAGGTTCTCCGCGTCCCGACGGCTACGAAGGACTGCTGCCCTGATTAATCGACCTGTTTTGGACCCTTGACGAATTTGAGAGAGCGAAACAATCGAGAGAGTCTTCTGGTGACGCCATCGATCAGCAATATTCAGTTAAGTATAAGTGGAGCGTCTCCCATTTGTTTTTGGTATCCTTCGGGATCGTTTGATTTGGTAATTTGGTACTTTGGAGTTTGCAAACGCCAAAGCCAGAGGACTCGTGTATTCACAAGAATATCGTAATCGATAATCCTTTGACGTTTGGATCTAGACTAGTGAGCAAAGATGCCTGGTTCTGGACTATTTGGTAGATTATTCTGTTTGGGTTGTGGAAAAGATTTCCAGCTAGAGGAATCATGTCCGGTTCCTCCGGTTGGAACTCCAACTTATGAGCTCTATGTAAAACATGGCGTAGGCCCCATTGCATATAACGAAGTATGGATCCACTACACTAGGAAAGACGGTGTTTTAAAATGGCCCCAAAATGGTAGTTTCGATACCGATATTTTAGATAATTTAGAAATTAAATTGTTCAAAAAGAAAGCCCGGCCGGCGATGTTTGACTCTTTCCGCTTATGGCGAAAGGAAGCCAAACAGAAGGAAATTAAGTTAGCGAAAAAGAATAAGAGAGAGAAAGGTATGACAGTAATGCAAGCAGCTGTACAATTTAAAGACAATGAGGAGGAGCAGATGAGTGAGCAATTGCACAGGCAGCGCAAGTTAGGGATTGACAAATGTTACCCAGCTTTACCACATTCTAAGCAGAATGGGTTAGAAGAAAAGGAGAAAGATCCCCTGATGTCACATTTGTTGAGTTCGCCACCCCCGTATGCTCAAAATGCCACGGCGCCTCCCCAGCTTGTAAATATGCCACCTCCAGTGAATATACTGCAAGCCTTGCCGCAACCGCCAGTTGCTTTGCAGCCGGCTCTTATCCATGTAGCGCAGCCCTCTCAAGGACCGCCAGTTGTGCTTCCAACTGCCCCCGCACTTCCTGCGACTTTGCCTAATACAGCAGCTGCCTCCGCTGACACTCTTCCTTCCACCACTCCAGTACCTGTCTCTACATCCTCTTTTCTTCCCTCTGTTTTTCCCCCTGTTCTCGCCTCAGCTTCTCCTTCAGCGCGACAGCGCTTAGCTAATGTGGTTACTACATTAATGTCGCCTCTCTTTGAGTCATCTGGTGCGACTCCTGGTTTACAGCGTAAGCAATTGCGTAGCCAATTGCCTAACCCCGATGAGAAAAAGGTAATAGATAACATGGCGCGTAGATGGATTGTTTTCCCTTCACTGTATGATGTGGAATCAGTGGTCAACGTTTTCCATCAATGGGATGCCCCAAAACAGAGATATGTGTTTGAGAAAATGTGCGAAATTCTCTGTGAAGAATTGGAGGATAGTGGTAAAAATCCGAGCCCGCAGGAATTGTGTAGAGTGAGGTTTGATTTTGGAACTGGTATAATTGTGGACCGCGGAGTAGATAAAGCAGTTGCGGTTGTATTGTCCTTTAGGAATGATGATTGCCAACAGTCATTGTTTGAACAAGATGTCCTTGTGGGGAAAAAGGTAAAAGCGCGACAATACTCTATGAGAGAAGTTCCCCCGGTATGGAAGGAAGCGGTTGCAGCTGCCGGTGGTAACCCCGCTGTGGCAGCGCATTTCCAGCGTGTTTGGGTGCATGTTCCATGGAAGCGCTCTGAGGTGTTAGCGCTTAAGCAGTCCTTGCCTGATCCCCGTAAAAACCCAGCAGGTTATTATAAAGAGTTGTCGCAGACGGCAGGGTCATGCGTTATGAATCTGGCCGACATAGACATGTTGTTTGGTAATGTTGTTCCACAGCCTCTATGGGGATCAATTCGTAATGTAGATCACAATGCAGAACTAGGGGATACATGGGCTAACATTGTTGCTGCTGATGCTAGACAAACTGGTGGTGCGAAACCAGAACCTTTAGTAGCTGAACTGCCTGATAGAATCATCACGTATATGAAGACAATAATGCCTGCGATGCGCGTAAATTGGGACAAGTTATCTGCATGCAAGCAGAAGAAAGATGAGACAGTGTCAGACTTCTTTACTAGGTTTGAAGAAACATTTATTGACCACAGTGGGCAGGATATGAGTACTGAGGGTGGCCAACGGTTATTTGTGGATAAGTTTGTGCAGAATTTACTTCCTGACCTGTGTAAAAAGTTAAAAGATTCAGAAAGTTCTTGGGCTGTTTCTTCTTCTGCGCAAATACTGGCTACTGCCCAGTATTATGAGAATAGAGATAAGGACGAGAAAGATAGAACAGAGAAGAAAACGAAGGAACTAAAGACAAAGGTCCTTTTACAGCAGGCCTATCCGCCACGTGGAGGTCAGAACAATTATAGGCAACCCCAAGGTGTCTATCACCAACCCCAACAGTTTCAGAACGATCAGCAAATGAACGGGTATTATCAACCACGTGTTCCTGTAGGTCCCAACCAATGTTCATACTGCAAAGAGGAAGGTCATTATAAATATAGTTGCCCTAAATTAATGCAGCGGAATGGTAATGCGTATGGCGCCAGAGGTAGGGGTGGTCAGCAAGCTCCTAGAGGCAGAGGGCGTGGAAATGCTCCCCAGAACGCGCGTCCTCTGCCGCCTCAAAATACCATTAATAGCTTTGATCAGCAAGCTAACGCGACTAGTAATACGGCCCAGTATTATAATAATGATTATTATGCAGAGGACGGTGATGCAGAAAGTAATGATTACTAGGACAGCCATAGACAGAGAGAGGGAGTTGTTTCAGTGCCAGTGGATCAGAGCGGACCATATGTTGAGGTAACTACAGCAAATGTAACGGAGCCTTTTCTGCTAGACACTGGTGCTGCAAAGAGTTTAATTATGCATTCCAAACTCCCTGGCGCACCTTTGTCTGGCGATATAAATGTTTCAGTAGGTTTTTCTGGCGCCCCAGTTAGGAACCCGATTTCTAGTCCCATGTCACTTTCTGTTGGACCTTGCGAGCTGAAAGCACCCCTGATTCTGACAACAGGTTGTGGTGAGAATTTGCTGGGATTAGATTTGTTGAAAAGATTGCACGCTACACTGTATTGTTCTCCTTCAGGAGTACAACTTACATTAGGCAAGAAAGTGATTTCCCCAATGTATTTGTCTAAAAATACAATGCCACCTGAATTGTCATCCCTTCCGGATGCCCTTTGGGCTACTGGTCCCAATGATGTGGGCCTCTTGAAGATACCGCCATATGTGGTGACTTTAAAGGCTAATGTCAGACTGCCACGTATTCCCCAGTACAAGATCTCTAATGAAGGCCAGAAAGCATTGTTAGACATTGTCAGCGACTTGATTAATAAGGGTGTGATTGAAGAGACAAGAGGCAACGTTTGCAATAGTCCGATTTTACCTGTCTTAAAACGAACGGATCCTTCACAGCCACCTGTTTACAGATTTGTGATCGATCTCAGAGAGGTTAATAAGATTGTTGTGCCACAGTTTCCGGTTGTCCCTGATATAACTGCCTTGTTAACGATGATTCCAGCCTCTGCTGCATGGTTTTCAGTGATTGATTTAAAGAATGCTTTCTTTAGCATCCCAATTGCAGAAGAGAGCAGAGACATTTTTGGTTTTAGTCTGGGAGGCCGAAGCTTCCGCTTCAAACGCGCTCCCCAGGGCTACTGTGAAAGTCCATCAATATATAGTCAAGCTTTAAAAGCGCAGCTTGATGCACTTGTTTTACCTAGTGGCGCTATCCTGATTCAGTACGTGGACGATTTACTGATCGCTGCGGATACTGAAAAGATTTGTAAAGAAGCCACATTGTCACTGTTGCGCCATTTATCTGCTTTCCATCACAAAGTGTCTCTCTCTAAGCTGCAATATTGTCGACAAGAAGTGACCTACTTAGGTCATCTCTTATCGAAGGAGGGAAGGAAACTGACCCCAGAAAGAATTCAAGCCATTGCACAGTTGAGTGTGCCAAAGACACAGAGAGAAGTGCGTGCTTTCTTGGGCATCACTTCATACTGTAGGCATTGGATCCCTAGTTTTTCTTTGTTGGCAAAACCTTTGTTAGCCTTAACATGCAAAGACACACCGAATCCTATCCCATGGTCTGAAGAGTGCCAGAGAAGTTTTGTGGAATTGCGTAATGCATTATGTTCAGCACCTGTGTTGGGTACCCCTGACTACAGTAAGCCTTTTACATTGTATGTTCACGAGAAAGATGGTTGTGCGTTATCAGTGTTAACACAGCCTTTTGGCGACAGACCGCGCCCATGCGCATATTTTTCATCAACCTTGGACCCTGTAGCGAGGGCATTGCCAAGCTGTCTGAGAGCGACAGCTGCTGCAGCGATGTCTATCCGACAATCTGCTGGTTTGGTAATGGACAATACATTGATTGTTATGGTTCCACATGCTGTAGACACATTATTAAATAGGACCAAGACACAACACTTGACTAGTGCGCGATTATCAGGTTATGAGCTTACACTGTTAGCAAATCACATACACATAAAAAGATGCAATACGCTGAATCCAGCTACATTGTTGCCAATTCCAGCAGACTCAGATGAGATTGAGCAACATGATTGTCTGTTCAGAACAGAAGAAGAGACGAAAGGGAGAGTAGATCTAAAAGATACTCCCCTGACTGAGTGTGATGGCACTTTATGGGTAGATGGTTCATGTTTCAAGCTCCCTAATGGTGACACGACTGCTGCATATGCTATCACGACTTTGCACACGGTCGTGGAAACTGCACGAGTGCCACATAATTCGGCCCAAGCAGCAGAAATAATCGCCCTCACGAGAGCATGTGTGTTATCTGAAGGAATGAGAGTAAATATATACACAGATAGCCAGTACGCCTTTGGCGTGGCTCATAATTTTGGGCGACTGTGGAAGGAGCGTGGGTTCCTAACGTCGCATGGAGCTAAAATTCAGAATGGCAAGTTGGTGAATGATCTCCTTGAGTCACTGACCCTACCGTTGCAAGTTGCGATCATGAAATGCAGTGCGCACAGGAAAGTCACAGATGATGTTGGACGTGGGAATGCGTTTGCTGATGAGACCGCGAAAGAAACAGCACAGAATGTGAAGACTAGAATGTATGTTGCAGGCCCCGCAAGATGGGTTAATGATGTGGGAATGTGTGAGAACACAATAGAGAGTGTGAAGTCGCTTCAAGCTGAAGCCACAGAGGAAGAGTTAAGCAAGTGGAGAGAAAGTATGGGTAAGTTGGATGAGAATGGTTGTTGGATTGATCTGACAGAACATAGGCGATGGTTGTTGCCTGATGCATATGTGCTTCCAGTGGTTACTATGGCACATGGAATGGCACATATCAGTACGAAAGGTATATGCAAGTTGTTGGCTCCAGTATGGCAGAATGCTGGGATTCCCAAGTGTGCAGAGAATGTGGTCAAGAATTGCATAGTATGCTTGAAGTACAACCCTGGTAGGGGAACCCCAACTCCAGCTGGTCACTTTGCACCCCCATCATGTCCATTTGAAGTTTTGCAGCTGGACTTTATTCACATGGAAAGATGCAACAACCTGAAATATGTACTGGTGGTTGTTTGTGCTTTCTCAAAATGGATAGAGGCTTATCCTCTGAAAGATAACACTGCCCTATCCACAGCCAAAGCCCTTGTGAAGGAATTTTTCCCTAGGTTTGGGATGCCAAGAATGGTGTGGTGTGATAATGGAAGTGAGTTTGTGGGTAAAGTGATGAAGAATGTATGTGAAGGGCTAGGGATAAAGCAGAAGTTCCACGCTGCAAATCACCCCCAATCAGCTGGATTAGTAGAATGCTACAATGGAGCCTTAAAGCTCAAGCTGGCCAAAATCCAGGCGAGCACCGGTCTTAAATGGCCTGACGCTCTGCCTTTACCACTCCTGTCCACCAGAATGACCATACACTCACGAGTGGGACTTAGCCCTTACGAGGTTGTTTTTGGCTGTCCGGCCAACGTATGGGGTGTACCGAGGCCTACGAAGTTCAGTGAGATTGAGCATCCAGTACTGCTCGATTACCTGCATGATTTGACTGTTAAACTGCGTGTTTTGCACCAACAGGTACATGATACTCTCCCTCAAGCCTCTGAAACTCCTGGACACCCTATCAACCCTGGTACGTGGGTGCTAGTCCGAAATTTCCAGCGCAAAAGCAACGACGAGCCTCGCTGGATCGGCCCTCATCTTGTTCTTCTTTCGACAAGATCAGCAGTGCGAGTGAAAGGGAAGAAGCACTGGATCCATGGCACCCACTGCAAAGTAGTCCCCTTGCCTCTGCCATATGACCAGTGGGTCCAGGAGGGTGTCGCCGACTCTGAGACGGACACTGTACCTCGTTTTGTACCATTCAGTGACGCACGCCTAAAAGACACAGTTTCAGACCAAGAGAGTGACAATATTCTGCAAGAAGCTGTGCCACCATCAAATCGACTGGACACCACTGAGCCTGAACTTTTGTTTCAAGACCAAACAGCACCTGGCCGTCTCCGCTATAATTTGAGACCTAGGCCCATGGACAAATAAAGATTTCCTCACTATTTCCTTTTTAACATTTTTTGCTCTCCCATCTGAAGGACTTTCTTGATTTTTGTTTTTCGAACCACCATCCGGGTTCTGCCGCAGGGTCGCGGTGCCAAGACTTTGGGGTACAGGCCGAAGACGTTAGGTCAACGGTTCTGGTGGGTCTAGGGCGTTTCCCTGGACTAACAGGCGTACTCCTTAGCAGAAGAAACTCATCCACCGCGAGCGGCCCGAGTAGAGGATGGAGTTTTTTAAGATGGAGAGACCGATTGAGGAAATGAACTTTAACGCAAGAATGTGTAGAATTGTAAAAAGTAAATGTTTTGTCTTTTTGTGCCTTTTTACACTGTGTAGCATAATAATGTTTATTGTAGGATTTGTGTTTTTCTCCGCTCAAAAGCCCATTGCACCCACTCAACAGCCTATATCTCCTTCTACCGCCTCCTCTCACTCTTTTCACCCTTTGCCTGAGCACGAACAGACCAGACGATCAGAGTTCGTAAATAACTCGTTTATCCAGCTCTTGCACCAGCACCAACTGGTAATGAATACGACCAATTGCTGGGTGTGTGGGTTAATGCCACATACCATTAACAAGGGTATTCCCTACCTGGTGCTGCCGTACAGTTACAATGGATCGTCATGGGCATTCCAGACCATGTTTCTCAATGCTCTAGATACATATTCCCCTCGCCAACCGCGTTCCATCAGACCTATCACCAATAATAAGGCTTTGATAAAAGGAGTTGCCGATATGAGTAGGGATATCGATGCATACTCATCCATTCCCAAAGAAGAATTGAGACCTTATGTAGGATGGAACGCGACGGGTTATAGTATTAGTCTGGGTGAAAGACAGCGAAAAATCTCATCTCCAATCTGGGTCGTACCCCACATGGGTCGGTTCTGCTTACAGGGTAATGGTCAGAATCCTAGAGCTCAACTGGGAAGGAGTGACTGTACTGAAACGTACACCTTCCCGTCACAGTTTTCCCCTGCGTTTTTGGCTGCCAAGGGCACATATTTCATCTGTAATGACCGAGCATATACATGGCTGCCCCCTGATTTCTCGGGCACATGTTATATTGCGAACTTGCTACCGCCGACATTTACTGCTGCCTCTGACTATCACAAGACCAGAGTTGTGAGAGGTGTGATTAGTAAGGAGGATACTGCCGGTCAGGAAGCGGGAGACTTCTTCTTGGGTTTCCTGCCGTTTTGGGGACCTATGGTCAATAGTAGGAACCTGAGACAACTGACTCGTGTGGTTGAATCCACTGTCAATGTAACGGCTGGTGCCCTTAGTAATCTGACAGCTGAGCTCCAAGCGGATCGCCTTATGACTTTACAGAACCGCATGGTTCTAGACGTTATTCTTGCAGACCGCGGTGGGGTATGCAAGGTCATCCAATCCAGTTGCTGCATTTTCATACCAGATAATGCTCCAACAGTGTATCAAGCCATCTCCAAACTCCATAAAATATCTGAATCCATACACGTGGATAAGGGAGATTGGTCACTGGTGGGGTGGTTCTGGGAATTGATATCTGCCTGGGGTTGGAAAGTTCTGATGGTCATTGGAATGATCTTAGCCATTCTTTTCCTGTTCTGTCTGTGCATACAGTGTGCTCCTGCGATATGTGGTCTCTGTGCTACCTTATGTGTAAGGAAACCTGTATCGAGGGACGAGCTAAGTAATAGGATGATGCTACAGCAACATCTCCATGACTTTGTGAACATTGACCTAGACTCGGATTAAGATGAGTATAGTGATTGCCTATGTAAGGGCAAAAGGAGGGTCTGTCGTACTTTAATCTTTGGGACCGCGTAGGGGACAGGGCCCTACCCCTGTCTATCTTGGTATTAGCAAACCGCAAATGGTAAATGCGGCATGTACGAGTGCTTTATATATCGTTCTAGCTGTGTACACGTTATTCTGCTTCAACTACGCGGGTTCCATTTTGGAAGCAGTGGCCATCTTGTCATTGCCCTCACATAGGCTATAATGGAGTAAATACGGGCCTCACAGTACATGGGCTTCTCCTCTGACTTCTCTGTGACCTGGGCAGCTGGCTCTGCTGCCCCAGGTCAAACCGGTCTCACGAGCTCCCCTTCCTCCGTCCACCTGTGATTAGCATCAGGGCTTGACCCGTCATAAAACCCTTTCATTCTATACAATCCCCCGGCTAATCTCTTCCACACCTGCTTGTTCCTGCTTTATGACTTGTTTCCCAAAACAGGAGATGCTCGTGTTTATTGGGGGGTCTATTGACATCAAATGTGGGATCTGAACCTTACTGTGTAAATCATTGTGGGCTGGCCGAACTGGAATGTGGGATGGTCATCATGACTCTGCTTTTTCGTTTGTAATGTATACTTGTAATGGCCATATCGTAAACCAAGGAATGTGTGCCTGAAGCATGATATTTTGTATTTAAGGAGAAGCCCGTTCCTATGATTTCCAGCAGTCTCCTGAGAACATACACGCTGTTGTACTTCTAGGATACCTGTAATTGGTCTGCAGCCAATAAATGAATCTTTGACTTCACCCAGAAGACTCTGTGTTTCTGTAGGTCTGGAACAGGGTGAACCCAGAAGTCATAGGGTGTGTGCCCCTGCACCGCTGGGTCTAAAATACCCAGTACTTCACAGTGCGCATGCGCTGTCTCTCCGAGACTTCAAGTAATCAGTATCAGGGGTGAAATTCTATTACAGGACCGGAGGCTTCGGATTATACTATCTCCTTCTTTACTGCATAAAACACAGCAGCCAGTAACACATACAATTTAGTAAACAAACGACATTGTCCATGGTGCTTTGCATCAGCCACGCCTCCTTAGCCCTCCATAAGAGCCCTGGTTACTGTCCCATCATCCTCTTTCTTTGCTGCTCACAGCAAGAGATAAGTGCCCCTCACGTTACCTTTAAACATTGCCTTTTGGGTTATAGACCAGGATTGTCAAAGCGTGTGGCGCTTAGATTTATAGTATTTTGTATATGGCTACGTGCGATTATTATTGATTTCTTGGGGTGGCTTACTTTCAGTTTGGTTTTGTCCACGTTTGACCGGGCGCGTTTGCGCCACGGGAGGGAGCTCTGCTCCGCTTGCCAGCTCTGCTGTTTTGGGAGATGGTAGAGCGCTTCTCGGCGCGAGATGTACCACGCCGCTGAGCGGTGAAAAAACGTCCGCTTTCGGTCACAGCCCTTCTGGCGCCTGTGCCTGGGCTCCCCTTATCGCCCACACACGCCGCAGGAGCCGGGTGGTTTCTGTCCGACGCGTGCAGCTCACGCGATCCCATTGGGCTTCTTTTGGGATTGTTTTGGGCTTGCGTTGGGCTGCACACGCCAGGATCAGCCCTCTTTTCTCGTTTTCGACCACGTTTCTCTGCAACACGGATAGCAGGAAGGACGCCTGACTGGCTGCAACAGTAGTCGCCCTGCAGGAGTGAGCACACGCTCCTAATATAACTTAATTTCGGCTCCTACGCCTTTTAGGCTGCAATAATACTTGTGTACAGCTTTTGCTGAGGGGGCTTGGTACAAAAAAATAATAATAATAATTTTGTGTGCAAGTGGGCTGGCCCCCCCTTTTACTCCTCCAACATATATACATATATGTCACTTGGAAATTGGTGTGACATTGATTAATCTGCCCCACTATATTAATATCATGGATGATTGGGTGCGCAGGAGACTGTCCTTGAGGAAAATATAGTAGAGGCTCTTGACACATCTGTCCAATCCTCTGTGAACAGGGCTCTGGAGACCACAGTACCCAATACTGTACAGCAAGCATTGGCAGCTGCACTGAAACCAATCACCAAGCAGCTTGAGAGTTTTGCCAAACGTCATGGTTTTACTAAGGACAAGCGCAATGTGCGCCCGAGTACCGAGGTAGTCAAAGTGCGCTGATGGCCGCATGCTACGGCCCTGGATTCGCTTCCCCCACCACCTGCTGGCGACCACGAGTACTCCACTGGAGGCAAGGCAAAGAGTAAGCAAAAAGTCTATGTGGACACCGATACCACGAGCACTGATACCGATACTACCACAACAGACGATGAGACCCCTACCAAGAAGAAGGCCAAGAAAGTGGCTTCTTCCACTTCGGAGACTCCAACCAATACCCCTTTCACCTTCAACCCTAGTGAAATTGTACACCCTAGATCTTCTGACTGGGCTCCAGCACCCAAAGTCATTGAGTACTTGCATGAGAACATTCGGAAGGGTTTTGATAAAGAAGTCCGGAACCGGCTTAGGTCGGAATGCCCTCGACCAGACCTACCTGATAAGGTCACAGAGACTCCCAAGATAGATGTAAGTTTGCTTACATTTCTAAAGAAGTTCACCAGAGACCCCAAAAAAGGGATAGATCGTGCCTGGAGAGGGTGTCAGGACAAGCTCCTTGACGTTGTAGGGCCCCTCGCAAAAATACTGGAGATGGCTTTGGTGGCCAAGGAAACAGCGACTCCGGTGGACCCGAATATCCTCGCAGGACGGACACAGAGTGCCATTTGCCTGCTGGGCAATGCCAACTGCGCCATATCGACGGAGCGGCGTAAGTCCTTGCTTATGCGTATGGACTCTAATCTTACTGATCTAGCAACCGCTGAACCCGGACCTCTCGCGGAGGGTAACCTATTTGGAGACTGCTTCGTGAAGGATGTGTCAAAGTACGTGGGGACTTTTACATCCCTTGATAAAGCTCAATCAGGAATAAAGCAAGTATTTACACAAGGCCTTTTCAACAGGGCCGGACGAGGCAAGGGACGTTCGTCAGACCGTTTCTCCAATCAAGGTCCCTCCAGAGGTGACTACGGTCGCGGAAGAGGTGAATGGGACTCTACTAGAGGTGGAACCTTCTAACCAACTCGTCGTCGATTCAACAAACGCAGGTTCCAAGGAGGTGGCAACAGAGCAGGCATCCAAGCACAGAGTTCAGCAGGTGTGTGTGACAGATTTGTCTCTTTTACCGTTGGGGGGTCGCACTCAATTTTTTCTACACACTTGGCGCACCCTTACCCAGAATGCGTGGGTAATTCAGACGGTTCAAGGGTTCCAGCTGGAATTTTACGAACCATCCTGTCAGGAAACGTTCCCGAACCCTCTCCATTTTTCCTAACAAGAATGCATTTTTATAAACAAGAAATAGAAGAATTGCTGCAAAAACAAGCAATAACTTTATGCAACAATAAGCCTCACGGTTTTTGCAGCGATATTTCCACAGGCGGAAGGTGGTCTCCCCAGGAGCTATCACTACACATAAATTGCCTGGAACTCCTAGCGGGTTCCTTTGCGTTTCACACTCTGTCCCCCAATCAGAACTCCTGCTGCATCCTTCTACGGATGGACAACTTTTCGGCAGTGAGATACATAAACAAGTTGGGAGGAACAAGATCATCCATGTTGGTGGAGATTGCCAAGGATTTCTGGCATTATTGCCTGAACCGTCAGATAATGGTAATAGCGGAGTATATTCCTGGACAGTCCAACCTCATAGCGGACTGGAACTCCAGACATCTCAGGGATTACAGCAATTGGAAATTACTGCCGAGCATATTTCAATGGCTGCAGACAATTTGGGGTCCGTGTCAGACGGATCTGTTTGCTTCCCGGCTGAATCGACAAATTCCCAACTTCTTCAGTTGGAGGCCAGACCCAGCAGCGAAAGCAACAGATGCATTCCTTCAGGATTGGTCGGGGTCAGTGAACTATGCACTCCTGCCTTTCCTTCTCATCCCGAGGGTGGCATCCCACATTCTCAGGCAACAGGCAGAGGTGATCTTAGTGATGCCACAATGGAGATCACAGCCATGGTTCCCGATATTGTTGGAAATGAGCTGCGATCTTCCCAGGATGCTCCCATGGACGGAGTCTCTTCTCCTGGGACCTCACGGGGAGCAACATCCGCTGATCCTATCGGAGCGGCTGTCGCTGATGGCATGGCGACTTTCCGGCAACAGTGGGAAATGCCGGGGTTTTCGGCGACAGCCTCAGCTTTCATCAAACAAGCTTGGGCGCCTTCCACCAGGAAGTGATACTCTTCAGCCTGGACAGGCTGGACGGGTTGGTGCGTGGAACAACACCTGGATCCCGTGGGGGAAGGCTTACCCAATATTGTAAATTTTCTTTCAGAGAAGTCAGAAAGCGGTTTGGCCTATCGGTCAGTGAATAACTTTCGATCAGACATTTCGGCGGGACATAACCCGGTGGATGGGAAACTGGTTGGTATGCATCCTATGATTTGTAAACTTCTTAAGGGCATAAGGATAGCGAATCCCCCCAAACCTAAGTATTCAGGTTTATGGGATGTTTCTTTAGTCATTTCCCTTTTACTATCACAGGTCGTACCAAGACTCTTTCCAGGCATATTGAGTATAATGTTTTTCCTAGCAATGATAAATTGTGTGTTGTCCAATGCTTGAAAACTTATGAGGATTGTACTCGGTCATTGAGGCCTGTGGGCTCTACTCAACTTCTGCTTGCTTTGCAAAAGCCTTTTAAACCAGTGTCTGCTGCAACCATAGTCAGATGGCTTTGTTATATTATGAAAGAAGCTGGTGTTGATATTCAAATGTTTGGTGCACATTCTGTGCGTGGTGCCATATGGCATCAAAGTCATTTATGTTGGGTTCTAGCATTCAAGATATTATGCGTTGTGTTGATTGGTCGTCTGAATCAACTTTCAAGCAGTTTTATTATAAGCCGGTGGGAGATATAACATCTGTTGTTTTTAATAAGCGTTAAACTAGCATAATCTGAAGCTTCCGGTCCTGTAATTGAATCAAAAATTAGCTAGCATTCGCGCCAAGAATTTTCAATTCTATTAAGGACACAGAGGCGAGGATTATCACACCCGGCTATGTTACAATATGATTGTTCATGCTTACCCTCCCTTTGATATTGTACTGAATTATGGTAATACGCAGCAATTACGGGATGTTCATGTTTGTTTTCCCTAGGTGCAGACAAGAAGTCTGAATAGGGGATGTCTTCACGTTGAAGCTTTTCGATGGAATTTGGTTTCCTGTTAACTTCCAGGTTGGAGGACGTTCGTGAATATTATTGATGTAATGGACTTTTATACAGTGACTCGCTCTCCGCTTCCGAGCTGAGTGGTCGCTCCCCTGCTGCTGAGGTATCGTCTGTGCAGCACTTACGCTCTAACCTGGACTGCGATTAATAATTACAGCCTGCTGTATGCTCTTATTGCCGCTGCGTGCTGGAACTGCCGCTTTGCCCATTTTTGATTGCTGAATTTACCGATTTGCCCATTTGCAGTGCGATACTGCTAGCGTGACTCTGTTGCATATTTTGTTTTCATCTCGCCGCTTTAACTCATTTGCATTTTGTTCCGTAGCGTGACCCTGTTGTAGTATTTGCGTTTCCCCCCTAGCGCTCCTGCCGCCCTGACCCCTCCATCTCCATTTTGTTGTTGTTGTCGTCCTCCTTTGCCCGCCCCGCCTCCCAGCTGAAGCGCCCTCGCCCCTCCCCCCCACCATCCATTTATGGCCAATGCCCCCACGCGCAGCGTCCACGCGCTACGTACACGCCGAAGGTGCGCCAAAGGTAAGCCCGTCTACGCCCGTCCGCGCCTGGACCGCGCCCAGCGCCAGACCCCCTGCCCCTCGCGCTACCCAGCCCTCCCGCATTACCTACGATGCCACCACCCTCCTAGCCCTTAACCCCGGTCGCGCCCCCAACTGCGTCCAAGCCGCTCCTGGACACACCCATGGCCCTTTCTCATGCCACTCCTGCAAATTCATCGGTACCGACAACATCTCTGCTACGACCACACCACAGATTCCCGACCCCAACCACCTACAATGCATCCTTCTCAACACACGATCGGTCCACAGGCATGCCATTGACCTTTGGAATCTACTAGACACCATTTCTCCGGACATCGCCTTCCTTACGGAAACATGGATGAATGCTTCCTCCGCACCAGACATCACCATTGCCATCCCTGAAGACTATAAGATCACCCGCAAAGACCGTACCAGCCACACAGGAGGAGGAATCGCTATCGTCCACAAGAAATCTATCCGCATCTCAACCAGCTCTGACGTCAATCTCGCCAACTCCGAACATCTTCACTTCCAGATCCACATCGACCCCAAAACAACACTCAGAGGCACTCTCCTCTACAGACCTCCAGGACCTCGCGCAAAATTCAGTGAAGACATCACGGACTTCATCACCCCACACGCGCTCCCCTCCAAAGATTACATCCTTCTGGGAGACCTCAACTTTCACCTTGAAAAGACCAACGACCGCAACACCACCACCCTCTTGGACAACCTCGCCAACCTCGGACTTAAACAACTAGTCACTTCCCCCACCCACATCGCAGGTCACACACTCGACCCCATCTTCACATCCAGCAATCATGTCTCCTTCAGCCACACTACGGACCTCCTCTGGACCGACCACAGCTGCGTTCACTTCATCTACAACAAGCCGAAACCCTTCAACCACTCCCAACCTACCCTGCAAAGAAACTGGAACAAAATCACCACAGACCAAATCTCCGCATCGCTCCTTCGAAACTCCCCAGCCCTCTCTTCTAACGCCAACGAAGCCGCCGCCAACCTCACCCTATGGTTATCCAACACCGCCGACACCTTAGCTCCACTGAAAAAACGTCAAAGCAAACCTGGCAGCAAGAAAGCCTCATGGTTCAACGATGATCTCAAGAAGTCCAAGAAACTCTGCCGCTCCCTTGAAAAGGCCTGGAAAAAAGACCCAACCACCAGCACCAAGGACGCCTTCAAAAGCGCCACCCGCACTCACCACCAACTGATCCGAAAAGCCAAGAAAACAGCATTCAAGGATCGACTTGACAACAACGCCCACAACAGCAAGGAACTTTTCAACATCGTCAAGGAATTCTCCAATCCCTCGGCCAACTCCAACGACATCACCCCCTCTCAAACCCTCTGCGACTCCCTAGCCTCTTTTTTCCACAACAAGATTGCAGACATCCACAACAGCTTTGACAACCAACCCGGAAACCAACCCACCCTACCATCTGCTGACCATCTTCCCCCCGTGAACACCCTCAACGCTTGGAACCCAATCTCCACTGATGACACCATCCGCCTGATGAATTCCATCCACTCAGGATCCCCCACAGACCCATGCCCTCACCACATCTTCAACAAAGCAGACTCCGTCATAGCACCGCACCTCCGAAACGTCATCAACTGCTCCTTCAACTCTGCTACCTTCCCAGAAGACTGGAAACACGCTGAACTCACCGCCCTCCTGAAAAAACCAACAGCGGACCCCACCGAACTCAAAAATTACCGCCCCATCTCGCTTCTTCCATTCCCGGCCAAAGTCATCGAGAAAGCCGTCAACAACCAGCTCGCCGCTTTCCTCGAAGCCAACAAATCCCTCGACCCCTCACAATCTGGCTTCCGAGCAAAACACAGCACTGAGACCGCCCTCATCGCAGCAACAGACGACATTCGAACTCTACTGGACAATGGAGACACAGTCGCCCTCATCCTCCTCGACCTCTCTGCAGCATTCGATACAGTCTGCCACAGCACACTTCTACAACGCCTCAATAACATCGGAATCCAAGGAAAAGCACTTGAATGGATCACCTCGTTCCTCACCGGAAGAACCCAGAGAGTCCGCCTTCCTCCATTCAAGTCCGAGGCCTCTGAAGTCATCTGCGGCGTACCTCAAGGATCCTCACTCAGTCCCACCCTCTTCAACGTATACATGAGCCCCCTCGCGGCCATCACACGCCAACACAACCTCAACATCATCTCCTACGCGGACGACACTCAACTAATCCTCTCTCTCACCAATGACCCCAGCACCGCCAAAACTAACCTACACGATGGAATGAAAGAAGTTGCCGAATGGATGAAACAAAGCCGTCTGAAACTGAACTCAGACAAAACAGAAGTCCTCATCTTAGGTACTTCCCCCTCTGCATGGGACGACTCCTGGTGGCCGGAAGCCCTCGGAAAAGCACCCATCCCGACAGACCACGCACGGAACCTTGGCGTCATCCTGGATTCTTCACTCTCAATGAACAGACAAGTCAGCGCCGTATCCTCTTCCTGCTTCAACATTCTTCGCATGCTCAGAAAAACATTTCGCTGGATCCCCTCCGAAACCAGGAAAACAGTCACCCACGTTCTGGTCACGAGCCGACTGGACTACGGAAACACCCTCTACGCGGGTACTACCGCAAAACTCCAGAAGAAACTCCAACGAATCCAAAACGCATCAGCCAGGCTCATATTAGACATCCCACGCAATGAACACATCTCTGGTCACCTTAAAGACCTCCACTGGCTACCCATCAAGAGGATCACTTTCCGACTGCTTACCCACGCACACAAATCACTCTACAACATCGGACCAGATTGCCTCAACTCTCGACTGTCCTTCTACACCCCCTCCCGCCAACTACGGTCTTCCAGCCAAGCCCTCGCCACTGTACCTCGCATCAACAAGACCACCATGGGAGGCAGATCCTTTTCATACCTGGCTGCTAAAACATGGAACTCACTCCCCGCTTACCTTCGCCTCACCCAGAACCACCTAGCGTTCAGAAAGCAGCTTAAAACGTGGATATTTGACAAATAATCCTCCTCCCCTTCCTAAGCGCCTTGAAACCCTCTGGGTATGTAGTGCGCTGTACAAATTTTATGACTTGACTTGACTTGACTTGACAGTTCGAGCAAAGAAAGAGGATGATGGGGCAGTAACTAGGGCTGTTATGGACGGCTAAGGAGGCGTGGCTGACGCAAAGCACCATGGACAATGCAGTTTGTTTACTAAATTGCATGTGTTACTGGCTGCTGTGTTTTATGCAGTAAAGAAGGAGATATCATAATCCTCGCCTCCATGTCCTTAATAGAATTGAAAATTCTTGGCGCGAATGCTAGCTGATTTTTGACTCCCGGGTACTTTCTCTTACTGCATGCCATTTGTTAACTGTGGAATTTTTCTTCTTAGCAGGTTTTTGGTTGGCTGTGCATGCAATAAGTCACTTCCGTTTTATCCGGGAGCAGCACAGCCTAACCACAGTTTTCGTTTGTTTTCATGTTTTAATTGTGTCCGAGGGGAACTTTTTTTTAAGGATTTTTGCAGCCCAGCATGCTCACATGTATACATAATTAGCATGGAGCTCGTCACGAGCGCCGCGCTGACAATTCCGGAAGAGATTTCCCTGGTAATTTAGAATTCTGCCCCACACTTCACCCAGGAGGTTCTAGTACTTCGGGCACCTGAAATTTCGGGGTTGAAAGCATGATGGCTCCGTTTCGTTTTAACTCCAAATGTGGCTGGTAACACATTTACTGTCCGGTGAATGGAAAGGGGCTTATCCACGAATAGTGCAAACGTGAATTTATACTTGAGCAGAAAGGACACAAGGACCTTACAGGCGTTGTGGTAGCCGAGTTGGCACATAAGTGGATGAATCAGACTTTTCTCAGTGCAATATCGGTATATGTAGCTGAATTAATGCTTGTCTTCGACATTTGCATTAATTTCAAGGTCACAGTGGAATCCCAACAAGGACAATTTAGACTTTAATTCTTGAGTGCTAGGAAATTGAGTGGCATTACATTGGACAATGGTAGCCTATATTATTACCCCCCCCCCCACCAGAAAGTAGAACGTATAAATAAAGACACGTTATCGTTATTTATTTTGCTTAGTAAACAGTCCGGTATTTTCTTTAGCTTGAGACAGCAATTGAAGGAGGTTAAACCTGTACACTTTGTAAAACACCGACACCGACATCAGACACCGACACTTGATGGCAGGGGCTGACGCTGGCGCATATTCCAAGGCATCAGAAATTTGTTTACATCATAGCCAGCTAGGGTGACGACATTTTCCTTGACCGCATGAGTACATCTACCTAAAAAGAAATGCTTATCACTAACAGTCTCTGTATTGCAACACTAGTTTTTGTCATGCCTTTCTCTTTTCATTCTTCTTTTTAAATTTGTGTTATCCCTATGTGTTTAAACTATATCTTCAGGTGACATGAATTCAAAGGCAATGTTTCATTGCAAATAAGAATCCTATTTTCAAATGATGTGTGCTAAAACTAAAAAGTTTTTTTTTAAATTTTTTCTAAGTACAGATACCTGAGAGAGCACCAGAATTGTTCTTTGTAAAATTATATGCATTGGTTAATATGTTACGTTTTAATTATTATTACAACCACATGGCTTCCAAGTTTAGGCTGTGGCATGTTTTCGTTTTTCATTTTTTGGGCGTATACTTGCAACATAAATTTAAATTCAAACCACCATCACTCCTGCCCGCCAAGGCCAGACCTATTGACTTTAGCAATTTAGCAATGCTTGTTTAAATTGGAACCAATCTACTTGGCCCCCTGGCTGTGTCCTTTTCTTAGTGCATATTCTCAAAGGGCCACAGTCCCGAACTGATTGAGGGGTTCAGTGTCCATTCCCACTTCTGAAAAGAGGAACTGGTTCTGCCGTCCATTTCTAGTTTAATAGCTGTGTTGGACCAGGAGGTAAAAATGTATGAACATGTTCTTTTGAGTTAAAAAAAGAGCCATGCATCTGTAAGATTGTGTTACTTCCCTTATACTTAACAGTCATTCTCCCGGGATATGGGCCTGTAGATAGCCATTTCATTTTTGAGACACCGCTCTGCTGCTCCCCGAAAGAGTGTCTATGTGCATGCTTTATATATTTCAAGGCTGCATTTGAGGGAGTGGACAGTGCGTTATTATGGATGAAACTTAATGGCCTTTGCCATACCCATAAAGCTGTTGGTCGCCTTATGGTCACTGACTATACATGGGCACTTGGATGAGGTTTATTTTTGGCACAGGCACCACAATATCCGCTATGTAAGGACCATGGATTTGGCATGGGTGCATACTTACATCCCTATTATTCTATTAATATTCTGCGGTCCTGGGAGTTGTCAACTGAAGGTGATCCTTCATGAGGATCAGAGTTTATATAGATTGTACAATACACTGATGAGCCTGTAATAATGGACTAGGGTAAGGTGGGTCTTCTTTGCGTTCTGAAGGAACATTATACACTTGGGCTGTATGCTAACGTTCATGATTATCAACTCAAAACGTCGGTTTAAATTGTGATTAAGGGGTAGCTTTGTAATTCTTTTTATATTTAAGACCAGCTGGTCTAGCGGAATTAATGTCTGGAAAGCTGTAAAACAATATGATGTCTATCAGAATGAATGTGTATATGAAATTTTCTGGCCACTAATAGTTTTTGCTTTTAGATTTTCTATTTGAGGAGTTGGCTGCTTTGGAGTAATGGTTTTATGAGTTGACATTTTGGATACATTGTTAATATGTTAATATTTGGAAATCACTGTAATGCTTTGAATTCATTTTACAATTACATAAACTTGATTAAAATGAGAATTTCCCACACTTCTCGATTTAAATGCAGATTCTAATCTTCTGGTGCTCTATGTAAGCTTTTTCGACCTGTACTACCCACTACTCAGAGCTCCACTTTTTGTATGAATAGGTGTTGCTCCTTTAAAGCCATGTTTAGCTTAAGCCACGCTTGCTTCTCACCTCAGAATAGGTGCTCGTAGTATTCAGTATTGCTGCTTGAAGCTTGGCAGTGAAGGCTGTGCAGTCATAAGGCTGTCACTGAACTGTCTTGTAGACAGAGCTAGCTTCTTATTAACATTTTCATTATGTTTGTTTCAGCTCTAACCTTAACATAAATGATGTCCTAGGGAACTATTCCTTAACTCCGATTGATGCCTTGGACACCCTGGCGGTGAGTTGAGCTTATCAAAAGGTAACAATGACTGCTTTCCTTTCTGGAGTCCGATGATGAGTGAGATGTTCAAACAAAGTTTTGGATATGTTTATCTTTATTTTCCCCAGTCTCAAATGTCTTGGTTGCTCTCCTGTTGCGTAACAGTCTTTTTACCTACAACGGTGCACAGCTTTTAATGCTATCATTTTTTATGTAGATCGCTGACTTTGAAACTTTTTCCCAGTTGTACACGCGACAGAGTGTTTGCAATTTAGTGTTGATGGAATCATGCCACTCTTCACATGTGTCTGCAGGTATATTTAGGGCCATGATAGAAATTAAACTTTACACTTATGTCTCCCGTTGGCCGCATGGGCTTCCTCAATAGTTTACTAAAGTGTACGTACTGCGTCTACTGCAAGGGAAGCAGCAGAGTGAAGGGTGAAACCTTGAATTAATGTTCTTTTTGGGCAGAGCAATGTAGCTTTTTCTGATTGGTGTAATATCGGGAATAGAACTGTGCGACGGGTGAGTTATGGGGTAGAAAGTGGGTGAAACGTGTATTATTAAAATGGAAAAGGGTTTATTTTCCAAGTCTCTTATGTGCTTTTCTACTACAGTGGGGACATTTCAATCCCCACCAGTTTGCTGCCCTCTGGGGGTCTAGTTGAAGACCAGTGCTGTATGCATTTTATTTGAAAGCGTAAACTCTTAGCAGAAGAAGGCCAAACAGCTAGTTCTTTCCTTGTTTGAGTTTCTAGTCTCAAGCCTGTAGGATTTACTGGATCCGCTGGAAGTCTTAATCTGTTTGTCAGAGATTGTGTTGTGCTTGAGTGGATTGCATTGCAGATGAAGCAGTAGGACATGTGAGGGAGACAGTGTAGTTCTGAGTGTAATTCTGGTGAACCTGCAGTAGATGGACCTCACTGTGGAGAAAACTCCTTAAGGCAGATAAGTGAATCTTGGGGGTGCAAGACAGCAAGAGACTGCCACTGTCGTCAAGAGAGACCTGTTCAATGCCTTAATGGTAGTTCAGAAATCTGGAAGTAGTAGGGCGGCCTATATTATGTGGAACTGATTTAATTATTGGCAGGTGTATTTAGTTGTGTGCAGTGTGGCCTCAAAATGAGGTTCACGTCTGTGCCAAAACCCAAGAGTTCAGCATGTTCTGCAGGTTGTGGAGTGGAACATTCCAGACTAGTTTTTGACAGTCAGTCTTGTTTATTACAGCTTTGGTAGATTAGCACAAATGTTGACTTTTAAAGCAGAACTTTGAAGATTGATGTAATGACCTAAAGACTTTCAGGTTAAACACAGTGTTGTATGCCTGCTTGTCAGTGTTGACGTGATTCATCAGCAATACATCTCCAAGGGGCTCCAGGCAGTAGTCGAAGCTCACTAACTAAAGGATGGAGCATTGAGGTTTTCGGATGTGTTCAGATTTGGAAACGATATGAACGAGTTGGACTCTATTATTATGGTTTGATATGTACCTTTGTAGGATGGATTTACCAAGTTCTTTCTATAGGGTTTGGTAGTAGACTGTGAAGAAAAATACAGAGAGGGCCACTTAAATAATGATAGATTCAGTGTTTAGTTTGGACCTGATCCCAAACTGAAAGTCCTGTATTGGCCATTGTTTTAAATGTTTCTTATGCAGCTGGTGAATTACCTTCTTTGATCTTCCTATAAAAGATACATGGCTGATCAGGCAATTGGCAAGACTGTCATGGTTCAAGATTGGATTATTCATGAGGAGCCCCGTCCAACTGACCCGCAAAGATGCTAGAAGGCATCTTGGATGAGGAAAATGCTGATCATATTTAAAATTGTCATGAGAGCTTCACAAGCGATGTCCTTCAACATCAGTGCTGAGGTGATGCACTCTGCTTGTATTATAAGATGTTCTTGGTGAATATAACAGGATTGCCTAGTAATTGGCGAAGTGGGTGTTGAAAGTGATGCATTTGGAGTGTTGCATGGTGAAATCACACAATAAAACCTGGTGCCTCTCCGTTTTGTATGCGCTGGAGCATTTGACCAATCTTGGCTTTAAATAACTTGTTGGCTGCAGTACATTTCAACTTGGAATGGGCTAGTGGTGTCTCCACCATGAAAGGTGTGCACATTGCTTAATATACTGAAGGGACCTAGAGTGACCGCAAAAACAAAGTATCAACTGACTGAGGAGAAAGGACGGAGGTTTCCAGAACTAGACGATCCTTGGGATACATTTATGGAACACTTCTTGGTTTCCTAGGAAGTACAGGGTACGGGGCCTGTACCCCTTGCCAGTAATGAGAGCTACTTTTGTGACTTGGGGCACTGCTGTGATTAAGAGAGGGCTCTCCACTATCCCATAATCAGTTACATTTGGCATTGCAGATTTTACCCCAGCATAAAAGGGAGCAGAGTTTGCTGTCTTTTAGCAGGCAGGTTGTAAAAAGATTGGGGATCTGTATGACCACGAAGGGTAAATTACCTTTCCAAATCTGACACTGGGTAACACACAAAGTTAAGGCAGTGGCCAGTAAACTGCTGCTGCCATTCAAAACGTGGCTGATAATGACATCATGAGATCACTAAGTATTTTCTGAAATTTATGAACTCTTAAACAGCCCAGTCACTGAGAAAGACTCACAAGAAGAATAGCTGGGAGGATAAGCTGGGTAGAATGTTGACGCTTAAGGAATGGAACTCAGTCTATCGGAGGGTGAAGGTTACTGCCTCAAGTACGGCGCTTAAAGAGACATTAATAAAAATTACTACATGCCAGTACTGTACTCCAGGGAGAACACATACTTGCAGAGTGTGTTGGAAGTTTTGAGGGGGGAACAGTGCATTCTCCATCTGCTGTCGCGCTGCCCAAATTCACGAAATACTTACAGGGTGTCTTGGACGATACTAATTCCATGTTCCCGGGCAACATCCTCCGACTCCCAAGCATATATAATACTTTTGTTTCTAGACAGACTCACGATCTCCCACGGTCCCCAAGAGGAAAGATGATCATGATGTTATTATGCATGGTGAAGCAGGCTATATTGGCAGCCTGGGGAACAGACCGGACACCCCATCATAGAGCTTGAGAGGTGATTGGAATTCAAAAGATGCCTATGACTGTAGAGCAACAAGCATTGAAAATGCAATAGGTCTCGCCTTTGATTAAGTTAAAGCCATTTGCTTTGCTAATGGTATTGTATAGCAAAGCAAATGGCTTTAACTTAATGAAAGGCGAGACCTATTGCATTTTTAATGCTTGTTAACATGGCAGGCCTGCGTGGATTTTGGAGTGTGATTTAGGCTTATTAAATTTGAGTACCCATTTTCGCAAAGTACCACTCCTTAAATTCGTAAAATAAAAAATCCAGAGCCCAATTCCATGTACTATTAAAGTCATGACTTAAAATTATAGAAGCAAATCCCTTTTCTTGTAATACAGCATTCATTACGGTATTGAGGGTGACACAGCTAATTCCAGCTGCCTGAAGGTAATTCGTGACTCCTGGTGTGCTGCTCATGTGGGGCACACAAATCATTCAAAGCAATGGAAAGGGACAAAGTAGGAACAGCTGGAGGGAATGCCCTGATTACTTGCCCGTAATGACTATGCCAATAGAATGACTGGCATTATAGTTACCCACGTACACCTCTTATTGTTAATCTTAGTGGTGAATTATTCTGCAAGTTTAGCGCTCGCGGTGCATTTTTCAGTTGAGGACACAAGCGCTCATCTTGGTAAAAAGGCCTTTGCAATACGTAAATTAACTTCCTCCTACACCGTGCAGAATCCAGTTGAAGGATGTCACTTCCTGCAGTTACCTGAAGACTTCTTAGTCACAGGATTATTGGAAAACTCAACATGATTTACATATTCAGCTGCGCGCGGTGCCCCGCCGCACCAACCGCATGTGACTGGATGCTGCTTTTTCCCATGAATGTCTTCATGAGAAAGTCGTGCCTCTAAAGCCAAGTCCTGGCTGCCATGTCTGTTGAAGAGCAGCCCTGTCTTTCCATTAAAACTGTCCTGCTGACTGCTCAAGGCCCAGCTGCAAGTCATAAAATCACCACTCAGGCCCTAACGCTTGTGACAGAACGAGGCGCAGGAACATGTGCCGTGTAACTGTTTAGAGCAGGTGAGAGGGTAGCTAACCCCTCCCTTTCCATGTCATCACTGTGACAACATGGTAAAGGAAGGAGTGCTGAAAGGCATCTTATGATAGACAAGCAGCCCCGGGAGTACAGGGCTGAAACTGTACACGCCCGGTGCTGCTTTAGAATGTAAAGTTTTTAAAATGTCATTTCCGGGCACGTCCCGAGGATCCTAATTGTTGCAGAATCGGGCTGGCAGTATGCCTGTCCGTAGTCCATACTGCTTACCTTTTAATGCTTCAGTGCTTGTTCTGGTGCTAGACAAATGCGCGTTGGCGCAGTTGCCTAAATTTAAAGTGCCTGACTGCCTGAGCTCCATTTTGTAGAACAGACTCGGCAGGCCAAGGCAGTGAATGCTGCAGCTTAAGGATAGTTAAAAAGCGTTGTAATCTATGATTTAATTGGAAGGGCGTCGCCCCAACACCCAATCCCAGAAACCGCCACTGGTTTTGGGTACAAATACTTTACACATTGCCTTTGGGATAAGCCTGAGTGCTCATTCCAAGCTACCAAAGGGGTGAGTATGGGTTATCTAAAGTGTGTATCCCCTTACCACGACTAGAGGCAAGGGTCCCTACTTGGACAAAGGTACAAACCTCTGCCAACTAGAAACCCCCATTTCTAACACTGTGCATGTAGTTTTAGTCCTAGGGCTGGCTTGTCACTTAAAACACCTATACAAGGAGTAAACAGCTCATGTAGCACATATATATGAGCACTAAGATAGGCTGTAGCTAGAGCATAATGCAGTGAGCTATGTGCTTAAAAGGTAAACCATGTTCTATGAAGTTTCAGTCAGCTACATGGACACCTAGTGATCCATGTGCCGAATTATACATCCACTTTGCCATTCAGAGTTCAATTTGACATACCTAAGTTCGAAAGCAGACAGACAATAAAACACCCAGTGAGATAGTAATAGAAGCACCTAAACATTCACTCACAAAGAGATGCAGAACTCATGTGTATGCAGTGCTAATGAAGGTAGTTGCACACACATTTAAAGAACCTAATACTCACTAATACATCCAGGAGGCAATCCGTTTAGCCTCTTGTAGAGACAGTTCTAGAACCATTGATGTCAGAAAGTGAGGCAGCCATTTACCAACACTCTTAATTATACATGCAATAGCAACCCCAGGAACTGCCATATTCATTCAGGTAACTTGTAAAGAAGTGACACTTTCTAATCCAGCATGAGACAAGTAGCTCTTTCATCATGTCTTGGACCTGCTACACTTGAACCTGTGCATTCAGTTTTATTAGTCGGCTAACCTTCAATTTTAATAATCATAGATAAGACATAAACTGCTATTCTGCTAAGTATAAGTCAGCACTGAGGTAGGCTGCAGCTAGCCATAGGGCAGGGTGCTATGTGCTTAAAAGTTAATACATGTACTCTGAACAGTCAGTGAACTATAGGCAGTCTCACAGACCCATGTACCTAACTACTCATCCAGTCTGCCTCCGAGACTTCAATCTAGCACAGCTAAGTTGAAAAGCTGACAGACTCTAAGAGACCCAGTGAGATAGTGACAGAAACACCTAAACATTCATAAACATAAACAGGGGCAACTGATACGTATCTTGCACTAATGGAAGAAGTTCCACACACACTGAAAAAACCCTAAACTCACTAACACAGCCAGGAGGCAATCTATGCAGCCTTTTACTGACACATTTAGAGAACCAAAGATGTCACAAAGAGAGGCAGGTATTTATGAACAAACTTACACAGACATTCAATGACAGCCCCAGATAGAGACTGAGACACTCATTCAGATATTTGCTAATGAACTGACACTTTCAAGTCTAACATGTAAAGAAGTAGCCCTTGCATCATGTCTCGACTTGCTACACTTGAGGCTGTACATACAATTTACTGCTAGGTCAACCTTCACATTTAAAACTCCTAGAGAATACTTAAACTATTGTTGTAACATGCACACCTCAACACTGAGGGAGGCTCTAGGGAGGCCATAGGGAAATACACATCTTGTTAGCATTTATGAAGAAGTATAAAAGAAGAACACAAGTAATTATACAAAAGGAATATGCTGAAGGTGTAGTTTTCTCTGAAGAGGAAATTATTTCTCTTGGTTATAAACAGAATGAAGACACTGGACAAAATTATTGTTGTCTATGAGGCAACAGATCCAAAAGAAAAGACTTGTTAATAGAAGTAACGTTTGCAAAGCTTTTAGTGGTGAATGTATACATACTTCAAGTACTGAGACTTTCTTTAACGAAGAAGGCTATTTGCAAGACAACACATTAGTGCATGCAGTTGATGTGGACGATGTTATGAGATAAAAAATGCAACTCCTATTCCAAAGAAGTAATAGCACCTCGAAATGTTGCGGAAGGGATTGCTCAACAGGTGCTAGGAGGGCATAGACAAGCCCCTGTGCACAAATAGAATTGTAGCATTGTTTGTAGTATTCAACAACAATCAATTGGTATATTGAGAAATTTCCTCCGTATTTTTGCTTCCAGAAGATTAACATAGAAAATACATACTTGGCAAGAGATGGATCTATGCAAAGTAAGAAAGCATACTAATTTATAGAGACACTCACTAGCTTGTCTACCAAAAAAAGTTTGTCAAAGCAGCTTTCATCATTTCAGAATGTTAGGTGTACACCACTGAAAAATGAGAACTTTTGTTAGAAGGCTTTACTATGTAAAAACTCCTGCTGTATGTTTAGGAAAAATTAATAGAGCTCTTTTGCATGGTAGTATAGTAGAAGTAGATAAGGGGTCTATAATGTCCATTTTTATTTCTTTGGACCGGAACAGGAATGGAGAGAAAATGAAGAGTTGGTAACAACGGGAGTTGTTAAATAGAACAGAGGTATTAGTGTTGGTAATTTTGAAAAGGAGATTTGAAACTTTAACACAGTTTGTACAGAGCAACCAAATTATGTTTGTATATCTTGTTGAAACACTCACTACAAAAATCAATCTCTTAAAGTTGATTTGTACATTAAAACTAAAAAAGAGTATAATGATAAGTGGCATTCATGTGCTGTTTACTTCTATGTAGAGGGGCGATTTGACTTGCCCACCCAACAAATTATATGTAAGGAGTGCTTTAATAAGTTAGCAGAAAACAAAATGCCTGCCAGAGGAATATAGCATGTTATAACGCATGCTATATCATTACGTACTATTACAACGCAGTTGTTACAACAACCACGTTGTTAGTACACAATGCATTTAAATCGCAAGTCATTACAACGACTTGCACTAGGGGGTGCGCTGGACTTAGGAATAGTATTAATTACTTTCCAGTTTGCGCAAAAGTAGGGAAGGTGTTAGAATTTCATTTCCAATACCTGAGCGCCCCCTAGTGAAAGTGTTGTAATGACTTGCGATGTAATTGCATCGCTTACTAACAACGCGGCCGTTGAACGTCTGCGTTGTAATGGTAGTGCGATGGAACGAGAGAGTTGTAAACGCTGTTTCCCCTGCTAGAGCAGTACATAACAACTTAAAAATAGTACCTGTTCCAGAAGTACTCAAAAGTTGAATATTCATGAATCCATATTAATACAGTCCATAAATACATTCCAAGCTATAGTTCGCATGAAGCCATAGACAGGGAAATTACCTCCAACTGAGCTCCAGAAAGGTCTCAAAGGTAGAGTTGTATACTTGCCATTAGATGTTAAGGACAATATTAAAACTATCGGGGTACAGAGATATTTGGAAGAGGGGCTCATTCTAGTAAATGGTGTCCCAATCAAGAGTAAAAAGCTATGGCAAGAGTTAGTGGATGCTAGTAAAATTAAAAATGCAACTTCGTATGTGGTACAAAATAACATATATTATAAAAATGCAGAATTTCTTCAAAAATAACACATCTGAAGGACAATACATAATCATCAACAGGTCATGTAGAAAAAGTGGATCGATGCAGAATAGAAGAATCTTATGAACATTACAGCATCCATCCCCTACATTAAAAAGACATTGTTGGTGATGCTATTGACCTATATCAACTAAAAGTAGCAAAAGGTAGTCCCTTAAGTCTATGGGAAAAAAGGTTAGAAGATCATCCTTTTCCTATTAGAGTAGGTGGTAGTGATGATGATCGGTCTGAACTAATACCTGTGGCCGAGAACAGATGTGCCAGACTTCATTCAGAGTATCCCATATTTTGTCACTGTATCCCTTTTATGTTTCCTCTATTACTTAAAAGTGATTTGTCTGCATTTTCTTATGCTGTAAATCACATTTTGAATACAGGAGTAAATCTGCAAAATCTATCTGCAAGTGAATTTGTGGAGAACATTCACAGAAAAGATGAACAACAGGAATAAAACTTGATTAATCTCATGACATGACAACGTGGGAACAATGAAAATAACATAATTGTAAGCAGTGACTAAAAAATGTGGTTGAAGTGCTGAAATAAAAAAGCAAAAACAAATTAGCAATTATGGTTTTCCACATTCTGCAAAATTACATCCAGGGACTGCTCTCCGACTGCTACCATGGTGTTACAGTCCATGCAGAAGGTAGCAAAATGTTTTAGTGCTGGTGACATTTTACTGCATCTTCTCTCCACTTTCGCTGGAAATTTGTTGCTAGGAGCATGGGCTGGAGGTCTGGAGGCTGATGATCCCTCTCCTTCTCTCTCTATCTACAATATTAACTTGCTTCATGTGGTATGTTTTCAAGTGGTACAAAATACTTATTGTACCACATTATTATTTTTTTCTGTACCTCGACATAATGTCTTTTCACATATGCTGCATCTCACCAATTTAGCTGTGGTCTTTGATTCACCAGATGGAATAGTGAAAAAAATGCCAAGCTGTGCTTTGTTTCTTCATTGGTGGTTCTTAATCAGAATGCTGTTCATGTGGAGCTGAGTCCTCCTGCTGTTCAACTACTTCAACCAGATGTAGGTCTTTCTGTGGTTTTTCTGATGCCATTATATTTTTATCAAAAACTGCCAAAAAAGCAAATAAAACAGCACAATGTTGAAAATCAGTTTGGGAGAGCTCCTACAACAAACTAACCAGTACTTGGAAAGTTTGAGAAGGGAGAAATGGGTGTGTACTTAATTTCATAAAGGAAATTGTGACACAAGGTAGTCAATTGCTATTCGCGAGTACCAGCATCATAGTAATTCCAGCGTTGCAGCCTAAATGGAAAATTATTTTGGGAAACTGCTCTTTCTGACAAATGCATTCAGCAAATAAGGTTAAACCAATATGTTAAAAAACAGGTACAGTCAAACTTTTTGTAAATATGTCTATATATGTGCTTTACACTATGTCAAAAACACGCAGTATTGTGAATACCGACGTCATTGTGACATCCGGTGTCGCCGCACACAAGGTAAATGCATTTTTGTTTAGTTTTTTTGACAAATGAAAATGAAGGGGAAAGTTAAATTAATATCTTATTAAACAGCTAGATTCAAACATTATGTAAAACATGTCTATATATGTGTTTAACACTATGCCAAAAACACGCAGTAATCGTGACTACCGACGTGATTGCGACCTTCAGTTTCACCGTGAAAAAGGAAAATGCATTTTTGATGTAGTTTTTTTGACAAATCAATACAAAGGGGAGAGTTAAATTAATATGTTACTAAACAGCTAGAATCAAGTATTCGCTGCGTGTCCTTAGCAATCATGTCGTTGCCATGAAAACCCAAAATAACTTGATATAGGATGAACAATGTACTTTTTTAGGTCTCGCCTAGGCAGCGCTTGCGCTGTCTCGTTGAGACATGCAGTATACACTATAGTGTATATAAGCTCCACCCACTCTCCACCCATCATTTTCATTGGCTGGTGTCCTAAATGGTGCCTTTCGATTTGTTGTAGGCTTGTTAGTCCCTCCTTATGATGGACATGTCTTCATTTGTGTCCTTCCACGGCTATTGGCCCCTTTACTGCACAGACTACTTTCTTCCAATGCCTTCTCACACCCCCATTGCATTACCAATGCTTGTTTTATTTGTCTCTGCCAATGCTTGCTTTATTTGTCTCTGCCAATGCTTGTTTTATTTGTCTCTGCCAATGCTTGTTTTATTTGTCTCTCCCCACAATGCTTGTTTTATCTGAGATCTCTGTTTAATTATTTAGGATTAATACAGCCCACGCCACTTATTTTAATTATTTATAATTAATACAGCCCAAGTCGAGGATCAAACTCTGCTCTCCAGCTCCAACGTCGGCAGCTTTATATGTTACGCCACCGCTCCTCGCTTCAAGACAAGCCCCCTTAAAGGGGTTTATCTTTGTTTCCATTGCGCGCACTTTACAGTGCCCCTGTGGCAAAAGCAGGGACCTACTAGAGTGCTTCTCTATCAGAATGCACTTTGCGGTCCCCCTGGGGTACAAGCAGGCATCCACTTCAGCATGCCTAAGCAAGCATGTGATGAGTGGATGCGTGTGTGTGCGTGCGCACGTGAGGCTGCAGGAGTGGACGGATGGTGAATTTCACGCCAACCAGGATGTTTTCATTTTTCTGCTGTCATTAGTGCATTACATGTATCCCATTACTCAGTCGCCCTCGCAGCAGCTTCAGATCTGCACCATGACTTTGAACGCTTCGTGAGATTTGCACTTAGAAACATGTTGAAACGTGGAACATGTGGTTTAATGTACAAAAGCCAATTGATTGCCTTTGTCGAAGCCTGTTTAAATTGTGACTGAGTGCAGAATAAAAGAGTTTGTATTATATTACAAGATCACCTACGCCGCGTCCTAATTCTCGGGAGTAGTGCTTAGTGTGGAAAGCTGCAGCTCCTGACATCAGATTAAGAATGTGGAAAAACACAAATCTAATACTCGTCCCACTCAGTAACCTGCCATACCTGCCTCGAAGGTAGGTTTAAGGTTACCATGGTGACGAGTGTGCCTAAATTTGTTATCAACTCCAGGCATGCAGAGTCAGTCATGAGCCGTCACTTCAAAAATAAGAACAGAACAGGCCGTACTGTCCGAAACATGACGAAGCTGAGACTGTACCCTGATTCTCTAGATTTAGGCTTCTGGCATTGCTAAGGAAAGATGGCCGGCGACACTGGTTTCTTGAAACACCATTCTTAGAACGCCATTCTTTCTTAAAAATACATTCTTTCCAGCATTAACCAGCAGGTTGCATTCAAGTCAAAACACAAAAACATACGTAGAATTTTACTGGCTAAATAGAAACGTAGTGTCAACTCACAGGCGCCTCCATATAACCCTCCCACCCCTTTTTTTGGGGTTTTTTTTTTTTTGCATATTTATATAGCGCGAACTCGAATGTATTGGAGCGCTTTACATAGCACCGTATTTACATTAGAAAAAGACGAGGACAGTTAAAATTGATAGGGACAAAAATAGGTGTTCTTGAAAGACAAGAGGAGACACTCATAATAGCTTGGAGAAAAGTAGGTGTATGCTGGACGAACGTGTCAGGAAATTGAGCACAATTAACTCTTGCATCCAAATTATAAATGAATGTTTTTTTGCCGAGTGCGCATCAAAGATAAGAGACACTGTTCAATTTACAACTTTTGATTTCTCGAAAATGCATTTGTCCAGTGGTCCTTTCAATAGGATAATCCAAATGTACGCTGTCTTCTAGGAGTTCCCATAATATTATATCATGGTGGTGGCTTGTTTAGTGCTGACACCCTCAGGCCATTTCATAATGCCCAGGGAGACAAAAAAGTAGATAGGTGTGTAATGCAGTCCCAGGACTTTTACTGGGCCGGGTCTTACAGTGCTGAGTACCGGCAGTTTATTAAAGGGGGCCTCGAAATGTGACTCTATCTTGCTTTGTTTTGTACCCTGGCATAGGCCGTCTGTTTTTTTCGTTATTCTGTGAGGGGGGATTTCATGGTAATTCGAAACCTGTATTGCCAATCCATGCCTTTCTGCTCCATTTCATCCACCTTGCTTTTTTCTGTTTTGCTCTGCTTTGATTTGTTATTTTCTTCTCCTGTTTCTATTTATTCTTCTCTATTTCCTCCTTTATTTACTTTGTTAATCTTTGGACATTTTTGCTTTCTTTATTTCTCTTTTTCATCATTCTATCTTAATTGTGCCGTTTCTATTTTCCGCCCTATTTTCTTTTCACTCAATTTATCCCATTTCCTCAGTTTCATTCCATTTCTGTTACATTTTCCTCCTTTCTCTAGCATCCTTTCTCTTTACATATTTTTCCTCTTCTTATTCCTTTGGTAGATAAAAGATATTGGGGCATATGTATCAAAATCTCCATTTGCAAATCTCAAATAGCGATTTTTTGAGAATCGCTATTTGAGAATTGCAAAATGGGATGTATTTAAAAATTCGCACAAATTTTGCGAATTCTTAATATTCCTTAATTGCGATTAGCAAATTGCGAAATCGCAATTAAGGAATACCTTCCCATTCATTCCTATGGGCCTGGAGGCCCATAGGAATGAATGGGAAGTCATTCTCAAATTGCGAATCGCAATTTGCTAATCGCAAATTGAGAATAATTTCACAGGTGCAAGGGTGTCATGATGACACCCTGATGCACCCCTGAAATGAGCATGTGTGCGCATATGGCGCACATACATGCCCTAAGGGTATGTATGTGCGCCACATGGCACTTTGAAAAATGCCAAAAAGTGCATTTTCCAAAGAAATCGCAAATTACCACCAACTTGAAGTTGATGGTAATTTGCGATTTCTTAAGGAGAAATCGCAGAACTTGGGTGTGTGTTACATAGCATTTAAGGAATCGCAATTTGCGATTCCTTAAATGCTTACACAAAATTAAGGAATCGCAAAATTAGCGATTCCTTAATAATGCGATGCGAAAATGGCTCATACATCTCATTTTGCGATTTTGTATTCGCAAACGCTGTTTTTTTGCAAATCACAGCGTTTGCGATTACAAAATCGTTTGATACATATGCCCCATTGTCATTTACAAAGCCAATACCTCTAACTCTCACAAATGCTTGTTATTAAATAGATAACAAATACAACAATAAGTGGAGCACCATGCATGTGTAATGTTCACAAGCTAATTATAAAAAGAAAATACAAGGACTTTATAGTTATACAATAAAAAAAATTAAAAAAACTTCACTGATAAAAACAAAGATTAAAGGGACGTTATAGTTAGTATGTAGTATTAAAAAAAGTAACTGAAAAAAATTAAGGTTTCAGGGACGTTATAGTTAGGCTGACATTTCACTCATACAAAACTGGAGAAATTCAACAGTTATAGTTACCTGCGCTAACTATAACTCACACCCCTGCAATACACTGCTTATGACCTCACATATTACATAACTCATGACATAGTCAGTGACATCACTGAGGACATCACTGATGGCATCTGAAATGACATCACTGATGACATCTGAAATACTGTGAGATACTGTGTCAGTAGCTGTATTGTGTATGAGTTGGAGTGTAAGTGTGTCTTTGTCTCTATAACTGAATCTGTGGCTGACTGTATTGGTAAGTGAGTAGGTGCAGGAGTGTCTGTATATGTGAGTTAGTGGTTCAGTTTGTGTCTCTATGGGTGATTTGATATGTTATTGTCTGTATGGATGAGTGAAGAGATGTGTGAGTGTTTGTATGGGTTCTGTGAATGAGTTTGTTAGTGATTGTGTGGGAGTGGGTGTATGAAATGTTTTATGGGGCGGAAGTGGGTGTGTCGGTGTTCTTTGGATGATGTCATCAGTGATGTTATTTGAGATGTCATCAGTGGTGTCATCAGTGATGTCACTGACCATGTCATGAGTGATGTAATATGTGAGGTCATAAGCAGTGCATTGTTGGGGTGTAAGATATAGTTAGCTAAGGTAACTGTAACTGCTGAATTTCTCTGGTTTTGAAGGAGTGAAATATCAGCCTTGCTATAATGTCCCTGTAACCTATGGTTGCTTCAGTGAATATATATTATCAATAAAAGGAATGTGGGTAAAACACTCTGGAGCTCCACACAGTACGACTGAAGTTCAGTAAGTTCCTCCCCCACAATTGCTGTTACAGATACTGACTGTAAATATACACATATAGGATATACAAGCAAAGGAAGGGTCTGTGGAGCTGATACCTAAGGTGATGTTATAAATGTAACTCAAAGACACTAGTCAATGTAGACAAGAAATGCCACCTAGGTTGTCAGCTATGCCCACAGATTCTGATCAAACAGGAGCACGCAAGGCGGTAACAGCAGGAGCGTAGAACTAAATACACAGCCACCATAGACAAGGCCCTAGCAAGGAGGAGTGCTTAACAGGAAAGAATGGAAACAAGGACACACTTGGCAGAAAGCAAGTAACAAACATACAAGGAAATCAGAAGCAAGGCAGTAGAACAGGAAGACAGCAAACTAGGGTCTGAAACAGCGGTAATGGGAAGAAAATCAGGAACTGGGACAAAGGAAATAGAGGAGAGCAAATTCAAAGGTGCTTTGAATAGTACTAGCTCTGGAATCAAGGAAACAAGGGCTAGCTAAGGATTTGGACTCAAGGTAGCACTGAAGAAAGTGTTAATTCTGGAACAAGGAATGCTATAGCTCAGGAACAGCAATCATGGTAACACCACAGGCAGTTGCTAATTCAGAAACATGGTTAGCTACAGCTCAGGAACAGGTTTTCAATGAAACACTGAAGGCAGCGCTAGTTCAGGAACAAAGATAGCTATCTCTAAGGGACAGGAACCAAGGAAACACTTAAGACAGTGCTGGTTCAGGAACAAGGAATAGCAATAGCTCAGGAATCAGAGAATACCTATGGCTCTGAAACTCTGGATCAAAGATAGCAAAAGCTCAAGAAAAAAGGGTCGGTCTCACCGGAACACAGTTACAATGACCAACCCTGGACTGAAAGGAGCTGGGGCTTAAAAGAGCTCACTCAAATCACATGTATCAGGTGTGAGCAGGCTAGCAGCAGCCACCCACAGGTTAGCTGGATTCCTCTACTCATCGTTGGCCTGCAGGGGTGGAGATGAAGCAGTAAGCAGGGAATTCTCTCCAATGGAGTTTCGAGCATGAGCAGGCTGGCTTCTACAAATCCTGGCATGGATTGGGAATGAAAGGAAATTTCCTTTCACTAGCTTGTCTATCAAAAAAAGTGTGAAAGCTGCTTTCATCATTTCAGAAAGTTAGGTGTACTCCACTCAAAAATGAGAACTGTTGTTAGAAGGCTTACTAGGTAAAAACTCCTGCTGTATGTCTTGGAGAAATAAATAGAGCTCTTTTGCACGGTAGAATAGTAGAAGTAGAAAAGGGGGAGAGGCATGGCTTGGCACGTCAAGATGACGGTCGCACTGTAGGAGCGCTCCGGACCCCTCCGTCATCTGTGCTACGATCCGCCGATGTCTGCAGCCATCTGACCCTGAAATCTGCAGCTGCCACTTCCTTGCAGCCTGTCTCACCTGTTTGAGGCGGCACCTGCCGTGACTTGTCTGCTGTGCCGCCTTGTTGCCTGGTCTCTCACCTTACCGCACCTGTAATGGCGGCGTTCGCTCCCCGTGCCTCGGAGCATTAAATCGATGCCGATCACCAGAGCCGGCCATCACATGAGCAGCGAGCCCTGCTGACTACTCGAGGGTGTCACCCAGCTGCGGGGGGCCAGGTGATCCGGTGCCGCCCCCCCTCCGGTGGCCTGGGGCAGGACGTCTGATGGTGTAGCCCAGCCGGAGGTTCCCCCGTTGCACCACATTGGCTGTCAGTTCAGATGGCGGGGCGGATCCTGTGGTTGTGCACCCCCTCCTTTGATCCGGAGATGCCTTGGGGCCTGGTTGCACCCGAGTGTGGTGGAGATCACTGATGTTGCCACTGAGATTGGTGGCCGTGGGCCCACACATGGACACAGCCGGTGTTAGAGCTCCACCTCCTGGGGACGCTGGTGAGTGCAGCGGGAGGCAGTGTGGGGAGGAAGAGAGACGTCCTGCACAGAGGGGGATCTTGGCTGCACCACTCGGGCAGCGAGGTTGCAAGGAGAGGCCTCCGACATCCATTCCCCCTCCCCCCACCCCTCCATGAAGCACAGCTGAAGTTCTAATAGCCGAAGTGCCAGGCTAGCTCTGCACTCGTGGTGTTTCTGGCTGCCCACATCGAGACAACAGACAGCTGGAGCCCAAGCTCCCATCCCCGCTCCTTCTTGGGCCTGTTCTGCTCACTGCGGCCCTGTGGGTTGGCTGCCGCTTGTTCCCTCCATTCCCCCATCAATGCCTGAGGCCCCCCCATGGACCTAGCCTGCTTCTAACCTCCCGTGGAGCCCACCTCTGATTCCTCAATCATGTCAGCCTCCCACTTTTTCTTGGAGCAGGCCCCGTGTCCCTACCAATGACCGTGTGGTGCAGCCCTGGAGAGGCCCTATATGCCGACTTGGCCCTTCCGGTCTGTGCTGTGCCCACAGGGGTGCCCTACCCGAAGATCTGTACACAGAGGTTTGGCTGGGTCGCAGACTGGCTGGGGACATTCCGGTGAGCTGCGGGAGGGGCCCTGCCTTGTTGCCTACATCCTACTCACCCACTGCCCGCTAATATAACACCAGCACAAGTCCCAGAGTTGCTGTTCGTGCAACCAGTCATTATGGGCCAACATTCATACTCACGGAAAAGCTGGTACTCTGTGAACCAACACCCGCTCTATGATGGGCCGCGACCGGGGTCCAAAGACACACGAGACCCAGACCAGTATGGACAAATACACAGTCACAGACCAGGGGATTAGGCATGAGGGTGCCGAGGGCCACCCCTCAACCCATGGAGACCTCTGCACAACCCTTCAAGCCATCTCGGCCTCCCAAACCTCGCTGGAAACCAAGATCGTGGAGGTCCGCATCGACATGGCTCTGATCTGGCAAGACCTCTGTAATGCGACTGCCCAGATTACCGAAGCGGATTCCTGTATTTTCTCGGTCGAAGACGACGTAACCAACCTAAAAGAGCAAGTAGTTTACCTGGAGTCCCAGACCAAAGAACTTCACAGGAGGGCGGAGGACGCCAAGAACCGCTCCAGACGCAATAATCTGCGCCTGGTGGAATTTCCGGAGGGAGTCGAGCGCGGCCCGATGGAATCCTTCATTGAGGATGGGATCAACTCCTGGTTACCAAGAGGCACGCTCTCTACCTGGTTCGCCAAGTAGTGTACACATCGCTCCCTGGCTCCAAAGTCCCCTCCGGGTGCACCGTACCGGCCCATCATCACACGGATCCTTAACTTCAGGGACAGAGACATCATCCTGCACCATGCCCGTTCTCAGGGACCTGTAACCTTCCAGAATCATACGATCATGATATTCCTGGACTATACCCAGGAGGTCCAGTCCTGAAGGCGTTCCTACATGGACATAAAACAGAAACTGCACACCCTCAATCTGCAATACAAACTCCTCTTCCCAGCTTGGCTGCGTGTGGTTTTCCGGGACAAATCATGCTTCTTTGATAGCCCTGAGGTGGCTTGGACCTGGCTGATGGAAGAGCGCCCACTTCGGCTCAAACCCGACTCAATGGCACTGGGATCCCAAACCTCCGGCGCTAGCAGCCTACCCCCATGGTTCAGGTGTACTCAGTCCCGCAGAGGCAGGAAAGTGAGAAGAGCCAAGTCAGACTCCCCAGGGCCCGGGTCTTCAAGATCAAACCACTAAACCACCTCGCCGAGGCCCCACCACTCTCAAGAGGCTCGCACTCCAGCTCCCTCACGTGTGGGACGTTAATCACCCGGAATCCTGACTGTGAACTCCGCAGACTCTGATCTCTCCCGCAGCCCGACTATTCCTGCCTGACGCTCTGCAAGATGGTCGCTGCATTGCCGGGATGGCAAATACACATGGCTGATGCCTACCCTGATCAGATGTTTCTGCTGATGTCACCTTAGATCCTTCATTGCAAAGGTTCTACCATGTCTCACTGACCCTAAGCGTTCTCATTTAGTTGCTTTTACTGTTAAAGGGTGACAGATGCTTCCATTCCTGAAGTATAGGGTGGGAGGTGGTTGGGGGCCGTTGCCCCTTGTTCTTAGTTATTCAGCATTTCCAGGCATGCACCATCACACACCTTCATACGGGCAAAGCACTACCTTGCTTTTCCCCGACTGCGGCCATCCCACGCGGCGCTTCCTTCTCCGCCTTCAGGACGCTCACCGCGCAGTAAGTTCTCCCAGTGTTACAGGATCCCCTGCACTCCCACGACACAATGACTCACCAAGGTACCCCACTCCGCGTCCTGTCATGGAACGTTAATGGCCTATTAGATAGAATCAAACACACAGCAGTCCTATGATACGCCAAGAGATATAGTCCCGACATTCTCCTCCTCCAAGAAACCCACTTCTTGGGCAATATCTGTCCCTTCCTTGCCAGATACGGCTTCAACAGAGTCTGGCACTCTGACTTCACAAGGGGCTCCCGTGGGGTTGTTATCCTACTAAAGCACAGTTCTCCCTTTGTGCCCTCTCAGGTCACCAGGGACCCGCTCGGGAGATTTGTTGCCCTCTCCGGATCCTTAGGCTAAGGCACCCTAAATGTCCTCTCTGCTTACATTCCAAACGCTACCCATGCACAGACCTTACACTGCTTAGGTGGCACTCTGGCCTCTATGACTCCAGGAATGACACTACTGGGAGGGGATTTCAACACCTTCATGCAGCCCACTCTTGTCGCCACGTAGGCTCCCTCTCCTGCTCGCACCTCTCAAGCCAAGCTGCTTACTGATTGGGCCGCAGCTGTGGGGCTCTGTGACATATGGCGGACCTGGAACCCATAAGCATCCCTCTACACTCGCACATTTGCAGCTCGCCACAGTCACTCTCACATTGACCTGTTATTCACACCTGCCTCTGTGTGCTCAAATGTCAGGGACATAGACATCCTCCCTCAAGGCATTTCCGATCATTCACTGTTGCTCCTGACCATGGGGGGGGCCATCCACTGCTCTTTGTCCGATGTGGCAAATGAACGCATGGTTCCTTCAGAACCGCAAATTCAGAGAGGGCCTCCAAGCCAATGTTGAAGGGTACTTTTATGTCCCCTCTCCAGGTACCCTATGGGGGGCAGGCAAAGGCACGATTCGTGGACACACCAAGAGTCACCTCAAAGCCCCAAGGGACAGCAGACTCATGCTCCTGGAAGCCCAAGTGGCCTGTCTGGAAAAAACCACCAGTGGGTCGCCCAAAGGCTCCCACCTATGCCAACTGGCGCTAGTGAGATATGAGATCAAACAGATCTCGCTGGATTCGGCGAAGCTCCTTAAGAGGTCCTCTGTAGCCAGTGTCTATGTGTGGGATGACAAAACAGGAAGTTACTGCACAGGTTGACGACCTACCCCCTAATAACCCGGATAATCCCAGAGATCTGTGATTCGAAGGGACATACTCACCATTCTCCTCGAGCTATAGCCTAAACCTTTGCACACCACTACTCCGAACCCTGAATCCTCACTGGTGGAATTGATCGGCCGAGAGGACCTCCGCCTTCCCGTGCTATCGGCAATCAAGTCCGATGATCTGGAGGGTCCGATCTCTTACAAAGACATACATGGAGCCATTTTGCTGGTCACGGCTGGCAAGACCCCAGGCCTGGGTGGCTATGCACAGGAATTCTATTCCACCTACAGAGACACTATCACCCCTCACTTGGCTGCACTGTATGAAGAGGCTATTGAAAAAGGCTCCTTTCCTCCAGAGATGGACACAGCCAACGTAGTTCTTATTCCCAAAATACAACCTCCCTCCCTAATATGTGTGGACTTCCGTCCCATCTCCTTAATTAACATGGAGGTTACATTTTTGCCACGGTCCTTGCTCAGCGCCTCATGCCCTACCTTGGCAGACTGGTCCATTCGGAGCAGTGTGGGTTCAAGCCAGCGCGGGGCACCCGGCACTGCGTTTGGCGCCTCCACATGGCACATACTCGCCCCCTACCTGGCACTTCTCCTTGTCGACTTCGAGAAAGCCTTTGATTTGGTTCACCGGGTCTACTTGGGGGATGTCCTGAGGGTTTTGGACCTGGGCCCCAAGTTTCGGCATATGGTGTGGGTCCTATACTCTAAAACATCCGCGTGGGTACAAGTCAATGGGGTACTCTCCAATATTTTCTCGATTGGTAGAGGGACACGGCAGGGGTTTTCCCTCTCACCCCTCCTCTTTGCCCTGGCCATGGAGCCCCTGGCCAACTTGGTTCGCTCTGACACTCAGATCCAGGGCTGGCGGGTGGGGGGAATCCCATGAGGACAAAATCTCGCTTTACACGGATGACGTCCTGTTGCTTCTTGCTGACCCAGTCCCATCTGGCCCTCGCTGTCTGCAAATCTTACATGCCTACGAGCAGATCTTTGGTCTGCGGCTGAATTCAACCAAATCCACATTGGTCCCCCTACATATATCCAGGGACTGCTTTGACTGGCAGTCCAATATTCCTATCCGACGCAATCTTTCAAATACCGAGGAATATGCCCTGCTGCCAGACTTGCCTGGGCTCTCAACGTAACCCCTCTAATCACCAAAACCAAACAAGACCTGCTGAAATGGGGAAAATTGCATCTCAACCCACTGGGACGCATAGCCCTATTTAAAATGACGATTCTCCTCCGGTTTCTCTACGTTCTCCAGAACATACTGCATCACATACCCCACACCTGGTTTGAGACATAGATAGTCTCATCATAAAATTCCTATGGGGTGGTCGACGTCCCCGTATGGCCCCCGCCAATGTCAAATCCCTCCCTTTAATGGAGGTATGGGGCTCACAAACCTTTAACTGTATTACCTGGCGACCCGTCTCCTGGTGGTCCATGATTGGTTCAATGGGGGTTGGTCTGACCCGGCCTATAGAATTGAACTCAATGATTTGGGCCTCCCCCGTGTTCAAGCCATGCCATACGGATCCCCTATCCCCAGGGACCTCCCTATGGTGATCCGTGCTGTCTTCTCGGCCTGGCACGCTGCCTTGCAACACACTCTCTGGCAGAATAAACTATCATAGCAAACGCCGCTTTGGCAGGGTACATGGCTGCGAGAGGTGGTACACTTAAAGGTCTTCAGGAGTTGGGACCTCATCAGTATTTCACAATTGAGGGACCTGTGGACTGGCAACCACATTCACTCTTTTGCCGACTTGCAATCCAGGTGCACACTTCATCCTTTCCAATTTCACAAATATTGGCAAGTCTGCTACGCCTTAGATGCACATATCAAGTCTGGAACTTCGTTACCTGAGCACAGCCCTCTTGAGGCCCAGGTCATGATGGGCAACTTCGGAAGAGGTGAGGTCTCCCGTATCTACCGCTCTCTAACTAATAATGGTCCCATATCTCTTGACCACTTGAGACTTAGGTGGGAGACATGGCTGGGTCCACTGGAGGACAAGGATTGGAGAGATGCAATGATGTCCCCTCGAATTGTTACTGTTTCGGCCAGGCTTTGCCTTTTTCCAGCTCTACTACCTTCACACCTCCTACCTCGCCCTAAGTTGCCTCCGCAAAGCAGGCCTGATCCCCACCCCAGCTTGTCTGAGGTGTGGCTCGGATCCTGCAGATTTCTTCCATATAGTGTGGACATGCCCGCATATTACCCCCTACTGGAACGCCTTGGAAGCAGAACTTACGGAGGTATTGAGATGGGAGGTGCCACACAACCCCCTACACATCTTACTGGGAATCACTGATGGGTTGGACGGGTCCAGGGCGGACAAGACATTCCTGGGCACGGCATTAGTGGTGGCCCAGCGTAACATAGGAGCTGCATAGAAGAACCCTACCCCGTCCACTTTGGCTAACTGGTGCCTGGTAGTGGACTGGTGTGCTGCGCAGGAGCTCGCATTGTTTGAGGCCAGGGGCTGCCCCGCCAAACATCGAAAAGTCTGGGGCAAATGGCTAGGTATGCTAGACTGAATTCCATCTTCAGGTCTGTGGGGCTTTACCGCTATGCCTTAGGGAGGGAGAGCAACTAAACTGTACTTGTTGTATCTGTACTGTATGCTGACACCTACATGTTACAACACTGCCTGCCATGCTGTATTGTTTTGTTTTGTTTTTTATTTCTTTTTCTCTTCCTGAAAATCAATAAAAATTGGTTATCAAAAAAAGAAGTAGAAAAGGGGTGTTGGTAATTTTGATAAAGAGATTAGAAACTTTAACGCAGGTTTTGCAGAGCAACCAAATTGTGTTTCTATATCTTGTTGACGCACTCACTACAAACATAAATCTCTTAACGTTTATTTGTACATTAAAACTGAAAAAGAGAAAAATGATAAGTGGCATGCATGTGCTGTTTACTTATTTGTAGAGGGACGCTTTGACTTGTTCACCCGACAAATTATATCTAAGGAGTGCTATGATAAGTTAGAGGAAAACAAAATGCCTGCTAAAGCAGTACACAACAACTTAGAAATAGTACCTGTTCCAGAAGTACTCAAAGAATAAAGATTTGAATGCTTATGGATCCAAATTAATACAGTCCATAAAAATATTCCAAGCTATAGTTTGCATGAAGCCAAAGGCAGGGAAATTACCTCCAACTGAGCTCCAGAAATGTCTCAAAGGTAGAGTTGTTTACTTGCCATTAGATGTTAAGGAAAATATTGAAGCTATAGGGGTACAGAGAAATTTTGAAGAGGGACTCATTCTAGTAAATGGTGTCCCGGTCAAGTGTAAAAAGCTATGGCAAGAGTTAGTGGATACTAGTAAATTTACAAACTGGAAAATTCATGTGTGGTACAAAATAACATATATTATAAAAATGCAGAATGTCTTCAAGAATAACACATCTGAAGGACAATACATCATCATCAACAGGTCTCATAGAAAAAGTGGTTTGATGCAGAGTAGAAGAATCTTAAGAACATTACAGCATCCATCCTCTACATTCAAAAGACATTGTTGGTGTTGCTATTGATCTATATCAAATAAAAGAAGCAAAAGGAAGTCCCTTAAGAGTATGGGAAAAAAGGTTAGAAGCTCATCCATATCCTACTGGAGTAGGTGGTAGGTATGATGATTGGTCTGCACAAATACCTGTGGCCGAGTACAGATGTGCCAGACTTTATTCAGAGTATCCCATAATTCATCAATGTATCCCTTTTATGTTTCATCAATTATTTGAAAGTGATTTTTCTGCATTGTCTTATGCTGTAAATCCCATTTTGAATACAGGAGTCAATCTGCAAAATCTATCTGCAAGTGAATTTGTGAAGAACATTCAGGGAAAAGATAAACAACTGGAATACAACTTGATTAATCTAATGACATGTCAATGTGGGAACAATGAATATTAGTATCATCATCATATTGAACTAAAATGCATGTTGGGAAATTTAGCAGCACCTACATGGTCTCGAACACTCACTTGTGCTAAGTATGCATTGGATGACCTGCTTCAATTCTTGCGAGAGGCAAATACCCATGCACTCATGAAATCACTCAGGCACTACTCATGCAATCACCCAGGCACTACCCATACATTCATCCAATCACCCAGGCACTACTTATACATTCATGCAATAATCCAGGCACAATCCATACACTAATCCAATCAAACAGGCACTACCCATACAGTTATACAATTACCTAGATACTACCCATGCACACATCCTATCACCCAGGCAATACTCAAGTACTTATACAATCACTCAAGTACTACCCAAGAACTTATCCAATCAACATGACACTACTTGAGCACTCATCCAATCACCCAGGCAAAACACATGCTATCACCCAGACACTGCCCATGCTTTCAACTAATTACCCAGGCAGTTCCTATGCACTAATGCAATCATCCAGGTATAACTCTTGCAGTCATACAATTACTGAGGCACTACTCATGCACTCATAGAATTAGCCAGACACTACCCACACACTCATCCAGTCAATTCAATTTCAAGTCTTTATTTCGATTTTCATCATAAAAGACAACATGAAATATTTAACAATAATAAAAAGAAAATACAAAAGGGAGGGAAAAAGACCATTAATTTCATCATAGATTACAAAAGATGGCGTATATAGCAGCAACAGGTACAGACAAACAACTCATTCCTAAAAGTCATAAAAGGTTAAAAAGTAGCTAAAAAATCAAATAAGGCATAATTTATGAGCACGAATTACCCAAATCCAATGGAGAAATTTTGCAACAGCAATAATCACAGTTTGGGAAGTATTAGTTTTGAGACACCGCAAAGCCTCAACACCTGTCTGAAGACCCAATAGAAGGCAAGTAGGTATAAGCCAGACCCGCCTTGGAGTTTTATACTCTGGACAAATAAACAAAATGTGTGCAATATTTTCCCGTTGTGTTGGACAAAAGGGACAGTCAGGGTTAAGGCCTCCTCGCCATTTAGCAACAAAGGAGTTGATAGGAAGAGTGCCCACCCTGAATTGATGGTATCTCTTTCTATCCTCCACAACAGTGATATAATCCCAATAATTTTCAAACAGGGGCCTGTCCTTGAGTGCCATACAGTCCGAAGTTAAAGATGGGCCAATGCTTGAAAAAAATCTTCTTTCTGTCACCACCCGCCAAAATAAATCTTTTAGAATTTTTCTAGGGGGAAAAGAATGTACTGTAGGATCTTCCCATAGACTTACTAGGCCCATAGCAGAATAGAGTAGCTTGACCTCCCGCATCCATAAAATCTTTTGCGCCTTATCAGCTCCCCTAACATCCAAAAAAGCCCGGGCGTACTGTGAGAGCTCTGGGGTAACCCAGAGCCGCCTCCAGTAGGCCACAGGTCTGTATCGTGCGATATCCTCTAGGCGCATAACCCCTAAATGGTAATAAAGAGGAATCAGGGGGTGGATGCTGGAAGGACAGTAATTATATGCAAGAACTTGTTTTGGGCCCTAGTCATCTGAGTAAGGTTACTATAACCCCACAGTTCAGCCCCATAAAGAATTGCCGAGCCTATCTTAGCATCATATATTTTAAGTGCTGGTATCATAGGTCTAGTATGAGACAGATTGAGTTCTTTTATTAATGCACCAGTTAACTGAGCATGCTTTATTATCGACTAGGCTATATGCGGTTTCCATTCTAGCTTCGACGCAAGGGTTATACCCAAATATGAGAAGACCTTAGTCTGCTCTAATTTGGATCCATTCATTAGAACGTTCCCTCTAACATATTTGGACTTGTGTAAAACCATAAACTTCGTTTTGTTTACATTAACAATAAGCCCATAATCTTTGCAAAAGACCTCAAACACATCAATGGCTTTTTGTAGGCCCTGTTGTGTCTTGGAGATTAATAAGGTATCGTCTGCAAACATCAGCAGAGGAATCAACTTACCATCCAACTTTGGGGCATCAGTAGGAGTTTGCTTGAAGTAGTTGATCGCTCTGTTGATGTATAAAGAAAAAAGAGTCGGAGCTAGAACGCTTGGCGTACTCACCTGTCAATTGGAAACTTATCTGTGACGCTGCCTGATTGATTCCATCTAACTTGCGCAAAATTGTCCTCATATAATTTCATTAAAATAGTTAAAATATCTAATGGAATACCTTGATCTTTAAAAACTGCCCACATTTTTGCTCGAGGAACCAAATCAAAAGCTGATTTGAGATCAACAAAGGCTGCAAATAACATACCCTCACCCAACTGAACCACCCGCCAGTATATTAACAAGAACCTAAATACCTGATCTATAGTACTTGTGTGGCTACGAAAGCCTGCCTGGAGTGGTGACAAAACTTTCTCCTCCTCAATCCATCCCTTAATTCTTAGTAAAACAAGCCTAGCTACCACCTTCTGAATACAATCGATCAGGCTTATAGGCCTATAATTTCCTGGGTCAGAGCGCTCTCCCTTTTTATAGACCGGAATGATCTGGGCGCCCTTCCAGGTATTTGGTATGGGTAGACCATTGGAAATGCAGTTAGCTAGGCATAAAATGTAGGGTGCCCAAAGTTCCTTGTCATGCATAAAGAGGTCAGCTGGAACCGAATCTAAACCTGGTGCTCTACCACCAGGGATGGAATTCAGTACCTTTCGTACCTCATTTAACTCGAATTTCAAGGGGGTTATATCCGTGGTAGGGGAAATAATTTCTTCACTACTCCCCTCATGGGCATCAGTAGATGCAAACTGAGATGCATAATGCGAGACCCACAGGTTAGGTGGCACATAATTGGTTGGTTCTTCTCTTTTAATCCCCCTACCCCACCTGACCATGTCCCAAAAGGTGCACATTGATCGTTCTTTGCTAGCAGAGTGGAGATCCCTCCAGTAATCCTGGTCCCAAGCACATTTAGCATCATACTGGGCTTTTTTGTAAGATGCACGAGCACTCCTAACCCGAGCTATGTCTTTTGTTTTTACTGCATCAGACAAGGCCTGGTATGCAGTCCTGCATGTTTTCCCATACCACTGATCCTCTTTTCTATTTTTTTATTTTTTTATTAATGTTCCACCAGCCATACAATTACAGTTGACAAACAAACATAAAGGCCACAAATAGTTACACATACCTTTCATATATGACAGAACTAATCATAAATATTTACTCATCAAAATAATCTTTTAACGGGCGCCAAATAGTAAGGCCAAATCGTCTCTTGCGTGATGTTTTCAACATATACATACTGGTTTCAAGGTTATACAAATTAAATAGCTTAGAGCGCCACATATCAAAACTCGGTGCTTGTGGTTGCAACCATGCTGTAGCTATTGACAAACGTATCACAGCTGCTATAATAAAAAGAAAAAAACGAAACTCAAAAAGAGGATGCCCTTGGGTGGTTTCCTCCCCAATGCCCAGTAAAATTAAATTTGATGATAATGAAACAGATTTACCAAATCTGTTAGGAAAATCTGCAATATACCCAAATTTATGATATACACTCCACTTAGGGCACCTTATCTATTACCTTCTATTTTTGGCGATTCAGTGGTACGATGCTGGCATTCTAAAGGTATCACATGCCTGGGTGACTTTGTTTCTGCCGCGGGTGTTTTTCTTTCTTTTGATACACTTAGACAGCAATTTGATTTTTCTAACAATCAATTCTTTAAATATTTACAGATCCGCGATTTTCTGCACAAGCGTACCGCGTCGCTGTCTTCAATCCGTATTATTGATGTTATTAGATCGCAATCACCTATCGGTACTATTTATAAGGAGCTTATTGCACAGCGCATAGATGATATTGATAAAACTAATGTGAAATGGTCTTGTCGGCTGTTATCTACATCTATTAACATTCAAGAATCTATTAAAATGGCCCATATGGTTCTCTACTCTGCGTCACTAAAAACTCAATTATATAAAACTATCTTTAATTTATACCGCACACCTGCGGTGATGATGAAATGGGGCAGCTCTTCCCTATATTCAAATTCGGGTGAATGCTTTCGCTGTAAAGCATGTAAAGCTGATATAGTACATGTGTTTTATACTTGTCCTTCCTTAACGCCTTTTTTTAATCAAATTTCAAACTTTTTGGGTTATGTACTTGGTAAATCTGTTTCATTATCATCAAATTTAATGATCCTCTTTTCTAGGTGGCTTATTGGATTTAACATGAGTCTGTTTAGTAAAAAAAAACCTAAGTTGGTTAAAAAAATTAGTGTGGATTATATTTGCTTTATCCATGTCCTCCTTCTGAGCAGAACATTTTTGTAGGGCATTGGTCGCCTTAATAGTTAAATTCCTGATAAGTAAAATCTGACTCTCATTCCGTAGACAATTAACCCATTTGACACGCCTGGAATCATTAGATTGGACAATTTCCGTCGTCCTAGAAGGAACATCCTGACAATGAGTTCCTTGATTGATTGATTGATTGATTGATTGACAATTAGACTTGAATAGTTTGAATGATAGAAGTAGGGGATCATGATCGCTTTCCACCCTTTCCACCACTATCATGTCCTTAATACTAGACCAATGTTCTTTATTAGTAAGTATATAATCAATGCGGCTTTTTCGAAGACCATTATTGGACGTAAAAGCCCCATTGATTGCAAGTAGCCCTTGTCCAATACAAAGTACCTTTAGCTGGAGTGCAGCCTCTGTCCATTTTTTTATTGGTGGAAGTGTCAAATGGGGAATGTTCCAGGAACAATCTTCTTCTAACGTAAGATCAATGTCGTTTAAGTCTAAAGGTTCGAAGCAACAATTAAAATCACCCGCTACTATAACATTACCATCTTTACAATATGTATCAAGGAGCAGGTCTAACTCCTCCACCGTATTTGAGGATTTACCCCCCGGCAGTCCTCTGGCATAAATATTAAAAACAAAAAGATCCTTTAATCCCGGACACTGAACGTGGATGAGTAGGATATCATTGCTTTTTTAGTCCAATTGAGTTAAATTATACCTACTATCTTGTTTTATCCATGTCAGGAGTCCCCCCTTAGCTCTTCCATGGAGGCTAGGGACAGCTGGAACATAAAAACTAAGATAACCAGGTCTATGATCTGAAACAATCGACCAAGTTTCCTGTAACAGAATAATGTCCCTGTTGTCGAGGAACTTAGACCAGTCAGATGACACTACTTTATTCCTAAGCCCTGCCACATTCCAGGAGACTAAGGATGTGAAAACGTTATCATCATCCCTACCTTGGGAGCCATATAATGAGACTTCCTGCAAGTCTCCATTAACTTGATCCCCCTGTTGAGAGACCTCTTGTACAAGATTATTAATGTTAGCCGAACCACTTGTCTGGGCTGTAACAATAGGCGCTGGCCGGATTTCACCATAAGGGCCACCTCCGAATGAAACTGTCACTCCAAGGAGGTTGACCGGTTTGGTTCCTTGTGGCTCTAAATCCTGCCCATGTTCAAGTCAATCATTGCTATCTAGTGAGCTCAACACCTCAAATCTATTGCTAACTGGTATAAATCTAGCATGAGGATCTGGTCGAGGAACCTGATCTCTCCTTCTTGTAGTCGGACAGGGAGGGTAAAAATACCCCAAGGGCAGGATATTAATACGATCCTGGTGCATCCTCAGTGATCCTGCCTGTCTTAGGATATGATCTACCAATTTGGGGGGAGGCGAAGTTGACAACTACACAGTCTCCCTCCATACCCTTCCTAGTCTCACCCACCCAATCCATCCTTCTAACCATCTTAACGTTGTTATAAAGGTTTTCACCCAACACCATTCTGGTATTCAGGTAATGGAGTACTTTGTTCTTAAGTGTAGACCAATGTTCTTCTTTACCATCTGAAGTTTTAGGGACATTAGCCAAGATGATAGAATATGGGCATGCCTCAGGGGGGAGATGGAGTGTTGTGTGCTTCTGAGGAATAAAATCTGTATGGTTTATACTACCCCTGGGGCCACCGCAATCAGAATTAATACCTCTCGCAGAGGTTAGAATATTCGGGATAATAATCGATTGGGCTGCTACAGGGTCACTAGATTCAGGTGCTCCAACGTTCAAACTAGTGACTATTGGTAATTGTGTAGGAGCACTAACAGGACGTGTTACTATTGATTTAGTCTCTATCAAGGAGCCCTGTTGGTTTGATACCTGTTTTTCCAGGGCCATCAATCTATGGTCAATTAGCTCGAACTTTTCCATAACTGGATTAATAAGAGCCTTGAAGCGCTCCTCCAGATTCCCCAAGAATCTCATCATTTGGTCACCCTCTGTGGGTTTATCTAATACAGATGGCGTTAAGTTACCCTCTGCATGTGACTTAGATTGATTGACCTGTGTCTTTTGGCTTTCTACTAGACAACCCAAGCCAAGAGTGGAATTATTTTTCTTAGCTTGTTTAGCGTGTGGTTTGCTACCCTTACTGGCACTATCTGCCTTCCGCTTCCTCTGCTGAACTTTGGCTCTGCTAGTGAGTTCAGCCCGTGCCTGCCTAGTACGTGTGTTAGGAGGAGAAGGTGGTGGGCTAGGTACAACAGGACAAAAAGTGTTTGTTGTATTTAACACCCGTGTGAGAGCACCGTTTGGAAGTGTATCAGGGCTTTGTACAGACTCGACGGGGTCCTGAATACTCCCCGTCGAAACAATTGTTGGTATATAGATCATATTTTTACTGTTGTTACCAGATGGATCAAGAGATAGCCTCCTGTAGGAATAAAAGAAGTCTCATAGACAGGGTCTTGTAGTTGCAGTTTATTCTTCAGTTATATCCTTATAGGTTCCTTTGTAAGTCTTTATGTAAGCCCCACCAGGAGTAGCCTCCTGGCTACTCAGCCCATCATCTTCAACTGCCAACCTTCAAGTCCCAACATCCCTAACATTCTACATGACATCACATTACTAGGCAGAGAACCAAGGCAAGGGAAATACACAACATTAGAAGCAGATCACTACATATCTTCCCCCTTTAAATATTATCAAAATGAAATAGCATACAATTATATAAACGAAGGAAAAGAAGATAAAACATCCTAGAAATAAACGCCATATAACAACAGTACTGAAATGAGAAAAAACTCTTCTTTCGTTATAATAATAATAATACAAATATAAATGTAATAACAGTAATGCAATCATAATAAATAGAAATAGACTGTAAAATAGAAATAAATAAATGGTAAACGAATAGCAGGACCAGGGAATATTACATGCCCTCTACTGCAAGCACAGTAATATACCATTTACATCCAGTTACCACCAATTAATGTAAAGGGGGACTCCACCTCCCTCTACATCCCAGTTACCACCAATTGACGTAAAGGGGGAATCCACCCCCCTCTACATCCCAGTTACCACAAATTGACGTAAAGGGGGAATCCACCTCCCTCTACATCCCCACCACTTCCGAAATTAACGTAAAGGGGGAATCCACCTCCCTCTACATCCCAACCACTTCCGAAATTAATGTAAAGGGGGAATCCACCTCCCTCTACATTCCAGTTACCACCAATTGACGTAAAGGGGGAATCCACCTCCCTCTACATCCCAACCACTTCCGAAATTAATGTTAAGGGGGAATCCACCTCCCTCTACATTCCAGTTACCACCAATTGACATAAAGGGGGAATCCAACTCCCTCTACATCCCAACCACTTCCGAAATTAATATAAAGGTGGAATCCACCTCCCTCTACATTCCAGTTACCACCAATTGACGTAAAGGGGGAATCCACCTCCCTCTACATATAAGTTACCTCCAAAAACAATGTAAAGGGGAAATCCTTCTCCCTATACATATCAGTTACCTCCGAAATTAAGGGAAATCCTCCTCCCTATAAAACACAATAAACCACTACGCAGCGCATATGAAAATAATGACCATACGCTGCAAATAGCACTGGGGTCCTAAGTAATGGTTACACACTACAATCTTCAAAAATAGCACTGTGTGCCTAAATAATGGGCACACTCTAGAACAACTAAAAATAACACCGGCCCCCTAACCAGCCCACAACTTCACATAATACCCCAAAATATCAATATATGCCCTTCTATACGTAAAAGAACTGAAATACTCACCCCCGCAGTGTTAAATAAGCATCAGACCCCAAAACACATTTTACAACATATAAATTAAACAAATTACAAAGTGCTGCTCTAGTGAGCACGCTAACGTTTCAAGCATCACCATCTTCCTTTCAAAGCTCTTCAAATTACTCGTGTGTCTCTGGTTTCGCTGTGTTTTTTTTCTTTTTTTTTGCTTTTGAGCAACTCTCTGTCAATGGTAGAATTAAACAAATTACTCTCTCTGAAGTTGACAGTAGGTGCTTGACAAGTTCTTGGCGCTAGACACTCTGTCCTTGTTCTGGGACGTTCTACTTTTACCCTAATTGCTATAGTTCAGTTCAAGTTTGCACCATCCAATGCTTTATTCTATGAGCCACAGATAAAATACTTGAAAAATCCACAAGATGGCACTGTTGTCACAAATATGACCTGTCACTGTGAGATATCAACTAACGAGTGAAATGTAACTGGTGTGTTCATTTCCAACAACTGTCTGCCACAAAGATTTTACAAAACTTGCCTGCTACACAGCAACGAGATCATGGACCAGCACGACAGCGTGTGAGGAAACTGAATAACAATGCTCAGCTAATCGCCTCATGAGTGCGTCCACTCATTTCTTGGAAATAGCTTTGAGGGAGCTCGTGGTGTGTTAGCACAATCCTCTGAGCTGCCACCACAATGCCAGTGGTACATCACTGTCTACGCCACACAAGGTAAATTAATCTTCGAGCCAGCAGCGTTACGATGTGTTCCAGTAACCATAGGAACAAATAACAATATGGCTGTCTCACGTTGTAAAAAGCTGCGTGATTACGTGTTCACCCTAGCAACACGGAAAGATTTCCTCAAGACTTTACCGTGACAACCGGTGCACGCGTGGGTTCGTATCCCATCCTCGTCGCCAATGTAGGAATAAAAGAAGTCTCATAGACAGGGTCTTGTAGTTGCAGTTTATTCTTCAGTTATATCCTTATAGGTTCCTTTGTAAGTCTTTATGTAAGCCCCACCAGGAGCGGCCTCCTGGCTACTCAGCCCATCATCTTCAACTGCCAACCTTCAAGTCCCAACATCCCTAACATTCTACATGACATCACATTACTAGGCAGAGAACCAAGGCAAGGGAAATACACAACATTAGAAGCAGATCTCTACACTTCCTCTCAACAAGTTCTGTCTCCTTTGCAACAGCAGATTCAGCCCGTTTAAGATAAGCATCCAAAGTCCCAGGCCCCCCTTTTGGAATAACCATAGATTTAGCCATTTATACACCCCACCATACGCTGGTAGAACGCTAATACACAGCCGCAAAAAACCCCCACACTATAGTCACACTTTGTTAAGGTGCAAAAGTCACGTATAACTCATCTTATTGCACAGTTCACAGCATATATCCCAGGGCCGAATGCCAAATGTCAAGGATCTGGCCCAGCCCGGCATCCTATCCTCCGGCCCCGGACGGCCACAGACGGTCCCGCCCTTGTCCCAGGCTTCTCCCGGCGGGTCCCGCGCGCGTCCCACGGGATGAGGTTTCACTCGCAGCCTTAAGCGCCTCCTGGCACATGAAAGCGGTGTCTACGCCGTCCCCCGGGAAGGCGGGGCTGCTGGGTGATGTAGTCCGTGCAGCTGAGTGAAGCCCGGCAGGAGGGGAAGCCCAGGAGAGACGAACGGTGGAGCCAAGCCCAGCCCGAAACAACAGGAGCCAGCAATTACTGCAGGTAGGTAGGAGTTTTCCACTCATCCAGTCACTTAGGCACTACTTATGCAGTAATACAATTACCCAGGCACTACCTATGCACACATCCAAACACCCAGGCACAACCCATGCACTCATCCAATCACCCAGGCGCTACCAATGAACTCATCCAATCACCCAGACATTACCCATGCACTCATTTAATTACTTAGGTTGTTCCTATGTAGTCATGCAATCATCCAGGTACAACCCATACACTCATAGAATCACCCAGACACCACTCTTGCACTCATTCTAACATACACACACTACTTATACACTCATTCAATCAACCATGCACCAATAATGTACTCATACTAACATCCATACACCGCTCATGTAGTCGTTTATTCATTCAACATATCTTATTTTTTTAACTAGAAAGGCAGTTCTGAAAAGAACATTTTTTTTCTTTTTTCAGAACTGATTTTTTTCCTTCATTTTTTAACTTTTTTGTATTTTTTCAAAAATAAAATGACGATGAAAATAACATAATTGTAAGCTCGCTCTGACTAAAAATTTGTGGGTGAAGTGCTGCAATAAAAAAAGCAAAAACAAATTAACAATAATGGTTTTTCACATTCTGTAAAATTACATCCAGGGACTGCTCTCCGACTGCTACCATGGTGTTACAGTCCATGCAGAAGGCAGCAAAATGTTTTAGTGCTGGTGACATTTTACTGCCTCTTCTCTACACTTTCGCTGGAACTTTGTTCCTAGGATCATGGGCTGGAGGTCTGGAGGCTGATGATCTCTCTCCTTCTCTCTCTCTCTGCAATTTTAACTTGCTTCATGTGGTATGTTTTCAAATGGTACAAAATATTTGTTGTACCACATTAATATTTTATTGCTATACCTCAAGATAATGTATTCTCACATATGCTGCATCTCACCAATTTAGCTATGGTCTTTGATTCACCAGATGCAATAGTGAAAAAGTCCCAAACTCTGCTTAGTTTCTTCATTGGTGGTTCTTCATCAGAAGACTGTTCATGTGGAGCTGAGTCCTCCTGCTGCTCAACTACTTCAAACAGCTGCAGGTCTTGCTGTGGTTCTTCTGATGCCATTTTATTTTTATTAAAAATAGCCAAAAAAGCAAAAAAACAGCACAATGTTGAAAATCTGTATGGGACAGCGCCTACAAGAAACTAACCAGTACTTGCAAAGTTCAGGAAGGGAGAAATGGGTGTGTACTTCCTTTCATAAAGGAAACTGTTTAAACAAAGTAAAATTGTTTATTTGGTAGTCACGTGCTATTCGCGAGTACCAGCATCATGGCTGTTCCAGCATCACCACGAAAACGGAAATTTACTTTTTGGAAACTGCTCTTTTTGACAAATGCATTGAGCAAATAAAGTTAAACCAATATGTTACTAAACAAGTACAGTCAAACTTTATGTAAATATATCTATATATGTGTTTTATACTATGTCAAAAACACGCAGTATTCGCGACTACCGACGTTATTGCGACATCAGGTGTCGCCGCGAACAATAAAAATGTATTTGTAATGTAGTTTTTTCAACAAATTAATGCAAAGGGGAAAGTTAAATTAATATCTTACTTAACAGCTAGACTCAAATTTTATGTAAAACATGTCTATATCTGTGTTTAACACTATGCCAAAAACATGCGGTATTCGTGATTACCGACGTGATGGCGACCTTCATTCTCGCCGTGAACAAGGAAATTGTGTTTTTGATGTAGGTTTTTTGACAAATGAATACAGAGGTGAGAGTTAAATTAATATCTTACTAAACAGTTAGACTCAAACTCTATGTAAAATATGTCTTTAGACGTGCTTGACACTCGGTATTCGCTGCGTGTCCTTAGCAATCGCGTCGTCGTCGTGAAAACAAAAAATATCTTGAAATAAGATGATTGATGTACTTTTTTAATAAATGGATGACAAATACAACAATAAGTGGTGCACCATGCATATGTAATGGTCCAAATCCAATTATAGAAAGAAAATACAAGGACGTTATAGTTACAACATACAAAAATAAAAAAACTTAAAAATTCACTAAAAAAACAAAGATTACAAGGACGTTATAGTTAGTAAGTAGAATTAAAATAAAATCAGTTAAAAAAACAAAGGTTTCAGGGACGTTATAGTTAGGCTGACATTTCACTCATACAAAACCAGAGAAATTCAGCAGTTATAGTTACCTGTGCTAACTATACCTCATGCCGCAGCAATGCACTGTTTATGACCTCACATATTACATTACTCATGACATGGTCAGTGACATCACTGATGATATCACTGATGGCACCTGAAATGACATCACTCATCACATCTGAAATACTGTGAGATATTGTGTCATCAGCTGTATAGGTCTATGAGTTGGTGTGTAAGTGTGTCTTTGTCTCTATAATTGAATCTGTATTGGTGAGTGAGTAGGTGCAGGAGTGGCTGTGTATGTGAGTTAGTGGTTCAGTTTGTGGCTCTATGGGTGAGTTGATGTGTTATTGTCTATATGGATGAGTGACGAGACGTGTGAGTGTTTGTATGGGTTCTGTGAATGAGTTTCTTAGTAATTGTGTGGAAGTGGGTTTATGAAATGTTTTAGGGGTGGAAGTGGGTGTGTGTGTGGTTTCTGGATGATGTCATGAGTGATGTTATTTGAGATATCATCAGTGATGTCACTGACCATGTCATGAGTGATGTAATATGTGAGGTCATAAGCACTGGATTGTGGGGGCGTGAGATATAGTTAGCTCAGGTAACTACACCCGTTGAATTTCTCTGTTTTTGAATGAGTGAAATGTCAGCCTAACTATAATGTCACTGTAACCTTTGTTTTATTCGGTGAATAAATATTACCAATAAAGGGAATGTAGGTAAAACACTCTGGAGCTCCACACAGTAAGTTGGGGTAGTTGTAGGTGAGTGTCCCAATATGGTTGGGCACACACAGTGTTGTTTAAATACCCCTCACACACCAAGAATGGCCCATGGTGTCATGCTTCATCATAGGGGTCTTCCCGCCCCGCTGCGGGACGGGGCGTGCTACGACCTACGACTACGTGGGAGCACTGATGATAAAGTGCTATGTGTGATGCACTACAGCAGCTCGCGAATAATGTTGATATCACCATTAAACCGGCGGATAAGGGCGGGCCTATAGTCATCCTGACCACTATTACCTATGACACCGAATGTAGAAGACTTCTAGGGGACCAGAGGAATTATGAAATCCTCCTCGATGACCCTACAGAAGCAATCCGGACACGGATAATGGGAATGGTTGAAGAAGCAATTACACACGATTGGATCTCCAAGAAAGAGGCTGATTTTCTCATTCAAAAATCACCCCGTACACCCTACTTTTACACCATACCCAAAATTCATAAAAATCTCGAAAACCCTCCAGGACGTCCAATTGTATCTGGAATTGGCTCAATTCTTGAGCCTCTATCCAAATTCTCGGACGCTTTTCTTCGCCCATTTGTCCAGGCTACCGATACTTATCTGAAGGACACTAAAGCAGTCCTACAACTCCTGGAAGGTCTCACTTTTGACCCCACGCAACATCTATTACTCGGGCTAGACGTGGAGAGCTTGTACACCAGCCTCCCGCACGATGAGACCTTGAATATTATAGAAGAGGTTCTTTTCTCCATCACATGGAATTACCATACACCCAGGAATTTGGTCATGGAATGTATCACCTTAGCCCTTAAGAAGAACTTCTTCTTACACCAGGATGTTCACTATCTCGAAAAACACGGTACCAGCATGGGTAGTACCTTCGCGCCGAGTCTAGCGGGTCTGTACGTTCACCATCTAGAGTCGCAGAAAATACTCCTTCAGCGCAACCCATTTTTCAACAACATTGTCCTTTGGAAACGCTACATAGATGATGTTTTTGTGATTTGGAAAGGCGATTCGGATTCAGTAACCAGTTTCATGACATGGCTTAATGAACAGAACACTTTCCTCAAATTTACCCACACTTTTTCTAATAACAACCTGGTGTTTCTTGATTTAAACATCTATGCTGAAGAGGGAAGACTAAAGTCCAGAACACATTTTAAACCCACGGCAAAAAACTGCCTGTTGCTCTATGATAGTTTCCATCCCCGACACCTTCGGGACAATCTCCCCTATGGTCAATTTCTCCGTTTACGGAGAAACTGCTCAGAACTGACGGATTTCAAAGCACAAGCAAAAGATCTGGAGAGGAGGCTACTAGATCGGAATTATCCGGAACGGATAGTCAAAAGAGGACTCAAACGTGCCAGAAACAACAATAGAGACGCTCTCCTGGAAAACCAAACACCAAAAGAACAAGAAACCAGACCCATTTGTGTAACCACTTTTAATACCCACTCTAACCAAGTGTCCAAAATTATCAATAAGAACTGGAAGATTTTGAACTGTGGAGGTCTGGACCTACCAAAACCAATGTTCTCTCATAAACGCGGCCGTAGTCTGAGGGACATCCTGGTCCACACCAGACCACGTCTTCCACCAGCACGTCAAGACACGTGTAGTATGTTACCACCCATCAAAGGGCATCACCCATGCGGCATGTGTAGTACATGCTCTCTCACTAAAAAAAGTACCCAGCTCACCTTTTCAAATGGTACATCATGGGAGCAACGCAAATTCACCAATTGTAACAGCAAGAATGTGGTGTATCTTATCACCTGCCCATGCGGTATGGAGTATGTCGGTATGACCACAAGACAAATAAAGGTGCGGATTGGAGAACATAAGAGCAATATCCGCTGCAAGAAGAGCACAACCAAGATGGCAACCCACTTTTTGACCATGAATCATGGCGTGGATGAAATTAAGTGGACCATCATTGAACAACTCAACAATGATCGTGGACTCTTCGAAAAAGAGCAACGATGGGTGTTCCGCCTGGGCACGCACATAACCGGCCTCAACGATGATATACCTTGGGCACAATTGACCTAATACCGGGTTCTCCCAACTGCGATGTTATTCGTCAACTTTTCAACCAATCTTTGACATGGCCTTTTCCCACCTTCTCGTGTGGGTACATATTGTTTATTAAGACCTGTCAGGTGTCAAATCGTGTCTTGTGCCTCCAACCCCAGCCTCCCCTTCGCACGGCGTAGTCACGCTGACGTATATAAGCATAACCACCACCCCCCCTTTCTTACCCTTTGTCAAATCCCTAACACACCCGCTTAATCTTAAGTGGGCTTCATTTTTATAATACTATTTTTTAGCACACTAGCCATATCATTAACGGGCTTCATACAAGTACGCCTGTATAATCATGAACGTGCTTCATTTTTTTAAATACAATCCTGAGCTCGCGTCCCATATCGTTAACGCGCTGGAAGCATACACAGTCTATTACGGAGACTGCTCTGACCATATTGAGACATTAGTTCTAGCTCTGAGGACATTTTCCGTAGTCAATAAAGTTATTTCCTATTTTTTACTCCCGTCACCACTTCTTTCACAGAATCTAACGAAGGAACCTCCCTCACTTCCGGGTCACCCTGTACTGATACCGCAGTTTAGTCTTCGCCTGGGTTCTAACCCGGAAGTATACCTGTATGCCCCCGTCACCACCAGCTGACTCGCATTTAGGAAATAACGGGTAGTTTAAAAGCAGTTACCCGCCATGGTCCCATTACACAGCGGAACCGCGGGAGGGATAGACTTTAAGTCGAGTTTCCAGTCAGGGCACGTAAGTACGGCACAGCCGCCCGTGGAAGCAGACCTCGTTCAGCATTCGAGACATTCACTCAAGGTAAAAGCCTGATGCTGTACCTCCTTCGTTTTCCCACTAGAATTGAGGTCCTATGACGATTCCACCCGTTCAAGGTTCATGAGGCATTAACCTCATATACATATAAGTATGCATTTGGGCTTTTTAACTGTATTACCCACCTGGACCACTTACTAATTTTCACGAAAATTTATAGAGTGTGTGTTTTCTGTCTGTAGTGTCTTGTACTGTCCTTTCCTTTACAGGTCACTGCACCTTTTTCTGATAACGCTAAATTTTAGCTGAAGCACGCGTTTTAGGTCACACTGTGGCGCATTTATTGTATTTACAGGTACCACGCTCTGTTTCCAGGAAATTGAAGATGCCTTTACTCTTCCTTGTTTTTACAGATATGCATACATACGAGTAGGTATTGTATATACGTGCACCACTGAATGCATCTCTCACTTCTTTATATTATTAAGCACATGCCTTCTAGTCGGGAGGGATCTTTTCCTGTCCTGATGAAGATGCTTTTGCATCGAAACATGTTGACTCACAAGGAGTAACCACACATTACGTAGGCAAACTCCGCACCCCTGTTTTTAGCAGTACCAGCCTCCCGGGACATATTAAAGTTTTTTCTGTCTTAAGGGGCCAGATGCTTTTTACAAACACATATTTACAACTACATCAGACCCTCCCCTTTGCATCACACATAGCACTTTATCATCAGTGCTCCCACGTAGTCGTAGGTCGTAGCACGCCCCGTCCCGCAGCGGGGCGGGAAGACCCCTATGATGAAGCATGACACCATGGCCCATTCTTGGTGTGTGAGGGGTATTTAAACAACACTGTGTGTGCCCAACCATATTGGGACACTCACCTACAACTACCCCAATTTATTCAGCATCCTCAGTACCTTTCTTTTCAAAGGTGGATCTTTTTGTTTGTTAACTACTCTGAAGTGGAGGACGTATCCACCTCAACACCTACACAGGCCCTTCCTCTACACTCCCCAATCTTGTTATATTTAGCTCCACACAGTAAGACTGAAGCTCAGTAAGTTCATCACCCATAATTGCTGGTACAGATATTGACTGCAAATAAACACGTGTGGGATGTACATGCAAAGGCAGGTTCTGTGGAGCTGGTACCTAAGGTGATGTTATAAATGTTACTCAAAGACAATAGTCACTGAAGACAAGAAATGCCACCTAGGATGTCAGCTATGCCCACAGATTCCAATCAAACAGGAGCACGCAAGGCGATAACAGCAGGGGCGTAGAACTAAATACACAGCCACACTAGACAAGGCCCAAGCAAGAAGAAGTGCTTAACAGGAAAGAATGGAAACAAGGACACACTTGGCAGAAAGCAAGTAACAAACATACAAGGAAATCAGATGCAAGGCAGTAGAACAGGAAGACCGGAAACTAGGGACTGAAACAGAAGTAATGGGAAGAAAAGCAGGAACTGGGACAAAGGAAATAGAGGACAGCAGATTCAATGGTGCATTAAATAGTACAAGTTCGGGAATCGAGGAAACAAGGGCTAGCTAAGGATTAGGACTCAAGGTAGCACTAAAGACAGTGCTCATTCCGGAAAAAGGAATGCTATAGCTCAGGAACAGGATTCATGGTAACACTACAGGCAGTTGATAATTCAGACACATGGATAGCTACAGCTCAGAAACAGGTTATCAATGAAACAATGAAGGCATTGCCAGTTCAGGAACAAAGATAGCTATCGCTCAGGGACAGGAACCAAGGAAACACTGAAGACTGTGCTACTTCAGGAACATGAATAGCAATAGCTCAGGAATCATGGAAAAACTATGGCTCGGAAACTCTGGAAACAAAGATAGCAAAAGGCCAAGAAACAAGGGTCGGTCTCACCGGAACACAGTTACAGTGGTCAACCCTGGACTGAAAGGAGCTGGGGCTTAAAAGAGCTCACAGTAATCATATGCATCAGGTGTAAGCAGGCTAGCAGCAGCCACCCACAGGTGAGCTAAATTCCTCCACTCATCCTTGGCCTGCAACGGTGGAGATGAAGCAGTAAGCAGGGAATTCTCGGCAATGGAGTTTCAAGCATGAGCAGGCTGGCTTCCAGCATGAGCTGGCTGGCTTATACAAAACCTGGCATGGATTGGGAATGGAAGGAAATTTCCAAGTAGAGTCCAAATGGCTGGACGTTGGTATATGCATGCAGGGGAGGGTCCGGAAGCTTATTAGAACACTGGAAAGTCCCACAGTTCAGCCCCCTGGTGGTGGGCATGAGAGCGCAGGGAGTGAATGGTGACATCCACAGTGCAGGGTGCATAAAATCACATATTATAGTGAAGTCTAATTTTAAATTGCAGTTCTGAAAATGCCACTTTTGGAAAGTCAGCATTTTCCAACTTTAACTATTTGGTGCCTGCTGCCTGCCTCTGATACACATTTGGGGAGGGTGACAGCTGGGCTTTGTGTATTGTCCCTAGACAGCCACACTCAATGCGAGCTTAAGCGTGACTTTAAGGGCCATCCTGGCAGGATGGGAGGCGGAGCTGAACCCTGCCTCAATTAAACCTGAATAGGTTGTGTCCTGTCCCTACACAAAGAGCTGCATACCCCTCTGTAGTGAGTCTTGAGCCAGGGCAGGAAGTCAGGGCATCTGTGCACTTAAAAGGCATGCCACTTGAAGCATCTCCCCACTTCAAAGACACAATTGTTTATAAATACTGAACCTAACATGCCAACTTTTCAGTCACCTGCTGGACCTGTGGACACTCTGCCAGGAATAAAGACTCCTGTGCTGCTGGAAGGACTGCCACTCTGCTGGACTGCTGCTCCCAAGGTTCTTCTGCCTTGATGTTTTGTCCTGCTGCCTCGCTGCCCTGCAACATTTTATTAAACCAAGCGTACCTGAGTGACTCCAATGGATATTGTGTTGGCCTCCTGATCTCCACCTCAGGGATATAAAAAGCTTCCCAACATCCTGCACCAGCCCCTGGACCCAGCTGCAGTGAGATCCTGACTGCCAAGGGGTGCCCCTCCGGTCCTGGAAGCTTGGTGTGGCTCAGCAGGCTTAAGTCAAGCTTTTGGGCTCTTTGTGACTGCGAATGGGTTCATTTGCACTGAGATCTCGCCACTCACTTTGTGGTTATATACACCTGACTCTTCGTACTCCAGCATCGACCACTCGCAGGGGACCGCCAATGCAAAGCTACAACTCGCCTGTCTGCACCGCTGCCTGCCCTTCGTGCTATCCTGACAGCTCCTCACACCGCTTTCCTTGCTCCTTCCGGCCCTCTCCAATGCAAACAGGGCTCTTGGCGTGTCTGGAGAAGGTAAAACTTCAGTGGGATTGTTGCCTACCTGTGCTCTATTCCGGTAGGCCTGAATTCATGACTTTGACCAAGTCCAACACAGCCAAATATCCGGATTTGGTGCTTTGTATTTTTTTAGTGCTATTTTCACTACATTTTTGTATTGTCTTCAGTTCTGGATTTTTGTCATTTTGGTCTTGTATTATTTATTAAAATCAGCTCTATTTTCCGTGGTCTTTTCGCAGTATTACTAAAGCAACCAGGGGTTCCTTACCCTGACAAGGATTGTGGTTGCTGCTTGACCAGGGCTCACACTCCAGTCAACTAATAACCTAATTTCTCATTGGGTTTTATCACCTGAGTTTGGAGTGTGTTCCTTTAATGAAAGCTTATAAAAAACTGGTGTCTACTAGGTACAATATGATTGTGTATTACTAAACAATATATATGAATACAGTTGTTTTAGCTTAAGCAGAAGGGACCTGATGTACAATGATTAGAAATAGCGATTTCTTAATAGCAATTTACTCCAAATTGCAATTAGGAAAACGGTATTCCTAATGTATGAAATTCTTTTGAGTTTTATTAGCGATTCGTAGTGGGTCGCAAATAGACCTACGTCATGAAAATGAATGAGATAGGTCTCAATTTGCAACCCATTAGGAATTGCAGCCATCACACTGATGGTGGCCTGCTGAGGTCAGTAGACGACTATGTTTATGATTCCTTAAGAAAAAGCAATCTTTTTTTTCTTTTTACGGCACGCATTTTCTTAAGGAAAAATGGGATGCATTTAAAAAGACAAAAAATTAAACTTTGAAATTTCATTTTGTTATAATAGGCAGTATTCTGTGGGACCATTGCCATGCTCTTAAAAATATTTGCTCAATCATTTTGTAAATAGTTTACCACCAACTTGCAATTGGTGGTAAATTGTGAATGTTTTGTAACTGCATTTGAGTTGCAAAACATTTGTACATACCATTATAATTTGGTTTTAGGAAGGGATGCCCTCATCACTTCCCTTCCTAATAACGAATCACAGAACCAAAATTGCAATTCGGTAACAGGTTACTGAATCACAATTTGGGCTCTGTACATCCCAAAAAGCATTTTTGCAGTTGCAAACGGCCCAATTACACAACCTCAAAAATGGTTCATACATGAACCCTAAATCTCAAGGCGCATTTTTGCTACAGCAATACACTTTATACAATTTTAAGATAATGATTTGCGAAATCACAGTGCTTTCAGTTGTAGCCTGGGACTTCGTAGTACTATAAATGCATGTCACTATTTCCCAGTGTAGAACCAGGATTCAGTTCTGTGAGCACATTAGGCCAATTGAGCTTTTATTAGATAAAGGAATGTATTTCCCATTGTTTACTTTAATTTTCTTTATTTTTCATTTATATTTTGTATTTATTTAGCTGAAGGAGAAAGGCCACATCTCTGGCCGTGTCCGCATACCACTCCCATACTTTTTATGAGGCTGTTAGTAAGGCTCCATTTCCAGTGTAGCCCAGCACACACCATTGGAAGAATAGTGTGTGCCCTGGAAGCTGCATCAGACTGGGCTGAGATACACCTGGGCGGGGGAGGAGGAGGGGCAATTGAAGCTCTTTTAGCCCAATGGGTGTTGTGGCTCTGATCCGCACCCATGAATTAGCTGGCACCTCTTCCCTGACTGAAGTGTGTTGGAATCATTTACTTGGGTGTCATCCATGTTCACCCACCAAGTCACCTATAGTAGGAAACTAAACATATGATTAGGAGCATCATCCAGAGTCACAGAGCTGGTAATAAAAAGTAATCAACAACACTGATTGAGCACCCAAATGTGTTAAGTCAAAGAGTGAGGTGCATTGGGCTTGGAAGCGTGAGCAAGCCTGACAGTGCACTGCTCATGCCCTGGACAGTGGGCTATGCCCTCACAGTAGGTGGGACAATTCATAGCTTAGTTCAGTCCGCCATCCCAATGGGTAAAGGGGAAACAAAACAACCCAAACCTTTATTTAATACAAGGAGATCCAACAGAGGAGACAACAGAGAGCAGACTTCATGGCCTGTGGAACAAGCAACTGATACAGCTATTACAGAAGATGTGAAAGTTAAACTACTCCTACTAAATTCGCAAAAGAACTTCAGAGGCATAGATAGCAAAAGAGATTACTTAATGGCCTGCATGGACTAAACAAAATAGGTTAAATTAACAAAATCACAGCATTAGATTGGTCGCTAACAAGAATAAGAATTAATGTGTCTTGAGCTTTCCAGCCTATTGGACCATGTCAGCCCTGGCTATTTACTGTCTCTGAATCAGTCATCAATCTGTGTCTAAAGTGTTGTGTTAGACAAGGATACATGATTAGCTGCCACAAGGGCTATTTCAGGTGCTTTATCTTAAGTCATTCATACCACTTGAAATAGTCCTCCAGGTTGAGTCCACCACACAGTGGTTGCACTAACATCGGCCTTGATATCCTCATTTGTGAAGTCAAGTTTATAGTTTACTAATTAACAAGAAAATGCACAAGAGTTACTGAAAGGCAAATTCATTTTAATATGGGTCTTGCATTAACCTTACATACCTACTTAACTTACTAACTCTTAAGCGTACATACACCTCATCATAACATTACCTAGCAATGACACACTCTGACTAAAACCACTAATCCAGTGAAATATATTTCTCTTCTGGGCCCTTTTGATACCAATTGACTTTATCCATTTTACTGGACTGAGTTATTTTACTATTGTTCCATGTTGGTCCAGCTATGAATATTGCTCATTGTATTGAGGGATGAAGGAACTAAGATGTGACTGTGGTTACTCAATGAGTACCATGCATAAGTAACCAACTCATAAATCTCAGAATTGAGTATACTATTTGTAATACCATGCTATAGATGCCAGGGCATCAGAAAGTCCAAACCTCCTAAAGAAGTTTTGAAGTCAAATCATACAAACGAGTAACTCTGCTACCAAGTACCAAATAAAACTACTAAACATTAGAGTTTAAATCATGTATATGCAATTTCTGCAGAAAGAGCATTAGTAAATTTAAGAAGACTCAGACAAATTGGATTTCAATTAATAATGTATTAATCAGTATTAGACATGAAAGCAATAATTGGCATTTCAGATGAGTTCAGTCATGAGCCTCAGAATACATTTAAAGATGTAGTACAAAATTGCATTTAAGTTTCAGCAAAGAGTCTCAAGTAAGTTCTTTGAACAATAATCATCTGCCAACAGCGAGGGCAGAAGGCAGTTCTCAAAGTCTCTGAGTGGACATAAAGTCTAATTAACTAGCAAGGAACATGAGAATGAGCAATGCTAGCAAGCCTTGTTATCATGAGCCCATAGAGCAAGAAAGGATAAAAGGGAATTAGGCAGGCAGCATGCAGCAGCAATACCAGCAGTTAGTTTCTCCAGCAGTTGGAAGAAATCAGCATAAGGGGTAGGGCGATCTAAGAAGACGAGGAGCAGCTCCCACTCTCAGTTCCGCATGGCTTTGCTCTGCTCTGCTCATTCTACTCTCCTTGCTCTCGGTAGAGAGCTTTCCATACAGGATTTTTTCACACGTTGCTCATGGGAACCAATTGTCCATCATGATTACAGAGGTTTAGTCCATAGTGGAATATTCATGAATATACCTTTGCGCATATGAGTAACAGATCACTCTCATTCATAATATCATTTTGTTGTAAAGCAACATGTATCAATTGTTGCCAGCTTCTATGAGAAGGTATAGAAAGCAACAGTGAGAATGGAAGAAAAATTATTTCCCAGGGCTTAATGTGAACATACAACCTTTAGAGAATGAGTCAGTCTAATATATTAAAATCATGAAATAATATTCACAAATCTGTAAGGGCATTCTAGATATTAGCAAATTAAGTTCAATTATACATTAATAAAGCACTTGAATATCATCTATCCTTCATGAAATTGTTCATTTGTAGGTTTAGCCTATTACAACAATTCCAAAGTACTAACATGTAACTTTAGCTAAAAGTCATAAATAATGTTCTCGTTTTTTGGAAATCTAAGTCATATATGTTGTAAAGGTTATTCACACAAAATTTCAGCTTTCTACATTGTTACACTAAAGAGCTGCATCACTTTTTCAAAGTCAATAATGCATTACAATGAGAGCAATGGAACTTGTTTGCTTAGGCAAAATACATTCAGAATCATTATCATATTAACAGGATTATAACTAAAGCTTCAATTAAGCCGGTAACTTTTACTAATTTCTGATTAATTCGCATAATTGTAGAAAGTACATTTTATGAGTTCTTTGCTTTTTAGCATGTTCTTGAACTCGTACAAATGTAAACTATTAGCATGTTAGACACTCACACACTATATGTTTTCTTCTATTTCTAACATCTAAGCACACTCATTAACTCATTACTTCATGTGTTTCTCCTTCGTGCGCTAAGTGCACACGTATATCATCTGTGAAATTTCATTCTAATTTTATATTTTATGTCATGTAAAGCCTGACCAGCTTTCACACTGAGGGCCTCATTTATGAAAGGTGATGCATCGCTGCGTGAAAACAGTGATGCGTCACTTTTCATTGCGCCCTCCTTGCGACATGCTGGATGCGTCATATTTACAATAAGACGCATCATGTTGCAAGGAGTTACAGATACGTCAGTGTTAGAAATGGGATCTCTGGTTGGCTAAGGCTTGCACCAAAGCCAGACAGAGACCACCACTCTAGTCAGGGCGGGGGAGTTACACGCCAAAGATAACCCCTGCTCACTCCCTTGGTAGCTTGGCACGAGCAGTCAGGCTTATCCCGGAGGCATGTGTAAAGCATTTGCACACGCACACAGCAACAACATCCCAGGCACACTACAAAAGGAACTCCACACAAGGTTATATCAAAAATAGCCTTTGTATTCTCAAAACACATTAGAATAGTAAACACATAATAGTAAACACATAATATACATGGTGCCACCTGGCACTGGGTCATATCTACAAGGGAATTATGAACACATGACAGGGCCCACTGGACCACTGTCAGTACCATCAAAAAGCGAACTTAGTAAAAATAAAACAGATCATAAACATACAACCAGTAAACACTGATACTCACTGTACTGAGCATCAGCCTGTAACATAAACTACATTATGCACAGTTTCACATCAGGCGCGAATTACATTCTGCGCCAACCTCACCAGCAAAAACACCTTATGCAATCATCTCACAAGTCTAAACGCATTAGACCCTTAACTCCTAAGCATGACTCACATTAGGGGCATAAATCACACAGTGAAACATAATCTCACTAGCATAAACCATATTATGCAAAACAACCTCATAATCATAAAATACATTTAGAGGTATCAAACAGGGTGCATAAAACATACTACATACATTACATTTCCTAGCACCACGTAATCACATTAGGGCCTGGCGCCCTATAAATCTAACAGTCCCCTGGCCAACTGCCCATCTCAAAAGGGGCTCAAATGCCCAATGTCCAAAAGTCAGGGCGTGCTGCCTATGCAGCGAAAGTCAAGGGTGCGCACTCTGCGCAGGTCTAAACGTTGCAGCTGGCACTAAGTGCTGCGCAGCTGTGAATGTCAGGGGAAAAGGACTGCATCTCACTCCTATCTCAAAAGGTATGTCCCCAAATAAAGAATAACCTAAACGGTGCAGCTGCCCACTACTTGCTGGGCAGCTGGGAATAGTCAAATGAGGCTTGGGCTCTCACTGGGTCCTTCGAATCAATATGCAAAAGGTTGCAGCTGCCCTCTATCAGGTGGGGCAGCTGAAGAACTGGGGAAGCACGGGCCCCTCTAATCAACAAATATGCCAAATGTTGGAGCCACACGGGGGTCTGAAAATAATTTGCAACATTTTGGAGCCACACGGGGCTCTGTAAACAAATAATGCCCCCAAGCACTGTGGCCCTCAGGGTAGCCCCCTCAGGGGCCCTTTCAACAAATATGCCCCCAATGTTGGAGCCGCCTAGGCTCTAAAAACAATTATGCCACGTCGTTGGAGCGGCCCGCTGCCATCCAGGGCCGCTCTGACTCTGGACTGCCGTCAGGGTGCCGTGCTCAGCACCAACATTGTGCCCCCTGGAGCCCCCACTCACCGGTCTGGTCTGGGGAGGCGCTCCTCTGCACTGCGGACACTGCGGTCAGCCGATGGGGCTCTCTCTGGAGACTGGACTCTCCCGGTCTCGTCCTCTCTTCACCCGGGCCCCTCCTGGGACCCGGGATTATTCAGTGGCGCTTGGGGCAGCACGCAGGCCTCTCCCTCGACTATGGGAGCCCTGCCAACCTGCCTCTGCCCCTCTCTCCTGGCTTCACCCGGGCCCCTTCATGGGACCCGGGACTTCCTTACAGAGCCTGCGAGGCTCCGACTGGATCTCTGGTGGCAGGGTGGGGACTTACTCTCCTCGCTCCGCCCCTGTCCCAGGCAAACGTGCCTGGCTTCCGGTCTCGATCGGGCCGGCGGAGGTGATCTCTCATCAAGTAGAGCACGGGGTGGGCTCCCGCATATAAAATAAATCAAAATGGGGCAAAAACCCGCTCATTAATAAAAATCAATAAGGCGCAATGAGGGGTAGGCTCCCTCCGAATTAGAATATAAAGCAGGGTGGGCTCCTGCTATTTAAAATATAAAAATAGGCAGCCATGCGGGGCGGGCTCCTGCCTCTCAATCCCCTCCAGCAGGGGGAATCCCTACATCAGGATTCCCTCGGGAAAGTTTGCAGCGCGGCGCTGCGAGCCCTCGTGCTGCTTTTCTCCAAATTAAAGCATCGCGCTCACAGGACGCAAAGGGATGCAGCAGCTGTCCTCCTCCAGGGGAGAACAAGTCCTGGAAAAATGAAGGAGCAGAGCTGGGCCCAGGGGCCAGCACACAGGGCCCTCCAGCAGGGAGGCAGCCCCCATGGCGGTCCCTCCTGGGCCCCAGCAGCAGCACATACTAAACTTGACCCTGCACTCCTATCACACCAGGAATTTCCATGGACACACATATCCCCCATGCATTCCTATGGGAGGGCAGGCCAATCTCACCACACGCACTCAGAGCGCGCGCGCACTTTACACTGGGCCACAGTGCCAAAGTGCCCAGAGGCCTAAAATCACTACCGCCATGTCAGAGCTAAAGGCAAAAAGTTCAGGGGTGAACCTGCCAAGAAGGGCCAAGTCCAACAGTCAGCATTTCTGCCGTATCTGTAGGCGCAAAAATGACGCATTGCTGGAGTGTGTCACAAAAGTGACGCAACTTCAGCAATGAGTCAATTAACATGGGCAAGTCCCATTTCAATGTGCCTGCGTCAGTCTTACGCCTGCTGTGAGACAGGCGTAAGATATTTACGCATTTGCTTCCTAGAAGTGACACAGTGAAATCTCATAGATTTCACTGCGTCAATTCTACGAGGCTTACCTACGTCAGAACACCCACCCTGCATACATTATACCTGGCGCAGGTATAATGTGGCGCAGGGGTTTGCAAAGTGACGCATCTACCTAGATGCGTCATTTTGTAAATATGACGCAACATGGCGCATTGTTTACGCTGCTGGTGCGTCACAATAAGTGACGCACCGGCGGAGCAACAGTTGCGCAAGGGCTCATACATAAGCCCCGGAATCACCAGTCAGGGACGCACACCATATGTCTTCTTCTTAGCTGAGATGTCTACAGTAGAACACATATTTGCGTTGTTCACTTGGAATGCTAGGGGTTTCAGCAATCCACATAAGGTGAGACTCGTCTTTGCAGATATGACCTACCACAACATTGACATAGAAGACTTGCAGAAAAGCATTCTTACCTAACACACATAACAAAGATTTGGAGGTAGGGAAAGTGAGCTGTGCTATTTAGCATCTTACTCTGCATATTCAAAGTGGATGGCAATAACTCCAGCCAAGCAATTTGATTACATACTCTGAAAAGAGATGTCTCCTATGAAAAATTATAATGGACTGCGTGTACCTTAAAAAAATAAGCATATATAGCCCAAACACAGACCCAAACACAGACAAACTGTGATTCTTCCAAAACCTAGCCAAAGCATGTTTCGGCCTCTGTCTGCATTCAATAATATTGGAGGAGATTTCCTTCTCACTCTAAACTCTATGGTTGATAAAGCCAAAACGACACACTGCAGCCACAACTATGCTGTGCTATTAGAACAACACCAGCTGTTAGATGCCTGGAGTGAATGATATCGCTCCTCTCAAAAATTCTTATATTTCTCCTCAGTTCACAATCAGTGGCGGCTGGTGACATTTATAAGTGGTGAGGCAATCAAAGCAAATAGTGTGACCCATTGACAAGCACTGTCAAAAACCGCAAGTCAAAGATATCAAGCATGGCTTGTTACACACAGTGTTTATAATGGGCACAAATGAGTGATCTGGATTTTAGGCCGAAGACATTGTGAGTTTCCCACTGGGCCTGCCAGTGGGTCAAAACGTTAAAAATAACATGTTTACTTACCCAACTGGCTGCACTTCCCCCGGTGCTCGGTGTTCTTCTTATCCAATTCGCCAGAACATGGGGTCCCAGAGCCAAATCCAGACGCTGCTCTAATTATATTGTTCAGCATAAGATAAGTGCTAGGATTGGTTGGAGCTGGCTGACTTGACATCCTTCACAAACTGCATGCTTGTGCCTGCTCTGCACCCAGCTATCATATACAACTCGGGTTAGAGAGGTTTAAATTGTACATGTTGGCCGGCCATCATAAGACAGCTAGCCAAAACAGCATGAGCACTTTAAACAGGAGTGGACACCACACCTCCCTGCTGCCAATCAGCAGCAGCAATGGCACGCCATGCTCATACACAAGGCTAAGGCTGACAGCGCAGCAGTAAAAATAAATTGGTAATAAAACCAGTTTATTAGCATTTTATACTTTACTCGCTCACAGCAGGGGGGCAGAGCTCATTTGCCCCAATAGTGAAGCCACTACTGTTCACAATATGTCATCGAGAAGCGATTGTTGGATAGGCACTAACGATATATGCTCTTGGACAAACTACATTGACTACATGACAAGATCCTTATCTGACTGTGCCACTTTTAGACTGCTGATAGCTTTTCCTAGCCTCAAACCTAAGCATTATATATGGTGATTCCCTCAAAATGCTTCATAGTGGAGCAGTGTAATCTAGACCCCACCATCTGCATGTACTCTATTCACATGTTACAGCATAAAATCCATATATTCAATGGCGGCCTTAAATCATTAACTAGTGTGTTTCACATTTATGCACTATCATGTACAATGTTGCTGTACATCTTTAGACGTCATAATGTATGGTAATGGAGGGAATAAATAACCCAGTCATTTACATTTATTGAATTATCACGGTATAATAATGACATCTTGCTCTGTTATCGTTAATAACGTTATAATATGCTTCCATTCTGATTCTAGAGCTAACTTAGTCTGACTTTAGGCCTGATCCGAATAGTTCACATCTTGAAACTGTCATTATGTTGCATGTTCATTTCTTTACAGCTGCATTATCAAGGCTCTCATTAGCTAGGGAAAGGTCAGTTATTCTGGACTAATGTCAAAGTGAGTCTTGAAGATGAGAAATTGGCAGTAAGGACGAAGAAGATATGATTATAGGAGACTCCTGTACCCTGTGTACCAGGAGGATACAGCACTCAAAGACGTGTGTGCCTAATTGTGTTGCGATGGGAATTTAGGGGGTTGCAAGCTCTCAGTGAATGCAGGCACAGGATTGGTTCTGAGCTGTGTGAGAGAGATATGGATGTTCCAGGACCTTTGAGTGTGCTTTAATTAGTGTTCCCTGGCAGTTAGACGAGAGACCTATCTCTGACTTGAAGAAGAGAGCAGATCTCTCTGCTTTCCTAAATTTCCCTGAATGTGAGGCATTATACTAAACACTCTTTTCGCTGTCTGAACTTCTACTAAGGTTCACATGAGGCCGACACCTTCTTCTTTTCTACTTTAGAAATCCTCTTTGCGCTTTAATTTCTCCTTTTTGCTAGAATGAGTTTGTTTATGGAAAACTCAATCTGGATAATTTGCATCTTTATGTACTGACTATTTACGTTCTGTACTTTATAAAATCTTGTTTAGATTTTGTGTGCATTTTGAGCTTTTCCTCATAATAATTCTGACTATTCTCTGAACAAGTTCATGAATGAACTAATAATCTTAACAATAAACTTTTACGTTTGCATACCATCCTCTCGGTCTCTATTAAAAGACTTGTATTGACTCTAATATTGTCAATAACTTCCTGAATATTAGCTCTCTCTCAACACTTCAAGTCGACTAACAAATATCCATACGACCATTTGGGGTGCCTGTTTGATGTTTGCACTAAGAGATTGAGGTTTCTGAGACCCCGATCCATCAAATGGTAGCAAAGGACAGTTAGTCGCTATAGGGTAGGTAGACAGAATACTCAGGAGAACATCTGGAGTTCCCCAAATATAACCCATGCTCTTAAATAAGTGGCCAAGTTTTTAGGATCAGCAGTGATATGGTGATTCTGAAGGAGTTTGTGACAGTTGAGGAGTGAGTATCAATAGGGTTGTGTGTCGCAGTGTTATGTTGAGCTTATAGTATGGTCAGCTGCGGTCGGCAGTAGGAGTACCTGCAGGGCGGTGACGTGGGGAGGGGCAGGGCGGGGGGTAGGAAACTATGGATTATGGAAGTTTACAGGTAAGTTAACATATAAATTAATAAAATGAATTTCGTTGCGTGCACTGCATCGCATTTGGGGATGCAGTGCGCGCAAACGAAATTCGTTTTATTAATTTATATGTTTACTTACCTGTAAACCTCCGTAATCCATAGTTTACTACCTCCCACCCTGCCCCTCCCCGTCCCCACGTCACCGCCCTGCAGGTACTCCTACTACCGACCGCGGCTGAGTATGGTGTAAAAATAGTGAACAAGTTGCGGTTTTGTAATGATGTGTTTTAAAATTGTTGACATGTTTGTACACGCTTGATGCTGAACAGTTGAAGTTGTGTTTGGACCCGACATAGTCTAAGATCCCGGGATAGGAAAAATTATTATTGTTAAACTTGTCTGCTACATTTTGTGGTGTCGGTTTGCTAGAGCAGAGTTTTCAGTTTGAAAATAACTGGGTTTTGAAGCTCTGGTATGTCTATTTGTTAAATTAATTTACTAATTATTAATCATTAATTATTTGTCTTGTGTAAGTGTTTATACTTACTAATCAACTCGTTTGTTTTAACAAGAGAGAATTACACGTGGGAATGCATAAGTGTGCTATTTAACAATAATGTGCATGTTTCCATGTTTAAACGTTGCTGAGTGCTGTTTATTTTTTAAGCATGAAACGCTTTTCGAATTAATGCTTTTCTATGTTGCAAGAGCTAGATAATTGCATACACATAAGGGTATTAGTGGGGTTAACACTGTTCAATCACTATGCTGTGGTAACGTTGTTTTTTGTCTCTTTTAATTAAGATGGTCTATTGTGGCCTATTGTGGCCTAAATAAAGATGGCCGATACGTAAAGCCTGGCCTCGAGTAGAATTCGTGACGAGAGAGAGCCTTGCTGAATATGGTCCTGAAGTCAGCTGACCACAGTCCTTGCTTTGCCTGATTGAAATTTTCCGTGAGGACAGCAGCAGTTTTGGGCGATCTCCAAATGAAATGAAGCGTCCTTGGCAGCTTTGGGAAACAAAGGAGCTTTAAAGAAAGACTCTGAACTGTGATCTCATTGCCGAGGAGACGTGGAATTACACGATACAAATGTATTTTTTGGTTCCTGTTCCGTTATGTTTATTTTGTGATTTTTCCTGAGCGGAGATTTTTAAATGTAGCGATGCTACATCCTTTCCTTCTCGCTTTGCTCAGAGGTTTGACGGAAGAAGTTAGTTACAAATTATGTTTTTCTTTGTTCGACTTGCTATAAGAATTGTTAGCCTAGAGAGGGCTTTGCCACTTGCCATTTGCCTTTTGCCGCGTTCCGAATCTGCGTTGGTGAGGATCGTTGCTGAGAGGACTTCGTCTTGAAAGACTTTACCGAGAGACTTGTCCTGACCAGTTCTGACATTTAGCTAGAATAGGTAACTATGAGAAAAATGATTTATTCTGATTGATTTTCTTTGACTAATTTTAGATAAAGCAATATAATTTTGAATATGGTGTTGGTTATTATTTCTTGTCAATTATTGAGTATCCTATTTTGATTATTATTGTATGGATTGTTTAGATTATGTTTAAGGGCAGTCTCAATAACCAGATCGTATCGACCCCGATATAGATGCAGGGTGTTTAGGAGTTTTTCTTTCCACAGGTTATTGCTGGTAGAGTATTTGAGCGTATGTTAGTGAAATGGGCCCTAGTGTATGAAGAATGTATGTGTGTGCAACTGTGTAATTACTCTATCCGTGGAAGTAGGGATATTATATACACCCTGATCTCTATCAATTTCCTGGTAGCAGAGGATGGTTATTGATGATTGTCTTGATCTGATTAGATTACATATTGATTATTGATTATTGATGTTGGTATATGTACTAATACTATATGTTGGAGTTGTCATGTTGAGTTATATGTAGTGCTTCTGGAATTTGGAAGCTGGTAGCAGTTCCGTAGTAGGGCAGAGGGAAGTATATGCTGCTCTCGGAAAAGACGGGATTGTTGGTCCTGTATGTATGCAGGAAAATTCACATTGTCTGGGTTCGGAATCAGTGACATTATTGTATGTTACTATTAGAATATATTTCTGGTATATAAGGAGTGTGTATGGTAGTGAAGGTTATCTGTGAAACTCTGGTCTTAAGTCCCAGGGATCCGTAAGGTTTACCGTTAAAGCTTATCGCGGGAGGAGTAATAGGTATTCTCTGAGCTTGTTTGAGGAACTGGGCAGGGGAAACTGCTTGGTTAATGTGTGTTATAATTCTGTAGTGGAGCAGATTGTTCGCTGTTCTCGGGAAGCAGGATTCTGTGTGTATGTACTATATTTTCTTGTATGAATGTGCGTGAATGCATATACATTTAGTTGATTGTAAGACTCTTTGGATAAGTCCTAGAGGAAACAGTTAATGAATGTATGTTAGAAGGGCAGAGTAGAGGGATGTGCTACTGTGTCAACGAGAGGTTCTTGTGAAATAGATTTCTTTTACTATTCTGTGGTTAGCGAAGCAGACAATGGAGATGTTTATATGTCGTAACTAATAGATTTTGTAGAAATTTTGACACGAAGTCTACTGAAAAGATTTTGTAAAGGAGGGGTAGACGAGTGACAGGAGACAGGAGACAAGCGACTGCAGCGACTGCTGACGTCAGGAAGACCGCGCTCTGATTGGATAATAGATCAGAATAGTGTTCGCGCTGGGATTGGTGCGTTAGTGTGAGTCGCGCAAGGATTGGAAGAGCTATTCTAGTGACGTAGACGCTCCAGGATTGGTGCGTTAGTGTGAGTCGCGCTATTATTGGTTGAAAATCTGTATTGTATATATATAATACGGAAAAGAGTAGAGAGCTTTGGTAAAAACTAAAATGTATTACCAAGAAGAGAAAAAGAAGAAAACATTCTTTGGAAAAATTAAAAAGTGGTTTAACAAGGATAAAGATGTTAAGACGAGAGAGGGTGAATTGTTACCTCCACCGAAAACACCTGCATCCTACATGGCTGCAAGATATGGGTATCATACCTGTATATGGTTGGAGAATTGGGTTAGGTATACTAAAGAGGATGGTGTTCTAGCATTTCCAGAACATGGTTCATTTAATTTGGCCGTGTTGAGAAATTTACGGGAAAAGATGTTATGTCTTGACCCGAAACCAAGACCTACACAGTTTGTGGAATGGGAAGTGGAATGGGAAGAGGAAGTACATGAGCGAGAAAAGCAGAGATCTGGAGGACAGTACAGGTACATGTTTGGGAGGAGACATGATCGTGAGACTCATCATGATCGAATGAAAAGGTGGCGAGATGCTAGTATGTCAGAGGGATTATATCCAATGAGAACAGTTGAAGAAGGAGCAGAGAGGGTTCCTGAGTCAGAAATGAGAAGATATGGAGTTAATGAATATGAGGATGAAGTCTTGAATGACATGATTTACAAAAGACCACCTCCATATAGACCAGAACCAGAAGAGAGTACACCAGTTGTTTCTCCAATAAGAGATACAGTTTGTATCATTGAGACAGAAAATGTGACACCTGAATCAAGAAATGGTAATTCTTTCAGGGAGAAAGTAAATCGAAGTGGTGACGAAAATGCAAGAGAATTAGCTAGAACTACAACAGAGCTGACTGAAAAGATTAGGGAGTTAACGAAAAATCTGGAAGCTGTTACGGTGCCTGTAACAATAGGTCCGGTTATGCCTGTGTTTGACAAGCACAGAATAGGTGAAAATGGTTTGGTGATTCCATATGTTGGGAATAATTTGATAAGTTCAGTTGGTCCTTCAGGAGATTCAGGAAAAAGGACAGAAAGTAGTGACCTGAGACAGTCCAGACATGACACATGTAGTGAAATATTAGATGCTAGTGAAGCTAGTTGTTCAGGGATGCCAATTTTAGAACCGCAAAAGAGAGTGGTTCCAGTGAGAAAAACTACTGCAATAACAGCTGAAGATTTGAACGATTGGATGAAAGTTCTTCAGAAAAAGGATAAAGATTCACAAGCAATTGATGTGGCTAGATTACGGGTAGAATTAGAAGAGCTTGTTACAGGGACAGTTCCAACAGAAATTCTTAAAAGTCATCATGATGGTGAACTAATGTTTATGTGTAAAAATATTACCTGGAGAGCGAGAAATACACATGACAGGTTAAGAGCAATAGCGAATGAGCAGGGAGTTGACATTGATAAGGTTAAAGCTTTGCAAAAAACCTACAGGATGGATTGTTCAGAAAAGGATATTGAAAATTTGAATGCAACTGGTAGAACAGGACAGATTAAAGAAATGGTTGCATTATTGCGAAGATGGGGAGATGTAGAAAAATGGAAGGATAGGTGGTATAAGAAAAGAGAGGAATCTGAAGATAGAACAACTTATTCAGCTTTTCCAGTGAGAGAAAAAGAGAAACCAGTGGATAATTATCCTATGAGAGAAATACCTGGAGGAGGATATGTACATGTTCCATGGACCAGACAGGATATTTTATCATTTACGAATGATTTTCCTCGATTGAGAGAAAAGCCCGTCGAGTGGTATAGGCAGGTAGATAGGTTTGTGAAATTGTCAAAAGTGCTGTGGATTGACCTGAATAGTCTGTTTGATATAATTGTTCCAGCAGATTTGTGGACTGAGTGTAAAATAGTTGTGAGTTGGCCTACTGAGGAATATCCAAGAGATCCAAGAACAGGAGCACCAGATCCAGAGGTAATGAGAAAGTATGATCAGGTGATGGTATACCTGAAGAGTAAAGTACCTGCAAAAGAGACAGATTGGGTAAAAATAGATAGAACACAACAGGAAGCAAAAGAATCAGTTCATGCTTTTTACGAGAGGCTGATACTGGCGTTTAAACAATTCAGTGGAGATGAACACCTGGGTGACAAAGATTTGAGTCATTTTGTATACAGATTTGTATATGGTCTCAGACCTGAAATTGGTGAGAGAATTCGTGAGCATACAGTGGATTGGCAGAGTAAGAAAATAGATGAAATTCTGAGACATGCTAAATACTTCAGTGATGAAATTGAAGCAAAACAAAGAAAGCTGAAAGAGAAAGCAATGTGGGCACAAGTGAAAGTTGCAGAAAGACAGGAAGCACAGTTGATGGAACAGGCGAATAATCCAGGAAATAATGCAGGGAATAGACCTAGATATGCAGGGAAAGGAAAAGGGAATCTTGAGGAAGCGAAAAAAAAGTTTCCTTGTCACAACTGTGGCCAATTGGGACATTGGAGGAATGATTGTACGAATCCACCATTAGTGAATAATGAGGGTAAAACCTTGAATCAACAGGTGCAGAACGAGGGGAATAATCAACAGCAGCAACAGCAGAAAGTTGTGAGACAGCAGAGTCAAGAGCCAAAACCGCCCTTGCCGCAGAATAGAGGAGCACAAAAGTATAATCAGGATTCGGGATTCTACAATGATGAGCAGGTAAACAAACCAAGGCGTTCTAATCAGGTACAACAGTACTTGTTAAAGAATGAAGGGAGTGAATCTGAGGTTGATTATTGACGGTGCCGAAGAGAGGAGGAAGAGTGCATACTTGGTGCAACTCTAGAAATAGACCAGGCAGGACCATTTGTGGATGGGAAAATAAATGAAGAAGGTGTTACTTTTTTAGTAGACACAGGTGCGACAAGATCAACTGTCAGGTCAACAGATATTAGAAATCTTCCTCTCTCGGATGAAGCAATCCAAGTAGTTGGTGTAGCCAATACACAAATCAGAACACGTCTTACGGAACCAGTAAGAGTACAGATAGGGAAATTTTCAGACATGCACAGATTTATTGTCTGTGACACGAGTCCAGTGAACCTGTTAGGTAGGGATCTGTTATGCAAGATGAATTGCACAATTTTCTGTACACCGGATGGAATAGCTTTTGAAACACCAGATGAGGATGTTTTGTACCGAGTGACTCTAGAAAACAGAGAAAGTGAGTTAATTGGTGCATTTGCTGTGTTTGATCCAGAGGATTTGCCTCGAGAGCTGAGGGACACAGTGAAAAGGACAGTTTGGGATTTTACTGGAGAGGATGTGGGATTGATGAATAATGTAGATCCAGTGAAAATTGCAGTGAAAGAGGGAATTACATATCCTAACATTCCTCAGTACAAAATGACACCAGAAATAATTGAGGGAATAACTCCTATAATTGAGAAAATGATTCAGCAGGGAGTCCTGAGAGAACTACTGAGTAGTCCGTGTAATTCACCGATAATGGGGCTAAAGAAGCCTAATGGGAAATTTAGGATCGTACAGGATCTGAGGAAAGTTAATCAAATTGTGGTGGCATGTTGTCCTATTGTGCCAAATCCATCAGTGATCCTGTATCAGATTCCACATGATGCTGAGTGGTATACAGTGATTGATTTGTGTCATGCGTTCTTTTCAATTCCATTGCATCATGACAGCCAGCCGATTTTTGCATTTAGGTTTGGCCAGCGTATTTTAGCATGGTGTCGAATCCCACAGGGGTATACAGAGAGTCCTTCAATATTTAATCAGTTGTTGAAAAAATCGTTGGAGAGTTTGATCATGCCTGAAAGTTCAGTACTAGTGCAATATATTGATGACCTACTTGTGGCATCAAAGACACGAGAAGCTTGTGAAGTAGATACCATAGCTTTACTGAATCATCTGGCAGATGGAGGGTTAAAGGTATCTCCAGCCAAATTGCAATTTTGCAAGAAAGAGGTGCATTATCTTGGACATAATATTGAAAAAGGTCTGAGAAAAGTGACTGATGACAGAATCAGAATCATCAGGGAAATGAAAGCTCCAAAGACCCAGAGAGAAGTGAGGATGTTTCTGGGGATGGTGGGTTATTGTCGTCAGTGGATAATTAATTTTTCGCTGATAGCAAAGCCACTGATTAAACTGACAAAAAGTGAGATGACAGACCCATTGGAACTAGATGGGGAACAAATGGCAGCATTTGAAGAGCTTAAAAATAAAATGTGTGAAGCTCCAGCTTTGGGTATGCCTGATTACGAAAAGGAGTTTGAATTGTACTGCAGTGAGAGAAATGGATGTGCACTTTCAGTGTTAATTCAGAAGCATGGATTACTGAGAAGGCCTATTGCGTACTTCTCATCGACACTTGACCCTGTAGCTGTGGGTTTACCAGGTTGTCTAAAATCTGTGGCTGCAACATGCAGGAGTTTGGAACAGAGTGAGGGAATCATAATGGGATATCCTGTAAGGGTATTCGTACCTCACAATGTGGCAATTCTTTTGACAAGAAGCAGAACTCAGTACATGTCACATAGTCGGTTGACTAAATATGAGAAAGTGATTCTAGGAGCATCAAATGTGACTCTTGAGAGATGTGTAAATGTGAATCCAGCGACACTTTTGCCGGATATTGAAAATGTGGGTGTGAAAACAGAAGATGATCATGATTGTTTGGATGTGCTTGAGTACTGTACAAAACCGAGACCAGACATAAGGGATCTTCCCTTACATGAAAGTGATCATGTGTTGTTTGTGGATGGTTCATGCCTGAGAAATGATGATGGTGTGCTATGTGCAGCATATGCGGTGTGCAAAGTTTCAGAGGTTATGGAAGCATCACCATTGAAAGGAGTGAAATCTGCACAGGTTGCTGAATTGGTGGCATTGACAAGAGCTTGTGAAATTGGGAAAGATTTGAGGACGACTGTGATGACTGATAGTCAGTATGGATTTGGAGTGGTGCATGATTTTGGCCAGCTTTGGCTACAAAGAGGTTTCTTGACATCGAGTGGAACTCCAATAAAGAATGCTGAAGCAATTGGGAAATTACTTGAGGCGATACAGCTGCCTAAAGAGTTAGCAGTTGTAAAGTGTGCTGCCCATGGACAAGGGGAGGATTTTATCACGGTTGGAAACCGGTATGCAAATGACATTGCTCAATACTGTGCAAAATCGAATCAGTCAATTAATAGGGAACGAGAGGGGGAAATGTCTTTTTGCTCTGTGATGTTTACTAATGCCTTAGAGACATGGGATGAAGTGAAGCAGTTGCAGGATGAGGCAGGAGAGGAAGAGAAAAAAGATTGGATTAAGGCAGGATGTGCCCCAAGAGAAAAAGACCATGTTTGGGTCTACAGGGATGGCAGACCGGTAATGCCCAACTCCATTTTGTCGTCAATGGCAAGGATGTATCATGGCCAGAGACATTTGGGGAGGGATGCGATGATTAGGTCGTTCAAGCAGACCTGGTACAATGCAAAGTTCAGGACAATTGCAGAGAGCATCTGTCAAAGGTGTTTGATTTGTCAGCAATTTAACACTGGGAAAAAGATAGTGGTGAGTCTGGGAACAATAGGCAGAGAAGGAGGTCCTTTTACAAGAATGCAGATTGATTTCATTGAAATGCCCCAAGTGAACAGACTGAGATATGTACTAGTTGTAGTCTGTTTGTTTTCAAGATGGGTTGAGGCCTATCCGACTAGGAGAAATGATGGAGTGACAGTGGCAAAATTACTGTTAAGGGAGTTGATTCCTAGGTACGGGTTTCCAGTGACAATTGAGTCTGATAGAGGTGGACACTTCTATAATGAACTCATGAGTTTGATTTGTGAAGCATTAAGCATACAGCAGAAGCTACATTGTGCATACAGACCAGAGGCTTCTGGTGTGGTTGAGCAGATAAACGGCACAATCAAGAACAGGATTGGTAAAATGTGCTTAGCCACTGGCATGAAATGGCCGGACGTCTTGCCTCTAGTGCTAATGACTATTAGATCTACTCCAGATAGAACTACTGGTTTAAGTCCGCACGAGATAATCATGGGACGTGCAATGCGCCATGCATTTGTACCTGTCAATAAGTTGATGACAATAACTGATGACATGATTTTGGATTACTGTAAAGGCCTGGCTGACGCAGTTCATTCTGTGTTTCACCAGGTTGGAGAAGAAGCTACCACACTTGAGAAGAAGCAAGCTCATGATCTGAGTCCAGGAGACTGGGTGAGGATTAAGGTGCACAGAAGAAGAAATTGCTTAGTTCCAAGGTGGGGAAGACCGAGACAAGTCATTCTAACAACGACAACTGCAGTGAAGTGTGCTGGTGTGAAAAACTGGGTGCATGCGAGTCATACTCTGAGAGTTCCAAACCCAAAAGAGGGAACTGGTAAAGAGTATTTTGAAGAATCAGATTCCAGTGATGATGAAGACCCAGAACCAGTGAGAAAAGAAGCAGAAAAAACTCCAAGAGAACCATTGGGAGTCTCAGAAGGGAGATCAGATTCTGTAAGAGAGCCGGAAGTTTCAAAAAGCAGTGAAGAAAAAAGAAAAGAAAAGAGCAATTCCACAGAGATTACTCCTGAATCGGAAGAGGAGGAGACTGAAGAACCACTTGAGATTATACTTGAAGAAGCAGGGTCAGAAGAAGATAGAGAGGGACAGATTGCGGAAGACCCCCGAGGAGGTATAGGGAACTCTTCTAATAAGCTAGGTGAAGGGACAAGTAGACAGCAAGAAGATTGCGTGTCGGAGACCCGAGGAGGGACAGGAGTAGGGAAGTCTCAAATAGTGGTGAAAGAAACTGTGGAGGAAAAGAAAACTGCTAGAAAACGAAAACAGAAGGCACTTGAAACAGAATTGGATGAGAGTGAGAATGAACAAACAGAGGGTCGAGTTCTGAGAAAGAGAACTTGGATTGGAGAAAGAAACAATAAAGAAATTAGGCCGAAGAAGGTGATAAAAGGAGATCGTTGGCCTAACAACAGAGTAAAGAGATTGAGATACAGAGTAATAAGAACAAATACATCAAATGCTGAACAAGTGAATGAAGTATCGAGTCAAAATGAAGTGAAAAGAAAGGAGCAAGAAGAATCAGGAGAACCTGAGGAAATAAAAAGAATAAGAAGACCCAACCAAAAGTACAGATCACCGGAATGGTCTTATGTGGCACTGTCTGAAGAAGGAGAAGAAGAAACAGTGACTCGAGATAATCCGGAGGGGATCTTGAGAAAAGTGGTTGAGGAAAAAGAAGGAATCTTAAAAGTTATTCTGACTGACATTGGAGAAGAGTCAGATGCACAAGATGTTGTTGATGATCTGATACAATTTGATGTTGCTGAAGAAGAAGGAGTGAAAACTGATGAATATCCAAATTGAGTGAACTGAAAAATCACTTGGAGGAAAAGTGAAAAGAGAAAGTCTGAAATTCAGTTGTCTGAAGTAATCCAAAGCATAATAGTAGTGGAGTAGTAGAGGCTAAGTCAAAAGACAAGGTCAAAGTAATAAAATGGCTAACATAGAGGATAATCAAAGTAGATGTGCCTTCTTTAAAAGATGGTGTAGAATGTGCTGCTGCTGTACTGGATTATTAATGCTACTATGGGGAGTTTTAGTTTTATTAGTTACTTTTAAAGTTACATTTGAGATGCATACAGAAAATATGACAGATATAGAGAAGAATTCGCAAAAAATAGTTTTGAATAGAATTAGTAATACTTACATACACAAAGATAGGTCAATAAATAATTTTTCTAGTAATGTTTTTTCGAAGTTGTTGTACGAATATGTGAAAACAATGGAAGTAAGGGATTGCTACGTTTGTATGCAATTACCTGCATCCGTTTCAGAGGGTGTTACTTATCATCATTTGCCAGCTACATATGGTATTTCATGTAGTATATTAAGTAGTGTTTTTTATTTGTTAGGGAAAGTAGATTATAAGATGTCTAACAGAGATAGTATTTTTGGGCATTTGCCAATGAACAAAGAGCTGAATCCAGCTAAAGAAGCTAACACTTTTGGTGAAATTTTTATTGAAGAAAAAGGATTAACATTAGATTACATTTTTAAGAATAATTTAACTTGCAGTCTGAAAGAAGAGGAGAAAGCTTTCCTGGATATGGTAGAGGAAAGGAGATTGAACATGCATGAGAAAGCAGGGAAATATGAAGTGAGTGAAACAATTTGGGACATTGAGATGGGAAAAGAATTGAGAAATGGGGCTAGTCCAACTTTAGCTCTAGATGTACCACAAAAGGGTAAACTATGCATTACAAGAAGGAAATCCCAATATGATACATATTTTGTTGGGACTAGTGAGTGCCATGATACATACTTCATTGCAACAGGTTGGGGTTTCAGAGGTGGAGAAGATACAGTTTTTCCAGGAGTGTATTATGTTTGTGGGAACAAGGCTTATTACAAGTTGCCTGACCATTGGTATGGCACGTGTTATGTGGGTTTGGTCTTTCCAAAGATTTTTCATATAGATAAAATAACAGATGTAGAACATATTAATTTACTAATGCGTTTCAAGAGAGAAACCTGGTCTGAAATTGTGGGTGATATTTTTGGGGTTTTAATTCCAGCAGTGGGAATTTCTTTAAATGCTTATGGAATTCGGAAACTGTCAACAGTGGTGGATCGCTTATCGACAAATACCGCTGGAGGGTTTCTTTTAGTGAATACGGAATTATGTGCCGTACGTGCCATGTCAATGCAAAATCAACTTGGCCTTGATATTTTATTGGCCAAGGAGGGTGGAGTTTGCGGAATGCTGAAAGTTCAACATTGTTGCACTTACATTCCAGATGAAAGCAAAGACCTGAAGGTCTATATCAAAAATATTACTGATTTGCATGAAGAATTAGTACCACTTGAAGCTGAGAGTTTATGGACTAAAATAGCTAATAAAGTGATAGCTGTTAAAGATTTTATTGCAAAAATAGGTAGTACTATTATAGGTAGAATATTGTTTCCTTTAACTTGCATAATTATTGCTTTATTGATACTGAGATTAGTGTGTGTGTGTTGTAAAAACAGGGGAGGGAAGAAACTGAATAAAGAGAAGAAAAACAAAAGGTTGAAAAGAGAACCACAAGAAATTGAATTAGAAGAATTGAGGGAGAGTGTTTATTTGGAAACAAAGAGGGATGATGAAAGAGTGACTGGTGTGTAGTGTTGTGTAATGAGAAAAAGACATTTCCGATTTCTCCTAAAATGGGACTAAATTTTCACTAATTTTTTTTTGGGGTTTATTTGGTGATAAAATCACCAAAGGGGGGATTGCTAGAGCAGAGTTTTCAGTTTGAAAATAACTGGGTTTTGAAGCTCTGGTATGTCTATTTGTTATATTAATTTACTAATTATTAATCATTAATTATTTGTCTTGTGTAAGTGTTTATACTTACTAATCAACTCGTTTGTTTTAACAAGAGAGAATTACACGTGGGAATGCATAAGTGTGCTATTTAACAATAATGTGCATGTTTCCATGTTTAAACGTTGCTGAGTGCTGTTTATTTTTTAAGCATGAAACGCTTTTCGAATTAATGCTTTTCTATGTTGCAAGAGCTAGATAATTGCATACACATAAGGGTATTAGTGAGGTTAACACTGTTCAATCACTATGCTGTGGTAACGTTGTTTTTTGTCTCTTTTAATTAAGATGGTCTATTGTGGCCTATTGTGGCCTAAATAAAGATGGCCGATACGTAAAGCCTGGCCTCGAGTAGAATTCGTGACGAGAGAGAGCCTTGCTGAATATGGTCCTGAAGTCAGCTGACCACAGTCCTTGCTTTGCCTGATTGAAATTTTCCGTGAGGACAGCAGCAGTTTTGGGCGATCTCCAAATGAAATGAAGCGTCCTTGGCAGCTTTGGGAAACAAAGGAGTTTTAAAGAAAGACTCTGAACTGTGATCTCATTGCCGAGGAGACGTGGAATTACACGATACAAATGTATTTTTTGGTTCCTGTTCCGTTATGTTTATTTTGCGATTTTTCCTGAGCGGAGATTTTTAAATGTAGCGATGCTACATCCTTTCCTTCTCGCTTTGCTCAGAGGTTTGACGGAAGAAGTTAATTACAAATTATGTTTTTCTTTGTTCGACTTGCTATAAGAATTGTTAGCCTAGAGAGGGCATTGCCACTTGCCATTTGCCTTTTGCCGCATTCCGAATCTGCGTTGGTGAGGATCGTTGCTGAGAGGACTTCGTCTTGAAAGACTTTACCGAGAGACTTGTCCTGACCAGTTTTGACATTTAGCTAGAATAGGTAACTATGAGAAAAATGATTTATTCTGATTGATTTTCTTTGACTAATTTTAGATAAAGCAATATAATTTTGAATATGGTGTTGGTTATTATTTCTTGTCAATTATTGAGTATCCTATTTTGATTATTATTGTATGGATTGTTTAGATTATGTTTAAGGGCAGTCTCAATAACCAGATCTTATCGACCCCGATATAGATGCAGGGTGTTTAGGAGTTTTTCTTTCCACAGGTTATTGCTGGTAGAGTATTTGAGCGTATGTTAGTGAAATGGGCCCTAGTGTATGAAGAATGTATGTGCGTGCAACTGTGTAATTACTCTATCCGTGGAAGTAGGGATATTATATACACCCTGATCTCTATCAGGTTCACCTGATAACAGCGACCGCACACTTGACTGTAACCAATTGTTTTGAGTGTACTAATAGCGGTGGATCTTTGTTGCACAGAGGTAAAATTACATTTGTCAGGGTAATTGCCCACTGGTCGAGATAGCAGCAGTGTGTATGGAAGTTAGGGAGTCTTTCTGGCTATTCCTGTATGAGTGATTACTTTGAATTTCTCCAATAGATTAGACAAAAGATATTTACTCTTGCAATATGATGTTTCTGATTTTACTTGTACAAGGTCCTTAATGTTAATTTGATCTGTATAATGTGTCTGAAATCTATGGTGGCCTTCTCCTTCCTGCAAGCTTCATTTCAGCAGCCTTCCCCTCTGTACTGTAAAAATCCATCTCTGATGTTGTGTCCTTGCTCCCTTCCTGTGCCACTTCTCCATTACCCCAGTGTAAAACAGTGAGTGAGCATAGGGCTTTCAGACTGTGTAGTGTTGCAGTGCAAATGTGGTAACATTTTATTATACACTTACTCTCCTTACTACTTTAACCGTACTGAGCCCTTTACGTTTAGAAAATCTGCAGCATTTCCATTTACCACTGAGACAATGATCCTTTGATGAATCTTTCGCCACTGATAGTGAGGGGTGGAAATGTTTAGGGTGGCCAAAACACTATGTTAGCTGTTCAATGTGGACCATTAATTGACAGCTAACTCACAAATCTGAGATCAGATTTAGGTACATCACTCACAAGACCATGCTGTAGAAATAAAGAATAGCAACGGGAAGACCCAACCTCCTGAAGAAGTTAAGTCAGACTAGAATCATGCTGACCAACTGCTCTGCAACATCAACACAAAACAAAAGAAGTAATGCTAGGTGTTCTGACAGAGCTTGCTGATTCTCCCTTCAATGCATTTGCATCATTTACAAAATAGGAAAAGTATCAATGGAAAAATCAACAAGACTCAATAATAAACTCAGACAGGTATTAGATTAATTTGTTTATTGTATTAAAGATTTAAAATCTATAGAAATAAGCAATCTTTTGAGAACTTTTATTGAGAACATGACAACTTGCATTAAACATTTCAAACATTTAGGCAAGGATTTATCAGATGGTTATTATAAAAATCAGTTTACAGAATTACAGAGTCCCACTACCATTAAAGGCAGAAGGATAGTTTGTTTGTCTAAAAGCTCAAAACCTGCGAAGAAGGGGAAACGGTTCAGATTTAAAATCCATTAAAGGCGAGTCCATTAACATAGAACAAAAGCAATAAAGAGAAATTGAATTGAAATGGTTCGGCAAGGAAGATTTCAATCCATCAGCTATTGACTGTAGTATCAGCAAAGCAGTCCAAAAGAGGATAGCTATTAGGAATCATCAAAAATCAATCAGCTTAGCATTCGGGTCTCAAAGTAGGAAAAATCAGAATGGCGGTGAGAGTTGTCAAGAAACTAAAATCAATGATGTTGCCCCTCCTTTCGGGTTTCTTCTTTTATAAAGTCTCTAACAAAGCCCTAGTGATGTAGCATCACACCACCATCGAAAGAGTGTTATTTGACCAGATTCACATAATGCCACGTTGGACACTCACAACAGTACGATGCTTTCCCACCCTCGCCATGAGAAACGAAAGATTCAAAAGTCCACATAGACCTAACATTGGTGAAAAATAAATAGAAAGTATCAGTCTATAGTAGCAGATGAAATCCTGTTCCCACAGGAATATTTTACTGTGAATGTCAAAGAAACATTTAGAAATGTCAAAAGTAACACATGTACTGAACTAATAAAGCACAATTTCACTTGTTGTAAAAGGTCCATTGTAATAGGTCTGGTGAAAGGTTAGCATTAGAGAAAAAGCATTTTCGAATGCTATTAGACATTTAAAATGAAATCAACTCTAAATCAATATCAAATATAATGTAAAAGAATCATTTCAAATAGGGACTATGTAGAACTTTCACCAGACATTATTACATGGAAATAGCTAACATTAGAAATACCCTACTACCACACTTTTTCTCAATATTCATATAAGTATACAATTTTCTAGATTCACACTACAAAATTTGTTTTTCACTTTTCATAAACTATAGAGTCTCTAGTATTATGCGAAATTACAAGATTGTACCTAGTTTCTACACATTTTTCCACCAACGTTTCTAAATGGTGTATTCTAACCGAAGGCCTTGGAAACACTAAGCCACTTCATTAATAGCACAATTATCATCATTAAATGCTAATAAACATGTTCATAAGAAATTAATTAGTGCAACTCGTTGACATGTATTAGTATTACTTTGTATGGATGTTTTCTTCAGCTTACATTTTAAAGCACACTTTTACGTGGTTCTACTACACTTCTCTCACTTTCATGTCTCTAACGTGTGCAAAGTGTTCAAAGTGTAATTTCAACTTTTTGTATCTTTAATCTGTAAATTTGTTTTGCATTATGATTTTCGAAATCTTGCGTCATCAGTAGCTACCAATGTGCTATGTAAGCTTATACAGGTTTTAATTGTTAAGGTTGTGAAGTCTAACCAAGCCCAAAGTCCTTTAGTATTATATTATGACATAAAAAGTGCAGTATATTCAATAATATGATTTGAGTTGAGGACTACCTTTCTATCATTTCTTAATTCATTTTTCTTCCTATATAAATTAACTTTCTGTAACAAGTGGCGTTCCCCATTTGCAGTTCATTCACACATAAGGGAGTTAAATATTATATCCTCTTTGTGTGTATGCCGTGTATTCACATATTGTGGGTAGGATTAAAATAGGAATTCGGCACCCAGTGGTTTACTACATTGGACAGGCACGGATTTCAGAAATTCACAAGAGTTTCCCATTGTACTCATGGACACTTTCCAGATTCACATATTTTATCATTACTCCTGGGAATGTTCAGTGTTCCAGAATCATTTGGTAGAATGTTTGGTGAATCCCTAATGGCATCTATTTATAGGAAGGCATTTTCCACCTGCGTAGTTATACGTAATTTAGACGACATATGCAAAAAAATAAATTATGTTAAAAAAATAATTCTTTGTGTTGATATTATGAATGTGCACGTTGATTTACCGGTCCAAACTCACTTTTTCCCAACACTTGTCCTTGTAAATCAAAATATTTACGCACACAATGTGAATTTATTGGCTTTGTCAATCAAAAATGCAATGCCTGGTTTCAAAATGACCCCTCTAGCTTCAGCATATGTGTATGAAGATTTGTTTTGTTGAGGGCTTTCACATCAAAACATTCAGAAATTGTAATTTTCATTGGGAGTTCAACAGAACTTTAATATTCTAGAAAAATAAGATACCTTAACGCCATGCGAATGGCATTTGTGCACTATATAAATACCAAATAACAATGAAAATTGCGTGCGCTGGGTCTCACTGTTTTGTTTTTCCAAAACTTTATTTTGGCTTTTGTTGTACTACTGTGTCTATAACAGCATCTGATACATTCCATTCTAAATGTTGGATCTCTCCACAGGGAGGCACGAGGCACAGAGGCGTGTATATCTATGAATCATAAGGCACGTGCAGAATGTGATCTGAAGCATGGATGAGTATTTCCCATTTTCCATTACCTCTCTCCCTTGCAGTGCTCATCTCCTTCGCTTCTGCTGCTAACATCAATTACTCTAAAAAAAGCCAGACCTGTCCCAGATTCTCTTTTTTGCGTTGCTGTCACTCTAAAATTCAGTAGTTGTGCTGACTTTATGGAAATAGCATGTATTTTCCAGTTTCATGTGTAAAGATATGCAAAACCGGAAGTCTATTCGAGAACCAAAGGCGAGCATTATCGTCATATTGCAGGCTCATAATTCTGAGTGAAAAATGTGATTGAAAATTATATATTCTGACTGCTGAATCGATGTATTTCACATTTCTTAATACGATGGTGAAAAGTAGTACAAATAATATCTCGGATTTTACAATGATATTTCAATAACTGTAAAAAGTACAGGTTTAAGGTTCACTATAGTTTGCGAATTTTATTCTGTGAATCTACAATTGAATGAACTACTGATGGGGCGTAGCCAAATGGCTCAAATGGCGATTGCTTAATTCATCATTGCTGCTGTCCTCCACACTATTCACCATAATATGTTGCCGAACTCTACCTCAAAATACTTGCGCAGAAATACTTGCCCAGATATTCTGGCATAACCCATGTGAACAATTTCTCAAGGAAAGGCGGCTCGTTGGGTGTTTTCCTCTGGTCTCAGGTGGTGTTGGGAGGAGCCCTAGTGCACTTTTGTTGAAGAGCAGTTACGTTTTGGCATCGCCTCAGTTAGAGAAACTGATGACCCGAGACATACAGGACTCAAGGAGGGACTCAAACTCAATCAGTCAATCAATCAATCAATCAAGCAGGTGACTTGTAAAGCCTGACTACTCACTGTAAGAGTCTTAAAGCGCAGGGAGGGTTCGGGGGAGCTTCTGATCTGCCGAAGGCACCATGGTTCAGTTGAAGAGTCAAGTCTTGAGGTCCTACCTGTTGAGACAGTGAAGGTGATTGCCAGAGGTGGAGAGGCAGGGAGTCCCAGGTCTTTGCTGCGATGTAGTAGAAAGACCTTCCTTCAGCCGTGGTCTTGCAGATTCGTGGAACGGTGACCAAGGTCAGATAGGCAGAGCAGCGGTCTCTGGTGGGTGTGTGGAAGGAGAGGCAGTGGTTGAAGTACACAGGTTCTGCATTGGGTAGGGCTTTTTAAGCATGTGTGCAGTATTTCCTTGCTCCTGGGACGAGGAGGAGAATAGCATATATCCAAAGCCAACGAGGCAGGACCTGTGGCAGTGGCTGAGTGGATGGGCTAGCTCAGTGGCTTTTCCAAGGACCCGAGAGAACTGCTTGGAGTCAGCTGCTGGCCTACTGGTTGCATAGTTGAGGGAATGGCTCGGGCTCTGGTGGTTGTAGTGGTTGGTTCAGAGACTATAGACTGCGGCCATTAGCCGACGGCCAGACCATGCCTTTTTGTCTGTTGAGGCAGTGCTACAGCATAGGTACCTCTCTATCCCACATCATTACCATATCAGCCTTGCAAGAAGCAGTCTTTTTCTCCATATTGTGGTGGGCCCAGCACCGATTTTCTGTGGTTGGGGGTGCCACTTGGGACTATAGAGGGAGGAAAACTAACACAGGCCACTGAGTGGGGGCAGGTCTACCTTCTTTGGGAGGATACCTCGGCAAGGCCCGGACCTGTCAGCATTGGACCGCATGGACTTGAGCTCTGTTGGTCCAGCGCACTCCGCATGCGGTAGGGATTCTTATGCTGCAGCTCTTCTTGTTCTTTTTACCTTGCCTCACCTTGCTTACTTAAGCTACTTACAGAGGTGTTGATACCCTATCAAATTACCTGAAACCCCAGGTAAATTATGGCATCCTATATACTGTGATAGAGAATGAAACTCCCCTTTAGGGGTCTCTCCCCTCAAGCCCCACAAGACTTGGCAGCCCACAACCTACAGGGATAGACAACTGTAAAACCTTTGGATCTAAGATGTGGTGTTGTGCAATGGTTAAGAAGAAGCTCTGCACTCAGGCCCAGACCAAGATGAACTGGGGCTGTATTACAGAGAGTGTCCCGGGGGCACAACGGGCACCCTGGGGGTCACTTTGTTATTACAGAAGGGGTTGCACATGGTTGTGCTTACCCTTCTGTATTACCGATAGCGCTGGTGCACATAAAACGCCAGAGGTATTTGCAGGGGGTGTCCCCTCATTTGCATGGGGGTGTGCCACCCGAACTGAGGGAATCCCTGTGCCTCTGCGCCCTTGCCGTATAACAGACACAGGCGCAGGGGCATAGAAGCCAGTGCACCCCCCTGATTGCCGCCCTCTGGCGTCCCATGAACCCCCTAGACATCCCCTTGCAGGCAGGTGCAGTCACTGACTGCACTGGCTGCAAAGGAATCTCTCATCCCTCTTCAAAGTTCAGGCGAGTTGCTACTTGCACAGTGAAACATGGAGGGGCTTTAAAGCAGCCACTCCGTTTGTCACAGGAATGCGCTGCCCTGTTGGTGGCCTGGGGGAAAGGCATTCTATGTAATAGGGTGCACTTTCACTGTTTGCGCCCGGTGCATCTGTTTTAAGGTGCGCCAGGTGCAAACAGGGAAAGAGTACCCTAATACATAATATGGCCCCTGGTATGCTAGGGTGATTTAAGGAGGTAAGGTGGATGCTCTTGGGTTCCACTACCTGGAGCTAGAGACACACCGACCTCCGGCACTGACACCATACAGCAGGCCATCAAGGAATGACAGAACTGAACTTGAAGGAAAATATCCTGGTAGATATGGCCTTGTTGTGGCAGGCCCTCAAAAACACTGCAGAGGGGGTGGGCCATGCTGAGATGTAAATATCCGAAGTGAAGATGTAATAATATCAGAATAGTGGGTATTCTTGGGGGTCAGGATATGGAAGCCCTCCTTACATACCAGCTGTGCCCATGGGCCCTGAAAACAGTTTCCCCCAGTGTTTCATCCTAGAGTGCACATATAGGGCCCTGAAACGGATACCCTACGACTGTGTGTACCCTACTAGACTTTCCAGAGCCCATATCCTCAACTACTGTGCTTTTTCTGACACTATACGCATGCGGTCCAGCTGCATCACTACTCCTTTACTGAGGTCAAGCAAAAACTAAAAGCAATGGGAATATCATAAGCTCTTATGTTCCCTGCTAAGCTGAGGGTAACCTTCAACTGAAAATCCATATTTTTTGACTTTCCAGAGGAGGCCTGGGAATGAGTTGAAAAATGTAAAGTCCTACATCCAACTGGCAAATGACCCGACCGACGTCGGGAGCCTCTTGGGTGCAGCAGCAAAGATCCTGCAGAAGACGCTGGAATCTAGCCAGGGCCTCTTCACAGGATATAGCACCAGAAAGCAGTACTAAATACACTACTGTTCATGATCAAGTTACTGACCATGGCCCTTAGTGCTCATACCTGGGGCCCTGATCTAAGGAGTCATCTCCGGTCTCAGGTGAAGGCTGATGCTATCGAGCTGACTCTGCCACAGTGTTTATACCAAGCGGCTATGTATACCTTATGGATGGGTAGAGTGAATGGTTGGCACCGCCCACTTATAGTTTTTGTGTTTGTTGGTGTTGACTCTTTTTCTATCTATATTACTAGGGCAAAAGATGCTTCATGGACAGACGTATTGTAGGGAAGAGTTGGAGATTATCGGTTGCTAAAGATTGGTTAGTTGCATTTACCTTTGTTTCAGTACATTCTCATAGGTTAGGCCTTTCCATGAACAAGTACAAGATTGTGGGGAGGAAACCCATAGTGGGGTCCCACTGGACAGCATATGAACGTTCCCTACTCCTAGTGGCTAACTTGTCGAAGTTGCAGCCACCAGGTACTGCAGTAAGCGTCCTCTACCTCCAAACGACATAAAATACATACGGCTCACTTGCACAGGACTGACCTAGACACACCAACTTATACAAAAGATCAATACAAAATCCTTTCTGGGTTTGTGAATGGTTTAAATGATCAAATTAAGCAAGGAGCACTGAACAACTTACCCCAGATGTCATGCTGTTGCAGGAAGCATACCTCTGGTTCATCCAATGTAATTTAATTGTCCAATATAGAAACAACAGGGTCTTTCATAGGAGTTCACTAGTGGATTGCGGGAAGTGATTGTACCTTTCCTATTACCTCCATCACGATGCAACTAGATCCACTAAGCAGATTTATTATGATTCAGGGTTTCCTTGAAGGGGCCAGCCAAACACTGATCAGTATAACCACTTCCCATGCACACTAGGGCTCTACCATACAGATACTCTCAGGCCTATTGATGGTAAACCTGGACAAAATTTTGATTACGCTGGAGTAATTGATATGATGTTGATACTTTTACATTACTCTTGTGATGTGAAATTACAGAAAATTAAGTGATTAAACTTGCTTGCTTGATTCAGAGTAATTTGGTGCAAAAATGCCTACCACAACAGCACAGGAACAGGGAATGAGTGTCTGCTGGCTGCTGCTGTCCTTGTTGTGTTCCATTTAGCACTATCAGTTGATTTACAAAAGGCCTCTGATATGTTGCTTTGGCCCTCAGTATTTGCGGTGCTGAGAGGACGGGGTTGGTAGACCTTTCCTTGGCTTTTTTATGGTTCTTTACTTCTTCTCATGGGCCCAGGTCGCCAAGAATGGCGCCCTGTTGGCTCCATTCTGATATGCAGGGGCACATGCCAATGGTGTCCTATATCACCCCTCCTTTTTGCTCTGTGACTGAGCCCCTGGGAGAATAGTTTCAACAAAATGCAGGTTTCAGGGGATTGAAGTGTCCAGGAGGACTTGAAGATAGAGGACCTGATTCACAAGGCATTCCACCCGAGGGCGATGATCCCCCCATTACTGGAGGCCTCTGCCACCAGTGAGGAGACCATTTGTGATTCAGGCTCAGAGTCTCTTCATATGCAGACAATCTACTATTGTTTATTCTGCGCCCAGGGACATTCCTAGCCAGAATCATCCACATGTTAAAGGTATACAGGGATGCAGCAGGCCTCAGGGTTAAGTGGGGGTAAATCTACTTATATGCCGCTGAGTTCTGATCCCCTACCTATTTTTAATGCATTATACTTGAAGAAAGTTCTCACATGCTTTAAATGCCTGGGCATGATAGTTGCACCTACCCATGACTAAGCTGGCGTCTCGACATCACCCCACTACTACCCAAAATTCATCAAGGTTACGAAAAAAACTAGGCTAAGTTACTACTCACAATCATAGGACTAGGATCCCTTTCTAAAATGAGTGGGCCTGTACACTATCCAGAACTTCTCACATTCACTCCCACAACATTTTTTTCACACATTACACAGCTCAATGAAACAGTTCATATGAGCTGTTAGTACCACTCATGTATCCTTCACCAAATGTACGCAGGACCTTATTGATGGGGGTCTAGGGCTTCCAAGCTTTCAACACTACTACTGGGGCTTGTAAATGAGTCCATTAAGGCTATCCTTTGACCTGTGGATTTTCTCTCCCTGTTGTATGACTTATCTGTACCCCCGTAATCTCTCTTATTAACAAAAGCCCACTAAAATGCTGGAAGGGTAAGGCAACCACTTAACAACCCCAATGGCAAGGCACACTCCTTAAGTATGTAGTAAGACAACGCGAGTTCCAGCATTTGGAAAGTTGTGGACATCTGGGTGAATGGAAATAGAAAATGCTTTAAGCATTTTGCTGCCGAATATACTCTCTACAAGAGTCAGTTTTTCCAATATCTACAATTTAGGCACGTGTTGACCTGTCATGCCTCAGACCTTGACTTAATGCCAGAATTTCTCTAGTAAAACAATAATCGAACAACTCGATAAGAAGGGTATATCATATATTTACAGGTCGTTCATTAACATTTAAGTACCCAGACTCATTTCTGATGCTCAGAGAAAGATAGATCCAAGACCTTGTCCCCATAGACTGGGATGAAGTGAAAATGGCCCATAGAATCCTGGCACTATTCTCCCATCTGCATCTCATACAATTCAAATTACCGCATAGAGTACAATATCACCGTCCCCCAAACTTTGGCGGATGGGCAGATCCACTGTGTTGGTTATGCAATTGGGGAGAGGGCACTTTACTGCGATAGTTGCCAGTTTGGGCCAGGTTGGTCCTCGGGCCAGAAAATGCTTCCCTATTTTCCACTCACAAACCACCACCTTAGCCCATCCACTTCCACAAAAATAATAATACACTCCACACATCAATGTCCCAACAACGACTGCAAAACCCCACAAAACACATCTATACACCCTCCTACCCCAACTGCCACACAATGGCACGCACAAAACACTGCTCTATTCTAAACCACTATCAAGCCCCTTCCCCTTGGGCCTGGTTAAGACTTAATGGGAAAAAGGAGCTATGTGGCCCAAATCACTGGCCGATTTCAGCCCCGGGTACCCAAACCCCAACCAAGATTCAATGGGGGAGAGAGGCCACGTGGCCACCCTTCCCTGGCTGATTTCGGACCCAGGGCACCTAGTGAGCACCATTGGGGACCACGGGGGTGTCTGATTGCCACAGCAGTCCCTGCTGGTTCCGTCTCCAGCAGGAGCCGGCATTGTTCTCAAACACAGGGAGCTGCTAAACATGAAGTTCCCCTTGCATGAGAAAAATACTTTTGCCTGTTTCCCTGCCCGCATGACAATGGCTGTGCAGCCCCCCTATCTCATTTATTTTAATTGCTGGCCCCAGGGAGATGGCGGTCCCCAGGACGTGGGGGTCTGCACGGCCCCCCACTAATTGTTGGTTTTAAAACCCAGGGAAGTGGTGGTCTCTGGCACTCTAAAGGTCAATGGTGGGGGTCCCTGTGGCCTCCCTCCAATTTTTTAAATAAAGTCCTTTGGAGATGACGGTCCACGGGCCCAAAAGAGCTCTTGGAGGGGGGGGCCACTAGGCCCACCTACCATTTTATAACAAAGCCCTGGGGAAGTGGAGGTCCCCAGGGCTAAAAAGAGCCTAGGAGGGGGCCCCGTACACCCCCTTCTTTTTTTTCCCATGCCCACATATTTAATTTTAACATTTTTGGTGGGACTCGGCTGAAGCAGAGTCCCAATATGGCTGCCAACACTTCCTGGTTGAAGTTGGCAGGCAATGAGATTTCAGCCCGGTAACCGTCAGATCTGGGGAAGATCCGCGCCCCTAGATATACAAAGTTGGATTTCATTTAAAATATCTAAAACTACCAAACGGCTTTACACCATATCACAAAAAGGCATCTTTCTAGCCCAGGAGCTAGCTTTCTGGCAAAATTGGTGTGTCCATCTAGAGGTTCGGGCTGTAGTGGTGTTCAAAATCCCTATGGGAATTAACATGGGAAAAACACGTCTTAGGACCCCCCCTTTACTTGGCCCCCGCTTGACAGATATCCCTGTGAATTTCCAGACAGCAGCTGAAGTGAGCGTCACTTTTTTGAGGACAATGTTTACAAAGATTTGTCAAACGGTGCCAAAGATATAAGCAAGTCAAAAAAATGCTTTTACTATGGAAACTAGGTTCTAACTATAGGTACCTAATAGTGACCGCCAGTAGGTTATAAAACTGTGATTTGGTTGGTAGAGCTGATAGAAATCAGATATTGCGCCTTAATAAGAAACATTTACTCTGTAGTCCTTTGTTTGTTTTGACAACCTGAGTATATATCATCCAGGTGAAATTGAACCCTCATTTTTGCATATGATTAAGGTCCGTTAGGACTGAAACGCGTCATGCTGTGTTTGTTATTCTGCCTGGATTAAATCTTTTACCTCAAAGGCTTGGTTGGAGTGGCTTGCTTTCACGCTTGTGATGTTGCGTGATTTTCTTATGGAATATTTTGGTGGTGACGTCGCCTACAAGCCCTGACTCGCTAGGCTGAGGCTCCGTTTCGTCAACTTGCTTTTGGAACCATAAATATAAGGAAGCCCGCCGGCTGCTCTTCATGTCAGGAAGTACTTTGCTGAATTAGAGCCACTTAGAGAAAAACGGGAGGCTCTGCCATGTATTTTTCGGAGGAGGCTTGCAGGCTGAAGATTTCTTAAACACTTTAGAGACAGTCAGACTTTGCGAGGGTTCTTTAACCATTGCACTTCCAAAACTAAAGAAATAACAGGCAGTTACACGTTGATCGTGAAGAAACAAAGACACGAGGGGAAGCGCTGGTAAAGTAAAAGTGAGACATTTTTGCCATTGTGTACTATATGGAATTTGATCCTTTTTGAAGCACGGGGATGGCATCTCTGTTTTATTGACACTTACCGAAGCGGGTAAAACTATGTCACAATGAAGGAATCGACCATGTGTTGATTTTCAGCTGAAATGCATTATGGACACTGGAGTCCAGTACTGTTACAAAAACGGACCCAAATCAAGTAACTCGAACATTATTTGAGAGAAAATGCACTAGCATGAAATTTCTAAGAATACTAATCTAAAAAAACTGTGATTTGGTTGGTAGAGCTGATAGAAATCAGATATTGCGCCTTAATAAAAAACATTTACTCTGTAGTCCTTTGTTTGTTTTGACAACCTGAGTATATATCATCCACGTGAAATTGAACCCTCATTTTTGCATATGATTAAGGTCCGTTAGGACTAAAACGCGTCATGCTGTGTTTGTTATTCTGCCTGGATTAAATCTTTTACTTCAAAGGCTTGGTTGGAGTGGCTTGCTTTCACGCTTGTGATGTTGCGTGATTTTCTTATGGAATATATTTTTATATATATATATATATTCACTGAAAAAACCATAGGTTTCAGGCACGTTATAGTTAGGAATAAGCATTTAAAAAACCTTAGACATTCACTGAAAAAACCATAGGTTTCAGGGGCGTTATAGTTAGCTGGACATTTCCCTCGTACAAAACCCTAGAAATTCCCCTGTTATAGTTAGTTCAGCTAACTATAATTCGCGCCTCGCAATGCACTGCTGATGACATCACATATTACATCACTCATGACATGGTCAGTGACATCACTGATGACATCACTGATGACATCTCAAATGACATCACTGATGACATCACTGATGACGTCATCCATGTGATAAATTAGTGCATCTTCTCACACCCTAATATAACCTTTGATACACCGACTCAAAATTTCAAACGCCCATTTTGACAACCATAGATACTCCAATACCAATAACTACACACCCACTCATTGACTTTTAGGTCTACATACATGTCCACCGACTCACCTGTACAGTCACTCATACTTACAGTCACTCTGTGCATTTATACACCTATATAGACACTCACACACCGCCAATCATCCATTGAGGTACTGACACATCCAGTCAGTCATGCAAATAATTAATCACAGTCCAATTTACTCACCTATACAGTTAAACACACTCAAGTTCACTTACTCATAAAAATACTAACAAATTCTGTGTCTTCCTGCAGAAAAACAAACAGCACATGACACAGATATCCTTGCACTATGGTGCATACAGCCACTCCCAAAATCACACACTCTCACATATAGATAGTTATATACTCTTACACACATATACACTGCGTTTCACATATGTAGTTACTAACACATGTACAACTGAGATATACATTCAATCACTAACACACCCATACATACAGTCACCCAACCATACAGTCCATCACAGATGCACTCTTAAAACCAAGCACCCACTGAATCACCCACTCACACATCTAGTCACACTCACACACACCCTACCCACACAAACACTCAGGCACCCATACAGATACTCAGACAACCAATCAATAACCCACATAGACACTCATATAGCTATTCACAAAACCATGCAGCCACTTATACACCAACACACAGACACATACAGACATTCACACAGTTTAGTCACTAGTCTGCAGTAAGATACATTTAATGACTCACTTATAGAGTCAGTTACACACCTAGAAAATCATCCATTCACACACTTGTACACCCACTTATTTTTCAGGAGGCCTTTCCCTATATATATTAAACATATTAAAACTGTTCAGAAACACATACTCAATGGATGATGTCATCAGTGATGTCATCAGTGATGTCATTTGAGATGTCACCAGTGATGTCATCAGTGATGTCACTGACCATGTCATGAGTGATGTAATATGTGACGTCATCAGCAGTGCATTGCGGGGGCACGAGTTATAGTTAGCTGAACTAACTATAACAGGGGAATTTCTAGGGTTTTGTACGAGGGAAATGTCCAGCTAACTATAACGCCCCTGAAACCTATGGTTTTTTCAGTGAATTTCTAAGGTTTTTTAAATGCTAATTCCTAACTATAACGTGCCTGAAACCCAGGGTTTTTTCAGTGAATTTCAAAGGTTTTTTAAATGCATATTCCTAACTATAACGTGCATGAAACCTATGGTTTTTTCAGTGAATTTCAAAGGTTTTTTAAATGCTAATTCCTATCTATAACTTATCTCTAAAGATATCATGAAAAGCATTCTTTTTTAAAAGTAGGGTGCACATTAGTTTTGTGGAAAAGCATCTTTGTGATTGGTTAAGAAAAAGCAGTTTCAACGTGGAGTACATATCATAGGATAAAATTTGCTCAGCTCAACCACACCTGCTACTTGCATTTGGAAGGCACTGTTGGAACTTAAAACATTTGTGAACTTTTAACCTGCACGTGTCGTTAAATGTTCAAGAAAATGTTGCAAAAAAATATCGTTAAGTTTTAAAAAATTAATGAACTTTTAACCTGCACGTGTTGTAGAATGTTCTAGAAAGTGTGTTGATAGAATATGTTGCACTTCTGACTTCTATGTGTTGTTGAATATTAAGAAAACGGTTCATATGGAAAATTTAAAAGAAACCAATAGAGAAGTTTTGAAACCTAAAAGAATCAAGGAACTATTCTAATTTATTCTTTACATGTATTTATGTGTGCAGCAACAAAATGATAGACACAACAGCACTAGGAAGAGGAAGAAGCAGGGAGTGGGGGGAGGGGGGAGATGGGCAGAATGGCACACATGCACAATTAAGTACAACACACATATAGACTAACAATGGCCAAAATGAAACACACCAACAAGGAGCACAAGTCACACAACCCACCAACATCACACCACTAAACGAGCATAGAAGTGAAAACCACGCTGCATTCATAGAGGATGTGTACAAAGGCCAGTCGTTGGTGTTGTGGGATGTCTGCGACTGTGGTCATCATGGATGAGATGCCCAGCATGTGGCACATGGTCGAGTTCACTGTGAGTTATGAGGCCAAACGGCTGCTCCTCCCTCCCACGAGCCCCCACACTTTTGTACAGTGCGCTGTTGGATCTCATGCACTAGTACGGCACACCATTGTAATGCCTATTTGCACATGTCCTGCTACATTGCAACTACACCATCACAGTGCCGTTTGGAGGTGGTGCATGCCACTTTACAACATCGACTGCTGCGGCTCTTGTAGCAGGCCACACCAGAACACAGAGACACACTTACCGCACTTCCTGTACACGGACATGTCCGAGACACCCCGTTCCCCTTGCCGGATAGGCACACCCCTGCACTGACCTGTGAACCCCAGACCAGCACACGCCAGTTGTGCATGCAGGAGGATACGTGCGTAGCTACACGTCCAGGCTCACTGCCAACGCTGGAGTGACAGCACACTGTGATGTTGCAGGGCTCGTGCCTATCATGCTAAGACAATGACCACAGGGACACACTTACTAAGATGTGGGTTTGGGGGGCATTGGCGGTCCTGGAGTTGTTGAGATGAGTCTTCTGGCCCTCATGGGTATCCCTGTATCATGCTCATTGACTCTATGGCACCTGTGGGTGTTCTGGTGTGGCTCTTGGCTGTGTTCCCTTTCATGGTGCAGGTGGTTGTCCTGCTTAACACCAGCAGAAAGCAGGTGTAAAATCCCTGGTGCTAACGTGTCTTAGCGCCGGAATTTGTTTCGCATTGCAATTGGTGTGAAAGTTGTGATGTGATTTTTTTCATGTGCAGAACAATATACGAACTGAGCAGTGTATCTCGTCAAGATCCAGCACCTGACACACTATTCCCAATCAATATAAATACAATGAGATTTCTTAATAGATTTTGTGTGTACACTGTAAGTGCAGCCAATACCTCAGTGCAATTCAATACAGGATTTCAGTATTTAGAATAAATTGGAAAGGTGCACCTCGTGTCTTTTTGCACGAGAACGGCTAGTCTCCATTTAATTATCAGCACTTTAATGGAAGTAAAGTTGAGATAAATCTAACACACTATTCAGAAGTTGGTGCAAACTGCAGAGATCACCAGTATTCCAGCGATAAGTGCCCCAAAATTTAACACCATGGTGGACTCCATCAAATAACAGTAATAAGAACAAGAAAGAGTCACACAGCAGTTAAGAGAACAAACAAAAACGTTATAATTTTTTTTTTTAAACTTTATTTTTTATAATCATAAATATGTAAAAGATTAACTATTTTCAAACTTTATTTTTTTATTAACATATGTATGAACGATAAACTAATAAACAAAATGTAACAACAATAATACAAAACAACAAGGCGGAACACTCCTGTGGAGACCATGGATGTCGACGACAGACCTGGAAAATCTGAAAGATTGTTAAAAAAACAACAACATGGTATTCTCAACAACATACCACAAGAAACAAGTCACAGATATATAAAATGCATACAGCTAACAAAATTTTATAAGTTTAACTTACAAAAACTGTAAATGTTGCCGCTTTAAAATATTTACCGAATCTGAGGAACATTTTTTGCAGAAGGCACCACGCCCACAACGTTTTTCTTCAGTGGTGAGGCAATTTTTTACTTTTCCCAAGGGGCAAACAAAGACCAATGCCACCTTGATCACGTGCAAGATTTGCAAAAGAGTTCTCTTACGAGGGGATCCTAACAAGAAATACTTGTACGGCACGGCAAGTATGATGAAACACCTAACGACCCTTCATCCAAACAATCTTGCACGAGAAGAGTGCAAACAGATGAGAAAAACTCCTTTTCTGTATCTGTAAAAAAGAATCACAAATAAATGTATATTAATAACTTTCAAAATTATACTATTCCATTACTGTACAAACACATTTGATATAAATACTGACTAAGAAACTATGTCCCTGAACCACAAGTGTGACGATGGTTAAAACACTACATGCGTAGTGCATACTACTTTGAAGCAGTTCATGCCCTAAAGCCTACCTCATTAAAAGACTACATTCTAACTGACTAAATGATTACAGTACTATAAGAAGATACACTGGGTGAGTGACAGGGTGTTTGCTAGAAGAGTATGAATACTAACTAGGGAATTGAAGGTGTGAAACACAACTGTGTAGGTGATTAGAGGACTGCATCCATACTGCATAGGCATTTAAAGCAGTCCATGTGCTAAGGCCTGGCTCACTGCATGACTACTTGGGTACAGACTGAATGATTAGAGTACAGCAAGGAGAGTGCCTAGGTGAATTTATAAGTGCTAGGATTTTCGCACAGGGAATGGATTAGTACTTGGTACTGAATGGGTCACTAGAGGAGTGCAAAGGCAGTGACAAGTGCTGGACTGTATGGATACTGACTAGGAAATTGAAAGTGTGAAAGACAAGTGTCTAGGTGGTTAGAAGACTGCATGCATAGTGCATAGGGGTTTGAAGCAGTCCATGTGCTAAGGCCTGGCTCAGTGCATGAATACTTAGGCACTGAGTGAATGATTAGAGTACTGCAAAGATAGTATCTTGGTGAATTTATAAGTGTTTGGGTTTTAGCACAGTGAATGGATTAGTACATGGTGCTGAATGGGTCACTAGAGGACTGCAAAGGGAGTGACAGGGTGTTTCCTGGAAGTGTATGGATACTGACTAGGGAATTGAAGGTGTGAAAGACAATTGTGTAGGTGGTTAGAGGACTGCATGCATAGTGGATAGGGGTTTGAAGCAGTACATATACTAAGGCCTGGTTCACTGGATCAGTACTTGGGTACTGACTGAATGATTAGAGTACTGCAAGGAGTGTGCCTGGGTGAATTTATAAGTTGTTGGGTTTTGGCGCAGTGAATGGATTAGTACATGATGCTAAATGGGTCACTAGAGGAGTGCAACGGGAGTGACAGGGTGTTTGCTGGAAGTGAATGGATACTGACTGGGGAATTGAAGGTGTGAAAGACAAGTGTGTAGGTGGTTAGAGGACTGCATACATAGAGGATAGGGGTGTGAAGAAGTCCATGTGCTAAGACCTGGCTGAGTGCATGAATACTTAGGCAGTGACTGAATTATTAGAGTACTGGAAAGAGAGTGTCTTTGTGAATTTATAAGTGTTTGGGTTTTGGCACAGTGAATTGATTAGTACATGCTGTTGAATGGGTCTCTAGAGGACTGCAAAGGAAGTGACAGGGTATTTCCTGGAAGTGTATGGATACTGACTAGGGAATTGAAGGTGTAAAAGACAAGTATATAGTATGTTAGAACACTACATGCATACTGCATAGACATTTGAAGCAATCTATTTGGTACTTAGAAACTGACTAAATAATCAGACTACTTCTAGGACAGTGCTTAGGTGAAACTTTTACATTTTCAGTTCTGCCACAGTGAACAGAATAGTACATGGTACTGCACCTTAGTGTCAAACCCTGACTCATTTTATCAATGCATAAGCAAAGACTACCTTCTAATGCTACTAAAACTTGACAACATGACAGGTTTTAAAAGAGTTATCTGCTAAAAAATACACGATGTTACCAAATGCTTCTCTCACAGTGGTTCCCAAATGCACACAGACTCACAGTGTGATTCTAGACAAGCACCACTATCCCTAGGAGTTTACCAAAACTCATTCACTACAGTGCAAGTGGTAAGGGAACTGCACACAATCTACATATTTCACAACTGCAATTTACTGTCAATGCCTGACTCATATAATGAAAGCATAAGCCATAACTGTCTTTTAGTGCTACTAAAACTTGACAACATGACATGTTTAAAAACAGTTATCAGTCAGCAAATACAAGATTTTCCAAACACTTCTCTCACAGTGGTTTCCAAATGCACACAGACTCACAGTGTGATTTTAGACAAGCAACACTCTTCTAGGAGTTTACCAAAACTCATTCACTAGTCTGGAAGAGTTAACCCCTTCCATGCTGCGCAAATTCCGCCGCTGTGCTGACGGAATCTTGCGCGGGCGTGGTCATGACGGAACGGTTCCGTCATGAGCACAGCTCAACCGTGGCTCATGACGGAACCGTTCCGTCATGAGCACCGAAGGGGTTAATGGTACTGCACACAATCTACATATTTAAGTACAGCACATCAGTGTCAAAGCATGACTAATTTAATCAACGCATAAGCAAAGACTGGATTCTAATGCTACTAAAACTTCAGAACATGACAGGTTTTAAAACAGTTATCTGTCAGCAAATACATGATGTTACCAAATGCTTCTCTCACAGTTATCCCAAATACACACTAACTCACAGTGTGATTCTAGACAAGCACCACTATCACTAGGAGTTAACCAAAAATCATTCACTACTGTGAAAGTGGTAAGGGAACTTCACACAATCTTCATATTTCAGGACTGCACTTTTGTGTCAATGCCTGACTCATTTAATCAACGCATAAGCAATGACTGGCTTCTAATGCTACTAAAACATGACAACATGACAGGTTTTAAAATAGTTATCTGTCAGCAAATACACAATGTTACCAAATGCTTCTCTCACAGTGGTTCCCAAATGCACACAGACTCACAGTGTGATTCTAGACAACAACCACTATACCTAGGAGTTTACCAAAAATCATTCACTACTGTGAAAGTGGTAAGGGAACTGCACACAATCTTCATATTTCAGGACTGCACTTTTGTGTCAAAGCCTGACTCATTTAATCAAAGCATAAGCAAAGACTGGCTTCTAATGCTCCTAAAACTTGACAACATGACCAGTTTTAAAACAGTTATCTGTCAGCAAATACACGATGTTATCAAATGCTTCTCCCACAATCCTTACCCAAATGCACACATACTCACAGTGTGATTTTAGACAATCAAAACTATCCTAGGAGTTTACCAAAACTCATTCACTAGTCTAGAAGAGTTAATGGTACTGAACACAATCTACATATTTAAGTACAGCACATCAGTGTCAAAGCATGACTCATTTAATCAACACATAAGCAAAGACTGGATTCTAATGCTACTAAAACTTCACAACATGACAGGTTTTTAAAAAGTTATCTGTCAGCAACTACATGATGTCACCAAATGCTTCTCTCACACTGATCCCAAATACACACTAACTCACACTGTGATTCTAGACAAGCACCGCTATCCCTAGGAGTTTACCAAAAATCATTCACTACAGTGCAACTGGTAACGGAACTGCACACAATCTACATATTTCAGAACTGCACTTTTCTGTCAAAGCCTGACTCATTTAATCAAATCATAAGCCATAACTGTCTTCTAATGCTACTAAAACTTCACAACATGACAAGTTAAAACAGTTATCTGTCAGCAAATACACGATGTTACCAAATGCTTCTCTCATAGTGGTTCCCAAATGCACACAGACTCACTGTGTGATTCTAGACAAACAACACTATCCCTTGCACTATACCAAAACACATTTCTTCATCTAGAAGTAGTACTACATTTTAGTATAGAAACATAACATAACTCATTTCACAAATTCATAAACAATGACTGTTTTCTAATTCTACCAAAATATAAAAACAACACAGTTATCTGTCTTCAAACACATGAAAAACACATTCCTTACAATCTGTTTTTGAATCATACCTTTAAAAAACAGAAATATACACCCTACCTTTCAGTGTAGAAAGTAGTCATACAACCAATGATTTCTTGTCTTTGTTCAAAAAACATTGCCGTGGATCCGCACACCCAACGCGTGAGAATCCGTGCACCCAACGCGATAGGATGCGCACACCGTGCGCGCATTTTGCCGTTTAAAAAAAAAAAAAGGGGCCCCAGGGGGTCCTTCTGGGACCCCCTAAGCACCTCTAGAGTGTCAGAGTATTTCCACTCTGGTTCTTTATATGTTTTACACACTTATTCCCCTTGCTTCTTCAGCCTCGCTTCTACCGAGGCAGAAAATGGCCGCCAACAGTTCCTGGTTTCGAATGCAGAGAGACACACGACAGCCAATTAGCATTCAGCGCGCGATCGGGAGGGTGCGCGCTCAGTTCGGGGAGGGTGCGCTTACGGTGCGTGTAGGGTGCGCGGATCCTCCGCGGCCATAGATATTTATGTACTTTTAACTCTAATTTTCTCAGGAACTACTGAACGGATTCACACCATATATGCAAAAGGCACGAGTCCAAACTGAGGACTACCTCTTTGCCAAATTTGGTGTCATTCCGTTCAGCGGTTCGGGATGTAGCTGCGACAACAGATCCTATGGGAAATTGCATGGGGAAAACGCGTTTTGGGACCCCCCTTTTTTCTCAGCCAGCGCTTGATGAATCACCACGAACCTTTCAGGGTATGAGCGGAGCGGAGCTGGCCAAAAGTTTGGAAAATTTCGTGAGGATTCATCAACCGGCGCCAGACTTATTGGGAATAGAATGTTGCGGATTTCATATGGAAAATAGGTCCTAACTATAACTACCTACTGGTGACCGCCAGTAGGTAATATCAATCAATCAATCATGACATTTGTATAGCGTGCTACTCACCCGGTAGGGTCTCAAGGCGCTGGGGGAAGGGGTCCGCTACTGCTCGAAAAGCCAGGTCTTGAGTAGCTTCCTGAAGGAGAGATGGTCCTGGGTTTGCCGAAGGTGGATGGGGAGGGAGTTCCAAGTCTTAACTGCCAGGTACGAGAAGGATCTTCCTCCGGTGGTGGCTCTGCGGATGCGTGGGACGACGGCGAGGGCGTGGCTGGTCGACCGCAGCTGGCGGGTGGGCGTGTAGAAAGTCAGGCGGTTGTTGAGGTACTTGGGGCCTTGGTCGTGGAGGGCCTTGTGTGCGTGGGTGAGGAGTCTGAACGTGATCCTCTTGCTGACGGGGAGCCAGTGCAGGTCTCTCAGGTGGCCGGAGATGTGGTTGTGTCAGGGGATGTCCAGGATGAGACGTGCGGAGGCATTCTGGATGTGTTGGAGTCTTTTCTGGAGTTTGGCTGTGGTTCCGGCGTAGAGGGAGTTGCCGTAGTCCAGTCGGCTGGTGACGAGTGCCTGGGTGACCGTCTTCCTGGTTTCGGTAGGGATCCATCGGAAGATCTTTCGGAGCATGCGCAGGGTGTTGAAGCACGATGATGAGACGGGGTTGACTTGTCTGGTCATCGTGAGGGAGGAGTCCAGGATGAAGCCCAGGTTGCGTGCATGGTCCGTTGGCTTGGGTGCGGTGCCCAGGGCCGGAGGCCACCAGGAGTCGTCCCAGGTGGAGGGCGATGATCCCAGGCTGAGGACTTCCGTCTTGTCTGAGTTCAGTTTCAGGCGGCTGTTCTTCATCCACTCGGCAATGTCTCTCATCCCTTCTTGTAGGCTGGTTCTGGTGGTGGCTGGGTCATTGGTGAGGGAGAGGATCAGCTGGGTGTCGTCGGCGTAGGAGATGATGTTGAGGTTGTGTTGGCGTGCGATGGCTGCGAGGGGGCTCATGTAGACGTTGAAGAGGGTGGGGCTGAGTGATGATCCCTGTGGTACGCCGCAGATGACTTCTGTGGCCTTGGATCTGAACGGGGGAGGCGGACTCTCTGGGTTCTTCCGGCGAGGAACGAGATGATCCACTCCAGTGCTTTCTCTTGGATTCCGATGTTGCTGAGGCGCTGCACTAGGGTGCGGTGGCAGACAGTGTCGAACGCTGCGGAGAGGTCCAGGAGTAGGAGGGCCGCTGTTTCCCCGTTGTCGAGCAGGGATCTGATGTCGTCAGTGGCTGCGATGAGGGCGGTCTCGGTGCTGTGGTTGGCTCGGAAGCCGGACTGCGAGTGGTCGAGGAATCCATTCGTCTCGAGGAAGGTGGCCAGCTGTCTGTTGACGGTCTTCTCGATGACTTTGGCAGGAAAAGGGAGGAGCGAGATGGGGCGGAAGTTCTTGAGGTCGGTGGGATCCGCTGTGGGTTTCTTCAGGAGGGCGCTGATCTCGGCGTGCTTCCAGCTTTCCGGGAAGGTGGCGGTGTTGAAGGAGGCGTTGATGATGTCCCGGAGTTGGGGTGCGATGATGGAGTTGGCCTTGTTGAAGACGTGGTGGGGGCAGGGGTCGGTTGGGGATCCGGAGTGGATGGTGTTCATCGTGCGGGTGGTGTCTTCGGTGCTGACTGGAGTCCAGGCGCAGAGGGTGGTGGTGGGGGGGCATTGGTTCGGTGGTTGGGTGCGTGGTTGGTGCGCCAAAACTGTTGTGTATCTCGGCGATCTTGCGGTGGAAGAACGAGGCAAGTGAGTCGCAGAGGTCTGCGAGGGAGTGATGTCGTTGTTCCCGGCTCTGGGGTTGGAGAGCTCTTTGACGATGCCGAAGAGTTCCTTGCTGTTGTGGGCGTTGTTGTCCAGTCGTTTTTTGAATGCTGTCTTCTTGGTGGTGCGGATCAGCTGGTGGTGTTTGCGGGTGGCGTGCTTCAGGGCTGTCATGTTGTCTGTGGTCTGGTTGATGCGCCAGGCTTTCTCGAGGGTGTGGCAGTTCTTCTTGGAGTTCGTAGGTTCGTTGGTGAACCAGGAGGCTTTCTTGCTGCCGGGTCTGCTGTGAGGGGTCTTCAGTGGTGCGAGGTCGTCTGCGCAGTTGGTGATCCACTGTGTGAGGTTGCTGGCTGCTTCGTTGGGGTCCGTTGTGCTAGCGGGCGGGTTCTGGCTGAGGGAGGTAGTGAGCTGGTCGGTGGTGATCTTGTTCCAGCTCCTGCGAGGAGCCTGTTGCGGGTGGTGGTGGGTCGTGGTCCTTCTGAAGCTGAAGTGGACGCAGCTGTGGTCAGTCCAGTGAAGTCCGGTGGAGTGGCTGAAGGCGATGTGGTTGCTGGAGGAGAAGACTGGGTCAAGCGTGTGGCCGGCGTAGTGGGTGGGGGTGTTCACCAGTTGCTTGAGTCTGAGGCTGGCGAGGTTGTCCAGCAGGGTAGTGGTGTTGCTGTTGTTGTTGTTCTCCAGGTGGAAGTTGAGGTCCCCTAGGAGGATGTAGTCCGAGGAGGCGAGGGCGTGCGGGCTGATGAAGTCTGCGATGTTTTCGTTGAATTGTGTGCACGGTCCCGGGGGTCTGTAGATGAGGGTGCCTCTGAGGGTCGTCTTGGGGTCGGTGTGTATCTGGAAGTGGAGGTGTTCGGTGGCGGTGAGGGTGTCGTCGTAGCTGGTCGTGATGTGGATGGTGTACGATGGCGATGCCTCCTCCGGTCTGGTTGATGCGGTCCCTCCGGGTGATCTTGTATCCGTCCGGGATGGCGATTGCGATGTCGGGCGCTGATGAGGCGTTCATCCAGGTTTCCGTGAGGAAGGCGACGTCCGGTGATGTTGTGTCGAGCATGTTCCAGAGTTCCACGGCGTGTCTGTGGATGGAGCGGGTGTTGAGCAGGATGAGGTGGTTGCTGCTTGTGATCGGCTTGGCGGGTGTGGTGCAGGTCCGGAGGCAGGTGAAACGGCAGGCTTGGCAGGTGAAGGGTCTGTGGGTGCGTTTCGGGGTGGCTTGGTAGAAGGCGGGGTACCAGCCGTTGTTGAGTGCGTGGAGGGTGATGGCGTCGTAGGTTCGACGTGTGGTCTGGCGTCAGTGGGGGCCAGGGGTCCTGGTGCTGGGCGCGGTCCGGTCGCGGACGGGCGCAGACGGGCTTGCCTTTGGCGCGCCATCGGCGCACAATCGGCGCGCCCGCTGCGTGTGAAGGCTGCGCGTACACATGGGCTCCGCCATAAATGGCGTAGAGGGAGGGAGGAGCAGCTGGGAGGCGGGAGCGTGGTGGCGGCAAGGAGGGGGCGATGATACAGAACGAAGAAGGGGGGCGGGGCCGCGGGGGAGCAGCGGCAGGGAGTGGGGAGCGGGGAGAGCAGCGGGAAAACAGGCGGCAGAGAGGCACAAGACTGGAAGATACAGGGCACGACGATCACACAGTGAGCACAATAGTGGGCACAATAGTAGTAAAAGAAAAAACACGGCAGTGAAAACACAGCACCACAGGCGGCAGCGAGGCACAAGAAACGGGAAGAATCACAGAAAAGCACAATCAGGGACACCTGAGCCCTGGGGGCAGCAGCGGACAGGAGACAGCAGCGGGGACACCGGCGCACTCTGGAGGATCCACGCGGCGGGTGGAGCGACCGGCTCTGACGAGGTCAGGTCAGGTCACATATATATATATATACACTGTCATTTGAGATGGCATCAGCGATGTTATCAGTGATGTCACTGACCATGTCATGAGTGATGTAATATGTAACATCATCAGCAGTGCATTGGAGGGGCGTGAGCTATTGTTACCTCAGCTAACTATAACGGCTGAATTTCTGTGGCGGAAGACCCCATCCCCCAGGGCCTGGCCATTTTTTTTTAAATAAAAAAAAGGGAGGGACGTCAAGTGCCCCCCCTGCCCGGGCCATTTTGGGCCTCAGGATCCCATCCTCGGGGCCTTGGCCTCTTATTGTGGACCATGGGAGACCCTCAATGCCCCGCGGTCCCTGCTGGCTCCCCACCTCCTGCGGGAACCGGCATTGCTTTTGGGCAGATGGAGTTGTTAACATTTAGCTCCCTCTTCCCAAAAGCAATTCTGCTCCACTTCATGGAAGCAAGAGCTTTTTTCCTAAAATGAAAAGAGGTTACAGGGATGTTATAGTTAGGTTCAGATTTCGTACAAAACCAGATAAATTCAGCAGTTAATTTATGCCCTCATAATGGACTGCTTATGACCTCACATATTACCTCACTCATAACATGGTCAGTGACATCACTGATGACATCTCAAATGGCATCCCTGATAACATCATCCTGTGAGTGTATTTGGTAAATGCTTCCGAGAACTTAAAAGTAAAGGCATATACAAAGCTAAAGCATGAGTTAAATTACAATTCTTTCTGTTCTAGTAATTAGCCATACTATTTCTAACATATCTCATCTGAGTGGCTGTGTGACTGTATCAGTGTGCGAGTGGATGTCTGAATGGCTGTATGGGTGTGTGAGTGGATGTGTAAGTGGCTGTATAAATGTGTGAGTGGGTATGTGAGTAGCTGTGTGGGTGAGTGAGTAGCTGTATTGGAGAGTCAGTGGGTGTGTTAGTGACTTCATGGTTGAGTTAGTGGCTGTGTGAGTGGCTGCATAGGTATATGAGTGGCCGTATGGGCTGTATGAGTGAAGGAGTAGGTATGTGAGTGAGGAGTTGTTTGAGTATGTATATAGGTAAATGAGTAGCTGGGAGTAGCTGTATTGGAGAGTGAAAATCTGCATGAGGGGTTGTAAGGGTGAGTAAGTGGGTGGGTGATTGGTTGTATGGATGTGTGAGTGAGTCAGTAAGTGGTTCTAATCCTAGGGGTTCCAGAAGCACCTCAACACCTTATTGGGGGTCATAAGCGCTTTTAATACAATTACAAATACACATAGACAATGGAGAACACATGGTGGGGAATGAACCTCAACACTGTATCCATAGATAAAAAGTAGGATTTATGTTGGAAGAGGGGGTGGAAGGTTCCCTGAAGTAAGAACAGAGAGGTCCTTGTTAGTTTTATTTCAGACCAGTTTGAGACACTGAAAGAAAGGGAAGAGGCTGTAGGCTCTAAGGAGGGAACCATGTTTGGAACCCACAAAGATTGCTGGGGATTTAGGCTCCTGGATCTCCTTAGGGCAGATCTATCCTAGACATACGCAGACTCTGTTCCATAATGCATTTCCAGAGTTTCCCCAAGGCACTCCCTACTTTTAGTTTCTAGAATGTCCCAGAGTTTTACATCACCTTGAATTTCTAGGGTACCACTGTCACCAATTCCACAAGAAAATCCCTTGGGTGGTTTGAGTCTAGCAGATACCTTGAACTCTCCAAAAGGCTAACATTGAGGAAGAAGAGAAGGCCAGAGGGTTTGAGAGGGAGAAGCTAAGATTAGCTCACCAGGAATTAGAGGAGAGGAGGTGGGAGATGCAGGATGAATGGGCCTAGGAAGAGAAATTCCGAGAGACAGAAGACAGAAAGAAAGGGAGGAGAAACAGACAGAGTGGGAAAAGAAACAGGATTCATAAGGAAAGAAAGCTGGAGAGAAAAAGGATCGTTCTTGAGAGAAAGAATCTTAGCATGGCAACAGTGACAACTCCATCTGGAATAAGTGACGCTACATCAATCTCAGGCCAGGTTGTTGCCAGGGTTAGGAGATCTTGTGCATGTGTACGTGAAAGAGTGGGACATCTTGGAAAGTTTTGTGAGCTTTGATGTTACTTGTAAAGTGCAGGTCTTGAGTGCGATATCTAAGGCATCTGCCTTAATGTGGTGCATGCCATTGGAAGGGATAGCTGTCATTGGAAGGATACCTGTGGCAGATCAGATGGTCGGCGAGAGAAAGAAATAGGTTCTGATTTGACTGTTTCGGCTGAAGCCATCTCAGTACATTAAGAGATTCCGAGACTACAAGAGAGCGGATGGTGTTTCATTTCCGATTTATGAAGTATTGTGTGATTGGAATGAGTGGGTGAGAGAAATGGGGGTCTAGGACTTTCGGTCCTTTAACCAGTTGATGATGACAGAGTGAATCAAGGAGGAGTGAAGGACTCCACTTAGGCAACACCTTTCTGATCTAACAGAGAGGGATCCAGAGAAGCTTGCAGTGCTGGCTGGCAACTGGTTAGCTAACAGGGTTCACAAGGGGCTAGAACAGCATTGTTCTAAGCCATAGGGGGAGAAATGTTTTCCAAATGAGACAATAACGACCAGGGTAATTTCCATGGGACTTTAGGGTGACTCAGGAAAAATGGGAATGGTAATAGTGTGTCTGGGAAAGAGCGTCAGAAGAAGGGAGAAAAGGGAAGTTCTTCCAAGTTCAAGGTGGTGATTTGCTACAAGTACCATCAGGTGGGACACTTCAAGATAGATTGTCAGGTGAAAGATCCTGACCCAGCAGCACCTGATCTGTGATAGCAAGCATGTTGCACACGGATGAAGGGACCCAAGAGGGCCCAGTTGCACTCATTCTAGTAGCTATGGAGATCTGATAGAGGATCCCAGATGCTCTAAAGCACATTCATGCTGACACAAGATTTGTGGTAGAAGCAAGTATAAATGAGAGGAAAGTGCCTGCCCTGAGAGATACTGGAGCCTTCCACACTATGGTTCAGAGAAAGGACCTTAAGCCTGAAAAGATGTACCAGAGATACAGGTTTGGGTAGCTAGTGGAAAGGGCATGGTATATCTGCTTGCCAGTGTTGAGTTAGAGCTTAAGTGCAATGCAGCCATGGTTGATGTTGGGATAAGGGGAACGCAAGGTGCTGGATGTCTCTAGGGTAATAACTTTATTACACTTGGCTTGGTGTCAGGATCAAAAGATTTTATGGCTTGGACCTCATCAGCTATGTTAACAAGCAAACAGACTCAGAGTGATACTGAGATCATTCCTTATTAGCAGGGACCAGGACAAGGGAGTTTACAGAAAATGGCAGACTCTGAGAAGGCAGTGGCCATGGAGGACATCGCTTCTGCTCCAAACGGGGAAGAGGATGAGGCTCCTGAATTGGACTAGGTGCTGGAGTCTGGGTTGCTTCCAGAGCTGCAGGGTGTGCTAGCTGCTGGAGAACCTACATGGGAAGATTTCCTCAAGACACAGGAAGAGTGCCCTACGCTTGAGAAACTTCAAAAGGAAGCTCAAGAACAGGTCTGCAAATGAGTAGATGTAAACATTAATAATTATGTTGGCTGGGAGGATGGCCTGTTTTATAGTGAGCTGGTGGATAATGAGCCAGAAACTATCAGGAAGCTAGTGTTTTCATTAGTGTGCAGCAGATTTCTGTTGTCACTGTCCCACAAAGTGCCCTTGGCAGGACACTTGAGCATCAGAAAGATCCAGGATAGGTTGGGACCTCTGTTCAACTGTCCAGGTATGTGCAAAGTCACAGAGAGGTTTTGTCGAATCTGTCCCACCTGCCAGATGAATGGTATGTCAAAAAGGAGGACAAAAGCAGTGTCCATTGAAAAGGTGGAAATATGTTATGTTATGTTTGTTATGTTAGGTGCCATTTGTAAAGCGCACTAACGCCGAAGCTTCCTGGCGCTGCTAGACAGGGAAGGAGAAAACGGAATACAGAGCAACCTAACATAGGGGTGGGAAGAGATGGGTCTTTAAGAGTTTTCTGAATGAAAGAAGAGAGAGGGAAGATTTGATAGACAGAAGGAGGGAGTTCCAAAAAGTGGGGGCCAAATGAGAGAAGCGGCGACCACCAAATTTCTTGGTTTTGTTTTTAGGGATAATTAGTAAGTCATTGCGGGCAGAACGAAGATTGCGTGTAGGGCGGTAGGGTCGGATGAGGGAGTTGAGAAACCCTGGACTGGGGCAGTGAAGACATTTAAAGGTGAGACATGCCACCTTAAAGGCGACCCTTTGATTCATTGGGATCCAATGGAGGCTGTGAAGCAGGGGTTTAGCGGATTGCCATCTAGGTAATCCGTGGATCAAGCGGGCTGCCTGATTTTGTACGACCTGAAGGCAGTTAAGCAGATAGAGTGGGAGACCGTGGTAAATAGAGTTGGAAAAATCAAGACGAGAGAGTACAAGTGAGGTGACAGATTGAGTGAGTGCCGCAGAGGGGAGAAGGTGACGGACTTTACGAATCCTCCGAAGTTGGAACATGCATGATGAAATTACCGCTCCAACTTGGGCTTTGAGGGAAAGTTCAACGTCGATAATTACACCCAGACTTTTTATTGTTTTAGCTGGGGTAGGAGGGGAACCAAGCTCCGGCGGCCAGAACTGAGGGCCCCAATGAGTGTGGCTTAGGCCGGGGAGAAGGAGCTCAGTTTTTCCTGGGTTCAATTTTAATTGATTCTGGTCCATCCAGAGTTGTATGTGGATCATTACTGCGTGGAACGTATTGATAGCTAGTGGGGAATTAAGTGAGAAAACGAGCTGCAAATCATCAGCATAATTGAAGATTGTGATGTCCCATTTGAGGAGGGATTGAATCAGTGGCCGAAGATACAAATTAAATAGAAGCGGAGAGAGGGAGGAGCCCTGGGGGACTCCACAGGGCGTAGAAGATTTTTTGGCAGTATAAGGGCCCAGGCGAACTGCCTGTGTTCTTCCAGTAAGGAAGGATCTGACACATTCGAGAGCAGGGCCTCGGATGCCAGCCTGCCCGACACGGTGGAGAAGGATGTTATGGTCCACCGTGTCGAACGCGGCGGACAGATCCAGAAGGACGAGGGCTTGGGGATTCCCGACGTCAGCGTTGCTCCAGAGAGTCAAGAACTGCCAGAATGACCACCTCGGTCGAGTGGGCAGGTCGGAAGCCCGCCTGGTTAGGCTCGAGGTACTGGGAAGATTCAACAAAGTTTGATAGGCAGCAGGTGACATGGGCCTCCAAGATTTTAGAGAAATAGGGAGGGAGGGAGATGGGACGATAGTTCGATGGCTCGGCAGGGTCAGCACCCGGCTTCTTAAGAAGGGGCACTAAGATGGCCTCCTTAAAAGAGGTAGGGACACTGCCACTGGTAAGTGATCTATTGAGTAAGTGTAAGATGCTATCTGGCAGATTAAGGCAGATGCTACGCAGAACATAGGGAGGGCAGCAATCATTAGGGGAGCCCGATTTCACACGGGTGGCAAGTTCCGCTAAGGAGGTCGTGTCTAAGACAGGAAAGGAAGTGAAGGTCAAGGTGTTATTGAGGGAAGGGTCCAGAGGAGGAAGCTGGGCGGGGGGAGGGATAGATTTTTTAATTTTGATGACTTTTTCCAAACAAAAGGAGTTCAAAGTATCACAGGTGGCCTGAGTAGGGGTCTGAGCTGGAAGAGATCTTTCATCAGTGGTTAGCTCATTTAGAACTCTGAACACGTCCTTGGATTTATTTGTAGCTGAAGCAATCCGATTGGAGAAGTGTTCCATTTTTGCTGACCTAATAGCAGATTTATAGTTATTACGTGTAGCCAGGTAGGCCTGTCTGGCTGAGTCAGAATAGTCGCGCCTCCAAGTGCGTTCTGACTGGCGAGTTTTTAATTTCAGAGTCTTAAGGTCGTCGGAGAACCACCGGTGAGAGTACCGATGCCTGGTACAAGGGAAAGTGACCAGGGGGGTGAACTGGTCGCTGGCGGACTCCAGCCAGGAACCTATTTCCTGTTCCAGATGATCAATGTCGCTGGAAGGGTGAGGATCGGGACAAGTTTCGATAAGGGCGGAAAGAAAGCCCTGGGCATCATAGGTGTTCCATTTTCGTGACTGTCCCCCGGCCATTAGGGGAGTGAAAATCTGGCCGGTGACTGTGATGGTAGTATCCACCAAGTGGTGGTCAGACCAGGTACAGGGGAGAATAGCTGGTGAAGACAGGGCCAGATTACAGGACCAAATCTGGTCTAAAATATGGCCCTTGATATGGGTAGGATGAGAGACATGCTGAGTGAGGTTCAGGTTCGCAAGAGTCTCAAAGAGCTCAGTGGCGTGAGGGCCAGCATTGGGGTTGTTTAACCAATAATTTAGGTCACCGAAAATGGCGAAGTCAGAGTGCACTGTTAATAACGCGGATAGTTGTTCACTCAGGATGAAGGGGAAGGAGGGCATAGAGTGGGGAGGTCGGTATAATAGGAGAAAGGTGAGGGTGCCAGTGTCGGTTTGTACACTAAAAAGTAAATTCTCAACCCCCGGTAAGACAAGGGAATTAGAGGAGATAGAGGTAAGACGTTTAGATATAATGGCTGCCACCCCTCCCCCTGGCCGGTCGTCAGGGCGGTCGGTATGGAGAATGTAGTAATCAGGGGGGAGGGCTGCCAGGATATCAGGGAGAGCCTCGGAGGTTAGCCAGGTCTCCGTAAGCAAGAGCAGGTCGGGGTTGGAGTTAGACAGGAGAACAAAAATGTCCTCGGAGTGTTTCACTAGCGAGCGGGTGTTTAGGTAGAGTACCCTGATTGAAGTGGAGCTCCTGCTAGGCGTACCTGGGGGTAGATGTCCATCTAAGCAGAGTTGGTTATGGCGCGAGATGCCAAGGGCAGTAGTACGTCGGATGGCGGTAGGGGGAGCCGTAAATGCGGGATGTTGAAGATCCCTAAGGGATTGGGCTGAATAAGTGATGGGCGGAACAGAGTGCCATGCCCCATGGCTCGGTCTGGCGCGGACGGGCGCAGATGGGCTTGCCCTAGGCGCGCCTTCGGAGCGCAGACGGCGCGCCCGCTGCGCTCGGCCGCTGCGCGTCCGAGAGATGCACATTATTTATTGGGAGTGAAAGGATGGCGTGGGGGGCGTGGCCTCGCAAGGGGGCATGGCCTCGGTCCTCGCCGAGCTGGCGGCGGGAAAAGCTTGTGGGGGCTGCGGCAGCGAAACTCGGCTGCGCAGGAAATCAAAGAAGCCAAGAAGCAAGTGCACACAGGTAAAGTGACAATAAAGTTTTTTTAAAGATAAGTTGTAAAACAAGTTAAAAAAGCTCTCGGCTTTCCGCCTCAAGAGCACAGTCTGTCTGGGCTGCGAGCGCTAGCAATCAGCGCTTTTGAAGGGTGGCGTGGGGGGCGTGGCTTCGCAGGGGGGCGTGGCCTCGCAAGGGGGCGTGGCCTCGGTCCTCGCCGAACTGGCGGCGGGAAAGGCTTGTGGGGGCTGCGGCAGCGAAACTCGGCTGCGCAGGAAATCAAAGAAGCCAAGAAGCAAGTGCACACAGGTAAAGTGACAATAACGTTTTTTTAAAAATAAGTTGTAGAACAAGTTAAAAAAGCTCTCGGCTTTCCGCCTCAAGAGCACAGTCTGTAATAGACGTAGTTGGTCCGTTTGACCCCTCACTCCTACATCGTCAGGCAATAAATATTTTTGATTGTATTGGATCATACTACAAGGTGCCCAGAGGCTGTACCACTGAGGAGCATGACTGCCTGCACAGATGGTAGTGAGAGCTCTCCTGGGAATCTTTTACAAGGTCAGATTTCTGAAAATGGTAATTTTTAACCAGGGAACTAATTTCATATCCTCTTACATGAGAGAAATGTGGGAGTAAGCTGGTGTGATATACCACTTCTCCACGGGATACCACCCACTAACAAATGGTTTGTTGGAACGTTTTAACAAAACACCCAAAATCATGATGGGAACTCTGTCAGAGAACGTGAAAGGGAAGTGGAATCTTCTATTGCCATGTCTCTTGTTTGCCTACCGGAAGATTCAGCAGAAGGGGGTAGGGTTTAGTCCTTTTGAGCTTCTCTATGGACACTCGGCGTGGGGTCCATGAGCTTGTGTGAGCTCATGGAGCGATAACGATTAAATTCTAATGTATGTATTATTATGGCACGTCCTTTTGAGAGCATGAATACCATCTTTTTTTTTAAAAAAAATGGACGAGTGCACAGACTTTTGCCAAACATCTCCCATTTTTTCCAAGGCACGTCATGGGAGTATGAATGTGAGTGCTCGTTTGCTGTGAACATTAATCGGTAACCTTTTGGGGCACAATAGGAGTGTACAAATACTTCCTTTATGTATGAATGTATTGTAACATAAGCTGTATCTTGCTAGGAGATACATATGTATGAAAGAATGTTGAATAAATGTGATACTGGGCACTAGAAATCATAAGGAGTGTTCTTTCAGATGATTTATGAGTAGAGGATATTTACCAAATGGTACCATTACCTACAACAGAGTTGCACAAGAGAAATATATCACAAAAAAGCTTAAAACTTTCCACGTGATGGTGATGTGAATAGACAAAGATAAATGATGAAAGCCATGATTTATCCAAAATATTTTTCTTTTCAGGTTCTTAAGATATACAAGTGGTAACAAAGGACATTGTTTGTGACTATCAGGCATATGTACATTTATTCTATCACCCATTGAGGTGTAACAGGGATCGTTTTTTTGGTCCTGAGGAAGAAAGCCAAGGGGATGGCTTCTGAAACATGTCGACCTTGTAGGAGGTGACTCATTATAATACACCATCTACACATCCCCACTTTTACTATTCTCAGCCAGGGAAGACAATAAAGTATTTTCGTTCCACTAGCCAGAGAATTTTTAACCATCTCACATTTTCTTTTCATGATCCCACGCACTACACATACTCACCAATCACTGAATAAAGTGCTCCTGCGTCTACGTAAGTCGTAGCACACCCCGTCCCGTAGAAAGGCGGAAAGACCCCAATGATGAAGCATGACACTGAATCAGGTTTCAGTGTGTGAGGGGTATTTTCCAATTTTTTGAAACATTGCCCTTCCCACAATTTGAGAGAAGGAGCTCTGATCCTTTTGCACCATTTTTCACGTATGACTAAAACACTTCAAATATAAATAGCAGCACACACATGGGTGCATATATATTCACATAATACATCGTAAAATCCCTATTTTGGATAACAGTATCAAGAGGAGGGCGATTCTACCTTTTTCCTCTTCACTCCCTCCTTTGATTTTTTGATGATGCAATGCATGAGCCAGGCAAAGGAAAACCAAGTGCTAATGAAGGAATGGTATGGACAGAAAGCTACGATGACTGGGTATCAAGAAGGTCAACAGTTGTTGTTGCTGATGCCTATTTGTCCCAGAAGCTTGGAGGATAAATAGAGATAACCATACAAGGTAGTTTAGAAAGTTTCAGAGGTTACCTACTTGGTGGGCACAGGTGTCACAAGGAACGCTAAGAGTGTGAACTGGCTGGAGCCTTACTATTGTAGAGCTTACACTGTGAATACCACAGCTATGTAAGAGGCAGCAGAGGAAGACAGTTATCCTCTGCCTGACTTGCTGCGTATTGACATGAGGGATGGCACTGGGGAAGAGGTTAAGCTAGCCTCTGAGGTAATGTCTGTGCCGCAGATAGACTGTAGGGAGGTGTCAGGACAGTTTGCCAACCTCTTCTTGCTGACTTAGTGGTTGACACCTGTCTGTGTGCAAGGAAACACTCAGTCAGCGATGAGCAGGAGTTCTTGCCGAGTTCCGGGAAGCATGAAGGCGGAAGTTGATAAAATGATGGTGCTAGTAACAATTCAATAGTCTACTTACTTACGATTCTGTGTGGTCTACTGAGGTCTCAGTGACATAACCAAAAACAATCCCCATCCAATCCCAAGAGCGGATGAGCTTGTGGATCGGTTAGGTGCTGCAAAGTACTTGAGCACCTTAGATCTGACCAATGGGTACTGGTAAATTGTTTTAGCACCAGATGCCTAGAGAAAGTCTGAATTTCTATGCCAGAGTGGTTATATCAGTTTAAGGCAATGCCCTTTGGATTGAATATTGTTCCTGTTACTTATTAGAAGAGTGGGGACTTCAAAAGGAAGTACACCTCCAACACAAATGTCAAAGACTTAGACTCTACATCACATTTGGTGTTTGGAAAGAGACTATAATAAGGGGAGCTCAAAGATCCTAAAAAGTGTCAGCTGTCAAGCATCCAGATGCAGTGAGCAGGGCTGGGACTGAGGGGACATCACCCAGAGATTTCCAAGACCACATGCCCCTGGAGCCCCAAACCTGCCTGCTTGCCAAAAAACAGGGAGAATGCTGGAGGGAGCGAGTTCTAATGGGAATTCTAGCGAGTAGGCCCCTGCAGCAAGGAATGAGGAAACGCCTGCTGCACCGATCAGGTCATCGACCAAGTGCAGGTTCAAATCAGCAACCCCGAATTTCAGCGAGACTGCCATGAAGCTAGCAATGGTCTGCATCACTGTCATGCCGATCAGGCAGTAGCCTGTGTGCAAAGTGAAAAGGGCAGCTACGAATGTCGGAGGGGGTCACCATGAAGATTACAATTTTTGCCATGCTGATCAGACCATAGCCCGTGTGCAAGGAATTTTGCTGACCCTGTATGCCATAAGGGGCTGACATGTAGAATACTGCCATGCCTATGTGTCAAAGCTTGTGTGCGGAGGAAAGTCAGTAACACGGTATGCCAGGAGGGCGCCACCATGGAGATTACTGCCAAGCTGATCAGACCGCCATCTCTGTGCGAAGTAAGGTCTATGAAACACTAGAGTTCTGACCTCAGTGGGCTGTGTGAATTGCTTGTGTATGCCATGTTTTCATAAAAGCAAGTATATGACTGACAATCATTCATTTCTTCTATTTAACATATTTTGAAATGTGCGCCGGTGTTCATCTGCCTAAATCTACCTCTGGACTACTCAGCCTCCACTCCCACTGAGAGCCAAGTGCTCAAGGGGTACTTGGCCCAGTTGTTCAGGACCCATAGTAGGGTGGGCACCAGGAAATCGGGAGTAAAAGTTCTCAACCCCCACAGTTGGACCCAGTAGCTCCTGCTTGCCCTGTGGCCCTCTAAAAGGGGTTTGACAGCGATCAGCAGCAGGTTTTTTCTTTGGCCTATGCTGCACAGCATCAACAAAAATGTTGGCAAAGCCAATAGGTCAAATGGCAAGGCCTATTAGCTTTGCCAATCCTTGTTACATGAGAAAGTATACGCACATACATTTATTTTCTCTTGAAAAAATGAAACTCACTAAAGGATTTCAATGGTCACAGATTCACAGAAGTAGTTCTGGAAACCTTGTGAATTGCCAAAAAAACACAGATCAAGTCCAATCGTCACAGAAAGCATACAGAAGATTAACTTTTTTTCAGTTGGCAGCCTCCCAGTGACAGCCACATTTGCAGAGCTGAAAAATGCATATAGTGGTGCAGCAACAGTAAATATTAATGTGAAAGAGTCTATAATAAAATGGATAATGTCCCATATCCAGACATACAGATCCAAGTGTTACAGCAAAACAACACAGTCAGCCCATTTGACCACTGTGAACATCTTTAGGGCATTCTTATTTTATAAAGCCAATATATAAAATATGCGTCTCGTGAAACTGTAGTTCACCATATTTTAGATATACTAAATATGTGCGGGGTCCCATTAGATTACACTCCCTAGAATCATTCAGTATAGGGCATACCGTTCCCATACTTGACACCTTAGTCTGTATCCAGGATAGTAGACAAACCACAACTCACACTGTGTGCTTGCAAAAACAAAAGAGCTTACTACAGCCCTCTTTGGAGTAAGGTCCAGAGAATTTCCACATGGATTTTCATATTTTTGCTAAGAGCACAGGCAGCATAAAGAAAGTGTTGAATGCAACCCAGTGGGTTGCAATGTAAGGCAGAAGACATTTGCTATGTTTCAATGGATAATGGAGTTTTCCGGGAGTATATGCAAAGTACTCACATTTGGAAAAATAGTTGGGTCAAAAGTAATGACATGTTATATACATGTAAGTGACATTAAATGCATCAAATATGGTGACTTGTAACCTGAAATAGTTACTTTTGATTCCGAAAACTTTTTTAAAGTATTTAATGTCTGAAAGCAGTTATAAGCTTCAAGATCACTTCCAGATAGGTACACATTTAAAAATGACAGAAATTAAAATATTTAACCTCATAAATATCTAACAGTTTCCATATGTGTCAGAAAGTGGGCTGCTGGGTGACTGGTGTGTAAGCCCTGGTCAAGCAGCAACCACAGTCCTTGTCAGGGTAAGGCACAAGCAATCCGCAAATTAACCTGTGCTCACCTTAAGGCCAACTTAGAGGCCATGTGTAAAGTATTTGTGTAACACTTCAAACAGTAAAGTAGTAAAAACACACTGCAAAGGAAGCCTACAACAGGTTTAAGAAAAATAGAGTGAATTTTAATATTTAAGACAACACCAAAATGACAAAACTTCAATGAGTAGAAATGGAGATATTGAATTTGAACTTTTATATTGAAAATAGTGTTCAAAAGCACAAATCGCTACTGGGGCAATCTGGTTGCGCTGAACAGGGACAAAGTCACAAGTTCAGGCTGACTGCAATGGTGCGTGAGCTGGATACAGAGACCAGTTAGGCTCACTGAACAGAGTACCTTAAATCCTGGTTGTGGAGCATTGTGCGGATCTGCATCGAAGATGCGCCATGCAGCTAAAGTGATGCATCAGTCCAGAGATGGGGTAAAGCTTTAGATCAAGAGGCTGGCCAGCTAGACCTTGGAGTTCCTCTGGGTTCTGGGTTGAAGAGATGCAGGTGCAGTCCTTCTCACTCAAGTGTGAAGGCAGCAGGCAGCAGATCAGCACAGCAAAGCAGGAGTCAAGCAGAGTACAGTCCAGCACAGTTGCAGTCCTTCAGCAGCACAGCTATCCTTCTTGTCAGAGTATCCACAGGCCCAGAAGTATAGTGAAGTGGGGGTGTCTGAAGTCCTTTTATACACAGTTGTGCTTTGAAGTGGTGAGGTGGTTCTAGAGGCATGCCTTTGAACTGCCTTCCCTGCCCTGGCTCCAGACTAACTACAGGGGTTATGCAACCCTCTGTAAGGGGACAGGATAGAGCCTATTCAGGTATCAGTGAGGCTGTGGCAGCTCCTCTCTTTCCCATCCTGCCAGTGAAGGCCGACTCAGCCACACTCATTATGTGGCTGTCTAGAAGGAATACACAAAGCTCAAACTTTCTAAAAGTTAGCACCAAAAGGGGTTTGGCCCAAAGACAGTAGCAAGATAGGGCCGTAATACGTAGTACAAAAAAGAGACCTCGCTACTCATTTGTTATACTGCTATCTATTTTAAGCACAAACAGAGATCCTTAGATTTGGTTATTTATTTAACCTTTTCTTTATATATTTCATATACTTTTTTTTCTTTTTCGAAAACGTATGAAATGAGACAAACATTTATTCATTCCAGACAAATGGACAAAAACAAATGAAGCAATCAACAAGCAGCTTATGCAAAATTACGACATAACTACATACAACATAAATACAAGTATTAACACACCAATCTTGATCAACAAACAATCAAACCGTTTCACGAATTGTTCATTTCAACATCAGAAGGGAATGCTGTACAATGGGAACAACTGTATAGACAGCTGGGGTGAAATCAATGTTACAACTCCCTCAAGCTGTTACAACCATCATATGACTGTTCCTCAATGTCAAAATAAAGGTGCCGACGCGTTTTGAGACCCAAGGCTACTCATGGGGCTCTCATCGGGGCTTCTGACTTAGAGCAATGGTGTAATCTAAAAAAACAAAAGTAGAAACTATGGGTACTTTTTTCACCCTCCCTTGGTCTAAACTGAATATGTAAGCTAAATCCACTTAATTACCTGATGGGTGCGACATTTTAACCATCAGTTGGGTCGCCTGTTATTTTTAGTGCGGGGTCAAAGTGTCCCTGATCTTACGGGAACTGCTGTAGAAAATGTGGGTGTCAGATTGTTTAGACTCTACACTGAATCAAAACATTACTTGCAAGTAGAATGTGAGCATGAGTGGTCTAAGCGCATACCTGAATGGAATTCGTTTCGGAGCTTGAGCGGGCGCTCTTGTGTTTATTACAAAAACAACAGTTGATGGACAGAATGCAGAACAATGTCATACATTCACCCCAGTACAGAGATCTGGGCCTAAATCCATTGTTTTTTTGCTCACCATGCCATTCCAGTTTGAACCCAGCCATATGCAAATCAGTCTAGACCCTGTGCCTCATGGGAACAGTCCAGCCCGAACTGCCAAGCCAGGTCCTCCCTGGACTGGAAACAAGCATCCTAGGACCGGTTTTCTGGTTTCACCCCTCTTCAGCCAGGATAGCTTGATGGACAGAATGCAGAACAAGATTTTTGCTGGGACAGGTAATAGGGAAATAGGCCGGTAGTTCTTTAGTTCCGCAGGGTCCAGAGAAGGCTTCTTTAAAAGAGGTTTAGCCACTGCAGTTTTCCACACGGTGGGATACTGGCCAGAGGTAATGACAGCATTAAGGATTGAAGTCAAAGGTGGGACAATAGCCTTCATTCCCAGTTTCAAGATCTTCAGGGGGCAGGGCTCCAGGGGGGAACCAGATCTAATTCCACTTAATATCCGCTCAGTGTCATCTTGAAGTATAGGAGGAAAGGAGCACAAGCGGCAATCCTTCAGAGGAGCTACCAGAGGATCCGATTGAGGAGCTAACTTTGATCCTCCCGCATTGGACCTCTCCAAGGAGGAGTATATGTCCATAATTTTGGCATAAAAAAACATGCCATTTTATCACACAAATCCTGGGAAACCTCAGTGTTAGCAGTGGCCTTGGGGGCTAGGAGAGTATTAATCACAGTGAAAAGTTCCAGATGGGTGCCATTTGGGTCTGGTCAGCTGAAAACCCTAAAAGGCCTCTTGAAGCTTGTTGTGTTTCTGTAGCTCAAACAGGAGGTCAGCCAACTGACTGTTGAAGTCACTTCTGGTGTCCTGGGTCCAAGGCCAGCAGGTCCAGTCTTCTTTCTTCAAACAGCAGGGGAACCCTTCTTCTGAATGATCTCAGGTCCAGGAGTGTTCTGATTTTAGGTTCTGGAATTCTACTTTTATGCCTAGTGCCAGCCTCTGGGTAGGGTACAACTTTTGTTCGGCACTAAAACAGGTTGTAGTCATTGTTTGCCTTTCCCCCTGGGTTTGGTGCCAGCCTAACTTGTTAAAAAAGGGCAGTGAAGCCCAGGAGTGAGCAGCATCTGCCAGTGACAGGGTAGGCTTCTTCAGAAGTTAGGAAGGGCTGGGTACAGTGCCTGGGTTACCCTTTGAAGTACAATCAGGGCAAAGGTACATTTCTTCCCCAGTCATCCTGTCAGAAGGACCTTCACCCAGGCTCTCCACAACCAGTTACTTTGTCCACTTTCTGGAAAGAATACACATGGCAACAATTGAGAGCCATAAACAGTCATATGATGCTGGACACTGGCAATGTGCTTAAGTAAGGTGAGAAATGTTTGTGGTCATAGAAGGCAAATATCTTATCGTTCAAGCACCAGCTCTCTAGCTTTACGTAGTTGGTAAGAACTGTGTTTTAACTGTTGATGCTGGGCAGTATGGTTTAGGAGCTGTTAACACAGTAAGTGGGATCAAAAAGAACATACTGTTAGTTTTGCATCATGAAATTTAAAATCAGAAGAACATAATTATAGTACAAAGAAAGAGAAACCTTGGATTGCTTCTGGGCTATTGAGAAATGTAAACTTTTCTGTGTGGTACTCTTTTGGTACTTGCACAGATTACAAGCCTGTGTTGTACCTGAAGAATGGTAATGGTACAGGAAAGGCTCCATCAAATCTCGTCAGACTTTTGTCTCACCTTCAAGAATATATTTTTTATATTAAATATATTCCGAGAGGTAAGAAGTTTAGGGCATATTGTTTGTCAGGGGTTCATTTGGCTAAAATGAATAATGGGAAAATTCAGGATGAAATTGAATGTTCTCTTGCTGCTGTTGATGCTCTCAGTAATGGAGTGTAATGGTAGTTTTCACGTGAAAGAGTGGCAACAGGCTTCTGAAAAATTACAGCTGTAAGCAGTTAAGAGGTATATCAAGGAAGGGCGGCCTAAGAATGGAAATTTGGAGGCAGGTTTGCTCAAATTGCTATTGAGTTGATGCTGGTAATGACATTGGTCTTAGTCAGGATCTTTTTGTCCCTTCAGTTTCACTGTTTGAAGCTTTAATATCTATTGCCTATGACGGGCTACCACTAACAATGTAAAACAGTTTTACTGGTGGTTTTCATTGGAGACACAGGTTAGTCAACAAATTGAAGGATGCAAAAAATGTTTATTATCAGAGAAGCACTGGAAAACAATAGAAACTCCGTTGAATCCAGTGCCTTTACCTGAAGTTGCACGGGAAAAGATTGTGTTAGATTGCGCAGGTCCTTTAAAATTTCTTCTGTGTGATTACATGTATTTGCTTGTTCTCGTTATTTCTCTAGCTGGGTTTACTTTCAATTTCTTTGAACAGCCAGTACCACTTACATGATGATTTTTTTAGAAAACGTTTTTTCAATTACAAAATGGGAAGCATTTAACCTCAGCTCATATGAAAGAGTTCATAAACTCCTATGGCATCGTATTATTTACTTTCCTCTAATGGCCTTGTGGAAAGGATAAATGCATTTCTTAAAGAAGATGTGCAAATTGCAATTGCCACAGGTGTCAAGTTGAACTATGTGTACGCATTAACGTGTGGACATTTTCACACCTCACAGCACAACTGGGGTTGTTCCTTTCAAATTATTACACAAGAGTAATATGAGAACTATGGAGTCAGATGATTGACAATGTTTGAATAGAGGGTCTCAACAACAGGAGAAAAGTAAAGTTTGCTATGACAAGAAATTTTGCAAGAAAGTAATTGATTTCAAGGAATTTGATTGGGTTTCGATATGGATATCTGATAAAGTTATCAAGGGTGATTCCAAATGTACTGCTCCAGTGAGTGTACTGTAAGTATCAAAAGGTGCAGGGTTAATATGGATTTAGATACATTTATTAACAAAAAATGAATTATCGTCCTTATTCATAGAATCACCTGTTTCAAACTTCACATCTATCTCAACAAACAAGTATGAAGTCAGGTAGGCCCTGCGACCTAGGCCCAGATTTACTGATTGATGGGTCACAGGTGGGAGGGTGTACAGATGGCAGGCAAACACGCGGACAGGAAACTCTTGCCAACATCAAAATGATCAGGGGAGATTGCCTCCAATAAAGCACACTTGTCCCAAGTGGTATGCACGCTTCAGAAAACACCATAAAGTCAGATTCCACATGGGTAAGGAACACATAGCCAAACAGGACCTAGCACACGTGGTGATCACGTGCTCCCATGCCGGACATCTGAAAACATTCACCAATGGCCACACTGTGTCAATTCAAAGTCCGGACCCATCTGTAGTAACCATTGACTATTAATTTATGACTCTAAGGCAGCAACCAACATTGCCACCATATATGGTATGGCAGATATGTTTATGGCTTGATGTAACATTGTATATAAGACCAATGTGAACCTAATGTAAGGGTACACAGTCCCCAGACCATGTGCCTCTGTCTCCCACTGAAGGGTTTAATTAAACAATACTGTTCCTATTTTTGCCAAATCCCTATTGTCTTCTGTTTCTTAAAGAATTCAAACCGAAGCAACATTTTGCTGCGGCAGTCAGGAGGGATTGGGACCTTGTACCTGACTGCATCTGAAAGACAAAGGTGGGAAGACAATGCAATTGATTGGAAGTTCTGCTGAATCCGCAGAGATTACAGAGGATAAAAGACCACTTCTGAACCTGAAACATTGTCTTTATGAAAACATTTGGCATACGGCAAACTACGGAGACGTGGAAAAAAATAACTAGAGCGCCCTGCCACTGACAGGGTCTAGCATGTTACCTATTTTATATGTCCAAGCATGTCAGTCGTAAGGGGGCCTCTGAGGCGATCCCGCTGGTCACTTTTTTTCGATAATAAGCACCCAAGGAAAGGTGAATATTTATTGTATAGCCCTTTATGGCTCCCATTACACTATTTTTATGATACAGCTTTTCTGTAAGGGTGGAATTGACACCTCAGTCTCATAGTTTTTAATTAAAAAAGATTTCTCGGTGCTAACGGGTTTCTTAACACTGTTAGTATCTGAAAGTGAGAAGTGATGGTCGCTTGGACCTCTGGGTGTGACACAGAACGTATGCTCGGCCACTGGGTGTGACCCATGGTAAAATTTAGACTTTTAGGGAACCGTGGACAGAGGAAATGGCCCAAAACTTGAGTGGCCCAAGAAGAGCCGCTGATTCCCAAGTTATTAATTACCGGTGTCTGAGGCAACCACTCTTGTCTAGGTATGGATACTGGCAGGCTATTCGGCTCACTTAAGAACATGTTCCCCGCTAATCTTCTTTTTCTAGAGGGTAAATTGCAATGAATGACCATGTTCTATTTTTGATAAAGTAATTTTTTTCTGCCAATCTTTGATGAAATGTATTGTTGTATATAAATGCTATTGCATTGACTATCGTTGAAAACTATATTATATGGAAATTGTGTGCATGCAGGTTTCGCGCTATACCCATTGCATATTTGCCCTGTGTCACAATAATACGTACGCAGTCTTATCTTGTTTCATGTACATGCTTGTTGTCACAGTTTTTGTAAGAAACTGCAAGCGCTGAGCTCATAGTACATAAAATTGTAAGAATGCACCATGTACGAATTGTCCCTACAAATCGGTAAACCAAACTACGAAAACACCATTCTAATTTTATTAGCCGAATTACTAAATAGCCATGGATTCTACACTAATGCACAAGGAAACTAGGCTCCCCAAGAACATAAAAAGACTAAACAAGTTTTGCCAAGAATGGCATTCACATATGAAGCCACAACATTTCCCTGGCCTGAGGGCAGATTTGACACAAACTGAATTGAGCAACCTAAAACACACATACAAACTAAATATACAGGTCAAAAGAGAGTCAAGACAGAGACATTATTAGAATTAAGGACCATCCTCGAGGTGGTCAACAGTGATAGCCCTACAATGCTGTTAGCAAATAAACCGTCAGCATCTCCCCCACCATATGCAGGAATGGATGTGCTCACACCCGCTCCCCTGCATTAGGGTATTCTAACCCAGCAGTGATAGAAACCGACAAGCTTCCAATCAAAAGAAGGTCAGTCAGATCCAACGGGCTGATTACGATGGCGGTGAAACCGCCACCGGGAGGCTGCTGGTGGCAGTTTCACCGCCATTGCGAAGCACTACTCCACCCGCCATATCATGATGGCAGGCGGTGTGCTGGCGGACGCAAAGTCCACTCGCCATGGGTCAGCCACAGTCAATCGTTAGAATTGCCTGGTGGACCTGGCCAGCATGCTTAGAATGTTGGCGGTGACTAGCAGGCACCGTCCGCCAAATAACAATGCTGCTTAAAGCCAGCCTTTCCATGGCGGCGAAACCACCATGGAATGGTTGGTGGAGATTGGATTTAGGGGCCCATTACGGGTAGATGGTTGTGCACTTGGGGGTACCATGGCATTTCCATGCACCAGGTGGCAGGCACCGCTTGATGCCTGCCACATAATGCAGGGAAACACACAACATGGTATTTGGACATTGCGGTGGGTGCTGCAGGAAGGGAGCTCTAGTCCCAGGGGAACCGATGACAAGGGTGGGGATACAGGATTTGGCCAGGTAGCTGAGGCGAATATGGAGGGTGAACAAAAAATCGAAAACAGGTCAAAAAAAGCAGCGTGTTGTTCAGAGTAAAAGAGACAGGCCAGATGGAGTGAGGAAGAGAGGTGTGAGCTCCTGCTCGTGGGACGGTGGGCACACGACTATGGATTAGATCAAGACCACAGGACACCATGACCCCCACATAAGGATAGCTGAGATAGGTACAGGGGCAGCCCACGGGGGAAATAGTAGTAGATTAAAAGATACTAGCAGGGCTCAGAGTCACACCTTCCACTCGTCCAAGAAGGAGGGATGACCAAGAAATCAGGGCTCAAGTTAGTCTGGTGCTCACCCACCCACAACACAGGGGAAAAAAAATATGACCCTTACGTGCACATGAGGAGAGCAGCGACAAGGACACGCTCTGATTCATGTGGGTGCAAGGCAAAGACAGGCCAACCAACCCCCAGGGAGATAATAGCAAAGGAGGAAGGCAAGATTTTTTGTGCACCAGTTCTGCAACCTGTTAACTGAATGGACTGAGTCTTGGCCTAGAGAAGGATCATTTAAGCCTGAGAACATGGCAGTAGTGGAGGATTGCATCAGATGTGAAGTCGAGGATAAACCCGCAGGACCACCCAAGTCAAGAATGTAGCCACCGCTACAGGTCATATACATGCCGTGAGCCCAAATGGACAAAGATGGACTAAGAACGAAGTTACCATCATTGCTGGATGGGGCAGGGGAATGGATTACATGTTTCGGAAAAACACAGGTATTAACCTAGCGATAAGGTAACATTTAGAGTCTGTTGAACAGCCTTATTGGGTAAGAGACAAACACTGTGTTCGCCCAAGTACACATTCAAGCAATAATGCTAACAGAGACCCAGAATGATGGGGACAGCACTGGATATGGACCGCCCTGAAAGAAATATTCCCCGATCGCCCAGATTTAGAGGGGCTAATAGCAGAGACCATGAAGCCAGAGGAATGCATCAGTGAGATCCTGAATAGAATGAGGGAATGATGGGGACTAGAGACAGGACAGCCATGAACCGATACGGGCCCACAAATCACAGTTTTCTACAATATTCATAAAAAAGGGTCAGTCGCAGAGATTCAGAGTGGGCTGGACATTGTCATGGGTTTAGATACCAAACCCTGACGGGAGATAAATGCTCATATCCTCCACTACCAAACAAAAGAGGCAAGACAAGAATAGAGAAAAGCAGGAGCAGGCACAAAGAGACACTGCAAAACTGGTTCAATACACACTGGAAAAGACTGCCCTCAAGAGGGCAGCGATGGCCCCAGCCTAGCAGATGGTACCTGTCTCAATAGGGGCTCCTCCGCAAAACCCCAGAGGGTTCCAAAGAAGCTATCGCAGTGGAGGCCAGAGAGGCTGGCAACAACCTTTCCCTAGGGAGTGCTATTATTGACACAGGCTGTGTGGAAAGATATCAGTTGAAGGCGTACTAAGAGCAGCAGAAGCAGCAGAGATCAATGAGCTAGTACCAGTCACCACAAAACCCCATGAATGTCCCTCCACATCACCAAGCACTGTGAAAACAGAATGCACCTTACATCCAGTCACAAAGAGGTCCGCTGGTTGCCACACAACCACAGCAGGGATCCAGCAATTGGGCAAGCACATGGCAGCAGCAGCTACAGACAGGGAATACAATGCAACAGGGACCAGGGACACAACACCCGCAGGAAGGGGTAACTGTGCCAGAAGGTAGCACCTTCACCGAAACCCAGAGCCTAACTGCACAGTAAAATATACCTCCCCAGCACATGTAGGAAATTACCCGATCATCTAAAAACCCAGTTGGTAATAGCTAGCACCCGCTTACCCTCTTCCCCAAACTACTACCAGATCAAAAGAACGACTCAAAGACAACAGTGGGGGTTCAATTTTTTTTACTTGCGTCCAGAAATTTAGAGTAGCTAAGAGCTGTGTTTATCAGGGGCCTGCATCATGTTTGTCAAGTAGGGGTGATCTCATGGGAATCCACTCTGCTGCTGATTCCCCAGGGCAAGGTTGGCTGGCCACGCCCCAGGGGCAGGGCAGCCTGGTAAGGGGGCATGAATGAGAACTGTTAAAAAAGAGATATCCAGGTCCAGCCATGAAAGTCACAAAGGACTCATTCCGATCACCAGGTCAAAAGGTCCCCATTCTCAGGCACCAGGTCTGGGGCCATTGTTTAATTTATGGGCTGTAGTCCCCACTGCCACTCCAAAAGCTTGAAGCCTCCATACAATGGAGGCCCCCTTTCAGTTCTAAAATTAAGCTATCCTCTGTGGTAAAACTCTAAACCTCCACAGCGCACACACAAAGAGCTACCAAGCTACGAGGCCTCAGTGTGATGTTGAGTCCAAGCCCCCATTTGAGGGAGGGGTTCACCATAATGGCCAGGTATCCCGAATTTGCTGACACAGTCCCGGTTTATTCATTGTCACCCGGCAAACTTTTGCAATTTTTGAATTTACTAGCTCAACTAGCCTTCTTCCATGTTTGGTGAACGGTCCTATTTTTGATTTTCAAAGTCCAGTTACCTTGCCTCACCCTTCCAAAATTCTACAAAAGAAGCACCAGGTCATTAGGTAACATGCAACAGTAGAGACCCTGGCCACAAGCTAGGAACAGCGGGCCCACCAGTGTGCTTAGACCTGAGGGATGTGTTCTGGGGGAGGGGGGGTGCCTGGGAAGGGGGATCCACAAATCTCCACTTTGGCTCCTTACGAATGTAGGGCACTGGGTGCACTCACCTCCTAACCAACTATAGTGACTAACGATGCTCCAATCGTGCCGACACCTTACAGAGGAAAGCAGTTGGCCCCGACCTCGGACACCAAAAGGCAGCGTAGATGAGAGAAAAGGGGGCCTTGGACCAGACTCCGACCTTCTCCCCTGCATAACAATTGTAACCGTAAATCATGCAGGATTCAGGGAAATGCCCAAAACTAAAGAAAAACGACCCAAGGAAACCCAAAAAGAAGTATCCAGATACAGAGGCAGGGTCAAGATTAGCCCAACCCATGTACCTGAAAGCCACAAGGCAGGGCCATGCCAAAATTACACACCATAAGTTGGGAATAAAGAGGTGCACATGCACCAAAACATGCTCAGGGCATGTGGCAGACAACATCCTCCCCAGCGCTGCCAGGCCCCTCCTTCCACATATTCCACTCATCTATAGTGTTACTAAGCTAAATGGGCCATAACAATTGCAACTGAGGGTAATATGAAATATGTAGCCCCAACTAGGAAAACAACTACTGGAAGGAGCCACACAACAACTGTAGTGTAGTTCCTACTAATCTGTAAGATCTGTGCGTTTGTTGGACAACATAAACTTTGGTGGAGGTGCTTAGACTGATTCCGGGCACCCCGTCGGATATGTTGGTCTAGAGGCCAGCTAGCTCACATTGCCACCATAATCCCCCCTAACCTTACCAGGGAGCCGATAGTTTCTGACAAACCTGACCCCTCACGGATCATGGAAACAGATCAGAACCTTTCGCTCAGTCACTTGTGCCTACTTGTGCTCAGAGAATTATACAGCATACACAGTGGGACGTTTTCAATATATTTATTGAACCAACGTTACTCTTGTATAAAAAATATGTGCTGTGATAATCAGTAGACAGAATCTGATAAATGTGATTACACACGCCAAAATAGTAAATAGTAGATACAGTTCTACCAAGGTGCTAAAACAGTGTATTTATACAGGCTTAGAAACAAGGCAGTAATCTGGCGTAAATCTGAGAATCCCCCCAAGGAATGATCCAATCCCATTATCTGGTGGGAGTGAATGTGAGAGCTCGTTTTGGTCATCAACTGGACAACCCCTCAGGGAGATCTCAGACCACTGCGTGGTGAAGTCTCAGCATGCAGGGACCGTTGGTGTCAGCTGAAGTGCCTCCTCTGCTAATCTATCGGGATGCTCATTGTTTATAATAGAAAGCAGCCTTACGATGTATGTTGTATATTAGTGGTGTTATGGATCTGTAGAAAGCTCTGTCACCCCATGGAGGAAGAAAGAACAACATTTGTACATAGTATGCAAAGAGGCCTTGTACACGATGTTGGAGGCATCAGGATAATGTTGTGCAAAGCTAGGTGTGTAAACAAAGTAGTTTCAGAAAAACGATTTCAACATTGTCGTGCATGCAAATATGTGCAAAAGTGAATGGCAGAAATGTCATTGTGAAGAATTGGACAACGTAAGAAATGAGCAGCTTCACTGCATGGGCCTAACCCAGGAACAACCAGACCCTTGGCCCACCGGGTAAAGTGCCTTTGAAAAACACCGTATGACTCCAATTAAAAGCCACAATTCCATCCCTCCCTATGCTCATGAGACCACCCCACAAACATACTTAGCTCCAATTTAATCACCCAGTTAGGACTGGAGGGGGTTGGGTCAATGGTTTATAAAAAGATTTGTTCCATCTAGATAAAAAAAGAATCACCCTTACCTTTGAAATTACTTAAACATGCCCAACAGGGGTCACCTTCCAGTGCCTCACTTGATCACAACTAGTGGAGTATGGAGGTCATACCCCTATGGTAAAAATACAGGGACTACAAAAATCATTAATTAAACAGCATGTAAAATGTTTCCAAGTTAACTATCAACAAAGTTCTTTCAAAACCAGGTAACAACGAAGCAAACCAAAGTGCACTAACGTGACGTGTTGTCAACATCCACTAATAAGGAAAGAGGAAATGACAATTCCGAACTCATGCCAATGGAAGGAGGAATAACCCACAGCCTGCTTAACACCCAGGTGGGTACACCGTTCCTTCGTGTAGTTGAGTCCTTCCATGGCGATGACAATCATGAACTAAATACAGTGAACATTTTCCTATTGGGCAGAAGAACCACAGTCACCAAAAGAGCACATATGATTCTGAAGGTACTGTTACAGTTTGTAGTAACACTCATGTCCAGAACCATGCTCAAACCCATTTAGAAGCACTTTAAATCAATGTCAGGTTTTAAAAAATCATGGTTTGGTATATTATTCTTTTGTTATTTAACAGATAGCCAATGCTTGTTTACATTTTAATCTTGTAATCGTGATAATTTGCCAATGCTTGTTTAACCTTATAAACGGGTACTCGTGATGATTTACTATGCTGTGACTAAACACGTGTACTAATTAGGCTCATTATCATACTGTTCGCTTTTCCTCCATGTGTTCGTCAAGATGCACGTTTGTAACACGTTTTTTAGAAACCGGCAGTTACAGGTCACGTTAGCGAGTAAACAAGAAGAATGTGGCAGACACGTGTAACTCCGATCTCCTCCCGGACTCGACCCCACCCTTGAGGCACTTCTATTTAAACCCCAGCCTTCCCTTCATAAAACGCTTGCGCTCGTTGAATCCTAAAACTTACCTGTAAGCAGGAACCAAGATCCTTCCTCCACGATCCTGATTCAGCATCCGAGTGACTCCAAGCTTCCGGTCCGGTTGCTTCAATCTTCCCCCGTAGTCCTGGAAACCACACGAGCTTCCTCCGGAACGGCAAGAAAGACTTTACCAGCTTGCTGAAAGGAAACAAAAGTCCTTTAAAGAATCGTGAGTAACCGGCAGGCTTCAAGGAAGATAAAAGCAGTAAGTCTTTGATTTAATTTAATACTTTGTTTAATCTACAACGTTAACAGCGCATTTAATAGACGTGTCGTACTTTAATATTCGGGACCGCGTAGGGGACAGGGCCCTACCCCTGTCTATCTTGGTATTAACAAACCGCAAATGGTAAATGCGGCATGTACGAGTGCTTTATATATCGTTCTAGCTATGAATGCACTGTGTACACGTTATTCTGCTCCACTACGCGGGTTCCATTTTGGAAGCAGTGGCCATCTTGTCATTGCCCTCACATAGGCTATAATGGAGTAAATACGGGTCTCACAGTACATGGGCTTCTCCTCTGACTTCTCTGTGACCTGGGCAGCTGGCTCTGCTGCCCCAGGTCAAACCGGTCTCACGAGCTCCCCTTCCTTCGTCCACCTGTGATTAGCATCAGGGCTTGACCCGTCATAAAACCCTTTCATTCTACACAATCCCCCGGCTAATCTCTTCCACACCTGCTTGTTCCTGCTTTATGACTTGTTTCCCAAAACAGGAGATGCTCATGTTTATTGGGGGGTCTATTGACATCAAATGTGGGATCTGAACCTTACTGTGTAAATCATTGTGGGCTGGCCGAACTGGAATGTGGGATGGTCATCATGACTCTGCTTTTTCGTTTGTAATGTATACTTATAATGGCCATATCGTAAACCAAGGAATGTGTGCCTGGAGCATGATATTTTGTACTTAAGGAGAAGCCCGTTCCTATGATTTTCAGCAGTCTCCTGAGAACATACACGCTGTTGTACTTCTAGGATACCTGTAATTGGTCTGCAGCCAATAAACGATTCTTTGACTTCACCCAGAAGACTCTGTGTTTCTGTAGGTCTGGAACAGGGTGAACCCAGAAGTCATAGGGTGTGTGCCCCTGCACCGCTGGGTCTAAAATACCCAGTACTTCAGTTTGGCGCCCAACTCGGGACGATTTCAGCGGTACCAGTCCAAGCCAGAGGTTCGTGAGGAGCTTCGTGTGGAAATTTCGGAGGAAGGCCGCCACTTCATCGACCCCTGCATGTCGACGTGGTCCGAAAGTCTTTTCTGCGAGGTTCTCCGCGTCCCGACGGCTACGAAGGACTGCTGCCCTGATTAATCGACCTGTTTTGGACCCTTGACGAATCTGAGAGAGCGAAACAATCGAGAGAGTCTTCTGGTGACGCCATCGATCAACAATATTCAGTTAAGTATAAGTGGAGCGTCTCCTATTTGTTTTTGGTATCCTTCGGGATCGTTTGATTTGGTAATTTGGTACTTTGGAGTTTGCAAACGCCAAAGCCAGAGGACTCGTGTATTCACGAGGCTATCGTAATCGATAATCCTTTGACGTTTGGATCTAGACTAGTGAGCAAAGATGCCTGGTTCTGGACTATTTGGTAGATTATTCTGTTTGGGTTGTGGAAAAGATTTCCAGCTAGAGGAATCATGTCCGGTTCCTCCGGTTGGAACTCCAACTTATGAGCTCTATGAATAACATGGTGTAGGCCCCATTGCATATAACGAAGTGTGGATCCACTACACCAGGAAAGATGGTGTTTTAAAATGGCCCCAAAATGGTAGTTTTGATACCGATATTTTAGATAATTTGGAAATTAAATTGTTTAAGAAGAAAGCCCGGCCGGCGATGTTTGACTCTTTCCGCTTATGGCGAAAGGAAGCCAAACAAAAGGAAATTAAGTTAGCGAAAAAGAATAAGAGAGAGAAAGGTATGACAGTAATGCAAGCAGCTGTACAATTTAAAGACAATGAGGAGGAGCAGATGAGTGAGCAATTGCACAGGCAGCGCAAGTTAGGGATTGACAAATGTTACCCAGCTTTACCATATTCTAAGCAGAATGAGTTAGAAGAAAAGGAGAAAGATCCCCTGATGTCACATTTGTTGAGTTCGCCACCCCCGTATGCTCAAAATGCCACGGCGCCTCCCCAGCTTGTAAATATGCCACCTCCAGTGAATATACTGCAAGCCTTGCCGCAACCGCCAGTTGCTTTGCAGCCGGCTCCTATCCCTGTAGCGCAGCCCTCTCAAGGGCCGCCAGTTGTGCTTCCAACTGCCCCCGCACTTCCTGCGACTTTGCCTAATACAGCAGCTGCCTCCCCTGACACTCTTCCTTCCACCACTCCAGTACCTGTCTCTACATCCTCTTTTCTTCCCTCTGTTTTTCCCCCTGTTCTCGCCTCAGCTTCTCCTTCAGCGCGACAGCGCTTAGCTAATGTGGTTACTACATTAATGTCTCCTCTCTTTGAGTCATCTGGTGCAACTCCTGGTTTACAGCGTAAGCAATTGCGTAGCCAATTGCCTAACCCTGACGAGAAAAAGGTAATAGATAACATGGCGCGTAGATGGATCGTTTTTCCTTCACTGTATGATGTGGAATCAGTTGACAACGTTTTCCATCAATGGGATGCCCCAAAACAGAGATATGTGTTTGAGAAAATGTGCGAAATTCTCTGTGAAGAATTGGAGGATAGTGGTAAAAATCCGAACCCGCAGGAATTGTGTAGAGTGAGGTTCGATTTTGGAACTGGTATAATTGTGGACCGTGGAGTAGATAAGGCAGTTGCGGTTGTATTGTCCTTTAGGAATGATGATTGCCAACAATCATTGTTTGAACAAGATGTCCTTGTGGGGAAAAAGGTAAAAGCGCGACAATACCCTATGAGAGAAGTTCCCCCGGTATGGAAGGAAGCGGTTGCAGCTGCCGGTGGTAACCCCGCTGTGGCAGCGCATTTCCAGCGTGTTTGGGTGCATGTTCCATGGAAGCGCTCTGAGGTGTTAGCGCTTAAGCAGTCCTTGCCTGATCCCCGTAAAAACCCAGCTGGTTATTATAAAGAGTTGTCACAGACGGCAGGGTCATGCATTATGAATCTGGCCGACATAGACATGTTGTTTGGTAATGTTGTTCCACAGCCTCTATGGGGGTCAATTCGTAATGTAGATCACAATGCAGAACTAGGGGATACATGGGCTAACATTGTTGCTGCTGATGCTAGACAAACTGGTGGTGCGAAACCAGAACCTTTAGTAGCTGAACTGCCTGGTAGAATCATTACGTATATGAAGACAATAATGCCTGCGATGCGCATAAATTGGGACAAGTTATCTGCATGCAAGCAGAAGAAAGATGAGACAGTGTCAGACTTCTTTACTAGGTTTGAAGAAACGTTTATTGATCACAGTGGGCAGGATATGAGTACTGAGGGTGGCCAACGGTTATTTGTGGACAAGTTTGTGCAGAATTTACTTCCTGACCTGTGTAAAAAGTTAAAAGATTCAGAAAGTTCTTGGGCTGTTTCTTCTTCAGCGCAAATACTGGCTACTGCACAGTATTATGAAAATAGAGATAAAGACGAGAAAGACAGAACAGAAAAGAAAACGAAGGAATTAAAGACAAAGGTCCTTTTACAGCAGGCCTATCCGCCACGTGGAGGTCAGAATAATTATAGGCAACCCCAAAGTGTCTATCACCAACCCCAACAGTTTCAGAACAACCAGCAAATGAACGGGTATTATCAACCACGTGTCCCTGTAGGTCCCAACCAATGTTCATACTGCAAAGAGGAAGGTCATTTTAAATACAGTTGCCCTAAATTAATGCAGCGGAACGGTAATGCGTATGGCGCAAGAGGTAGGGGTGGTCAGCAAGCTCCTAGAGGCAGAGGGCGTGGAAGTGTTCCTCAGAACGCGCGTCCTCTGCCGCCTCAAAGTACCATCAATAGCTTTGATCAGCAAGCTAACGCGATTAGTAATACGGCCCAGTATTATAATAATGATTATTATGCAGAGGACGGTGATGCAGAAAGTAATGATTACTAGGACAGCCGTAGACAGAGAGAGGGAGTTGTTTCAGTGCCAGTGGATCAGAGTGGACCGTATGTTGAGGTGACTACAGCAAATGTAACGGAGCCTTTTCTGCTAGACACTGGTGCTGCAAAGAGTTCAATCATGCATTCAAAACTCCCTGGCGCACCTTTGTCTGGCGATATAAATGTTTTGGTAGGTTTTTCTGGCGCCCCAGTTAGGAACCCGATTTCTAGTCCCATGTCACTTTCTGTTGGACCTTGCGAGCTGAAAGCACCCCTGATTCTGACAACAGGTTGTGGTGAGAATTTGCTGGGATTAGATTTGTTGAAAAGATTGCATGCTACACTGTATTGTTCTCCTTCAGGAGTACAACTTACATTAGGCAAGAAAGTGTTTTCCCCAATGTATTTGTCTAAGAATACAATGCCACCTGAATTGTCATCCCTTCCGGATGCCCTTTGGGCTACTGGTCCCAATGATGTGGGCCTCTTGGAGATACCGCCATATGTGGTGACTTTAAAGGCTAATGTCAGACTGCCACGTATTCCCCAGTACAAGATCTCTAATGAAGGGCAGAAAGCATTGTTAGACATTGTCAGCGACTTGATTAATAAGGGTGTGATTGAAGAGACAAGAGGCAACGTTTGCAATAGTCCGATTTTACCTGTCTTAAAACGAACGGATCCTTCACAGCCACCTGTTTACAGATTTGTGATTCATCTTAGAGAGGTTAATAAGATTGTTGTGCCACAGTTTCCGGTTGTCCCCGATATAACCGCCTTGTTAACGATGATTCCAGCCTCTGCTGCATGGTTTTCAGTGATTGATTTAAAGAATGCTTTCTTTAGTATCCCAATTGCAGAAGAGAGCAGGGACATTTTTGGTTTTAGTCTGGGAGGCCGAAGCTTCCGCTTCAAACGCGCTCCCCAGGGCTACTGTGAAAGTCCATCAATATATAGTCAAGCTTTGAAAGCGCAGCTTGATGCACTTGTTTTACCTAGTGGCGCTATCCTGATTCAGTACGTGGACGATTTACTGATCGCTGCGGATACTGAAAAGATTTGTAAAGAAGCCACATTGTCACTGTTGCGCCATTTATCCGCTTTCCATCACAAAGTGTCTCTCTATAAGCTGCAATATTGTCGACAAGAGGTGACCTACTTAGGTCATCTCTTATCGAAGGAGGGAAGGAAACTGACCCCAGAAAGAATTCAAGCCATTGCACAGTTGAGTGTGCCAAGAACACAGAGAGAAGTGCGTGCTTTCTTGGGCATCACTTCATACTGTAGGCATTGGATCCCTAGTTTTTCTTTGTTGGCAAAACCTTTGTTAGCCTTAACATGCAAAGGCACGCCGAATCCTATCCCATGGTCTGAAGAGTGCCAGAAAAGTTTTGTGGAATTGCGTAATGCATTATGCTCAGCACCTGTGTTGGGTACCCCCCACTATAGTAAGCCTTTTACATTGTATGTTCACGAGAAAGATGGATGTGCGTTATCAGTGTTAACACAGCCTTTTGGCGACAGACCGCGCCCATGCGCATATTTTTCATCCACCTTGGACCCTGTAGCAAGGGCATTGCCAAGCTGTCTGAGAGCGACAGCTGCTGCAGCGATGTCTATCCGACAATCTGCTGGTTTGGTAATGGACAATACATTGATTGTTATGGTTCCACACGCTGTAGACACATTATTAAATAGGACCAAGACACAACACTTGACTAGTGCGCGATTATCAGGTTATGAACTTACACTGTTAGCAAATCACATACACATAAAAAGATGCAATACGCTGAATCCAGCCACATTGTTGCCAATTCCAGCAGACTCAGATGAGATTGAGCAACATGACTGTCTGTTCAGAACAGAAGAAGAGACGAAAGGGAGAGTAGATCTAAAAGATACTCCCCTGACTGAGTGTGATGGCACTTTATGGGTAGATGGTTCATGTTTCAAGCTCCCTAATGGTGACACGACTGCTGCATATGCTATCACGACTTTGCACAGGGTCGTGGAAACTGCACGAGTGCCACATAATTCGGCCCAAGCAGCAGAATTAATCGCTCTCACGAGAGCATGCGTGTTGTCTGAAGGAATGAGAGTAAACATATACACAGATAGCCAGTACGCCTTTGGCGTGGCTCATAATTTTGGGCGTTTGTGGAAGGAGCGTGGGTTCCTGACGTCGCATGGAGCTAAAATTCAGAATGGCAAGTTGGTGAATGATCTCCTTGAGTCACTGACCCTACCGCTGCAAGTTGCGATCATGAAATGCAGTGCGCACAGGAAAGTCACAGATGATGTTGGACGTGGGAATGCGTTTGCTGATGAGACCGCGAGAGAAACAGCACAGAATGTGAAGACTAGAATGTATGTTGCAGGCCCCGCAAGATGGGTTAATGATGTGGGAATGTGTGAGAACACAATAGAGAGTGTGAAGTCGCTTCAAGCTGAAGCCACAGAGGAAGAGTTAAGCAAGTGGAGAGAAAGTATGGGTAAGTTGGATGAGAATGGTTGTTGGATTGATTTGACAGAACATAGGCGATGGTTATTGCCTGATGCATATGTGCTTCCAGTGGTTACTATGGCACATGGAATGGCACATATCAGTACGAAAGGTATATGCAAGTTGTTGGCTCCAGTATGGCAGAATGCTGGGATTCCCAAGTGTGCAGAGAATGTGGTCAAGAATTGCATAGTATGCTTGAAGTACAACCCTGGTAGGGGAACCCCAACTCCAGCTGGTCACTTTGCACCCCCATCATGTCCATTTGAAGTTTTGCAGCTGGACTTTATTCACATGGAAAGGTGCAACAACCTGAAATATGTACTGGTGGTTGTTTGTGCTTTCTCAAAATGGATAGAGGCTTATCCTCTGAAAGATAACACTGCCCTATCCACAGCCAAAGCCCTTGTGAAGGAATTTTTCCCTAGGTTTGGGATGCCAAGAATGGTGTGGTGTGATAATGGAAGTGAGTTTGTGGGTAAAGTGATGAAGAATGTATGTGAAGGGCTAGGGATAAAGCAGAAGTTCCATGCTGCAAATCACCCCCAATCAGCTGGATTAGTAGAACGCTACAATGGAGCCTTAAAGCTCAAGCTGGCCAAAATTCAGGCGAGCACCGGTCTTAAATGGCCTGACGCTCTGCCTTTAGCACTCCTGTCCACCAGAATGACCATACACTCACGAGTGGGACTTAGCCCTTACGAGGTTGTTTTTGGCCGTCCGGCCAACGTATGGGGTGTACCGAGGCCTACGAAGTTCAGTGAGATAGAGCATCCAGTACTGCTCAATTACCTGTATGATTTGACTGTTAAACTGCGTGTTTTGCACCAACAGGTACATGATACTCTTCCCCAAGCTTCTGAACCTCCTGGACACCCTATCAACCCTGGTACGTGGGTACTAGTCCGAAATTTCCAGCGCAAGAGCAACGACGAGCCTCGCTGGATCGGCCCTCATCTTGTTCTTCTTTCGACAAGATCAGCAGTGCGAGTGAAAGGGAAGAAACACTGGATCCATGGTACCCACTGTAAAGTAGTCCCCTTGCCTCTGCCATATGACCAGTGGGTCAAGGAGGGTATCGCCGACTCTGAGACAGACACTGTACCTCGTTTTGTACCATTCAGTGACTCACGCATAAGAGGCACAGTTTCAGACCAAGAGAGTGACAATATTCTGCAGGAAGCTGTGCCACCATCAAATCGACTGGACACCACTGAGCCTGAACTTTTGTTTTAAGACCAAACAGCACCTGGCCGTCTCCGCTATAATTTGAGACCTAGGCCCATGGACAAATAAAGATTTCCTCACTATTTCCTTTTTAACATTTTTTGCTCTCCCGTCTGAAGGACTTTCTTGATTTTTGTTTTTCGAACCACCATCCGGGTTCTGCCGCAGGGTCGCGGTGCCAAGACTTTGGGGTACAGGCCGAAGACGCTAGGTCAACGGTTCTGGTTGGTCTAGGGCGTTTCCCTGGACTGACAGGCGTACTCCTTAGCAGAAGAAACTCATCCACCGCGAGCGGCCCGAGTAGAGGATGGAGTTTTTTAAGATGGAGAGACCGATTGAGGAAATGAACTTTAACGCAAGGATGTGTAGAATTGTAAAAAGTAAATGTTTTGTCTTTTTGTGCCTTTTTACACTGTGTAGTATCATGATGTTTATTGTAGGATTTGTGTTCTTCTCCGCTCAAAAGCCCATTGAACCCACTAAACAGCCTATACCTCTTTCTACTGCCTCCTCTCACTCTTTTCACCCTTTGCCTGAGCACGAACAGACCAGACGATCAGAGTTCGTAAATAACTCGTTTATCCAACTCTTGCACCAGCACCAACTAGTAATGAATACGACCAATTGCTGGGTGTGTGGGTTAATGCCACATACCATTAACAAGGGTATTCCCTACCTGGTGCTGCCGTACAGTTACAATGGATCGTCATGGGCATTCCAAACCATGTTTCTCTATGCTCTAGATACATACTCCCCTCGCCAACCGCGTTCCATCAGACCTATCACCAATAATAAGGCTTTGATGAAAGGAGTTGCCGATATGAGTAGGGATATCGATGCATACTCATCCATTCCCAAAGAAGAGTTGAGACCTTATGTAGGATGGAACGCGACGGGGTATAGTATTAGTCTGGGTGAAAGACAGCGAAAAATCTCGTCTCCAATCTGGGTCGTACCCCACATGGGTCGGTTCTGCTTACAGGGTAATGGTCAGAATCCTAGAGCTCAACTGGGAAGAAGTGACTGTACTGAAACGTACACTTTTCCGTCACAGTTTTCCCCTGCGTTTTTGGCTGCCAAGGGCACATATTTCATCTGTAATGACCGAGCATGTACATGGCTGCCCCCTGATTTCTCGGGCACATGTTATATTGCGAACTTGCTACCGCCGACATTTACTGCTGCCTCTGACTATCACAAGACCAGAGTTGTGAGAGGTGTGATTAGTAAGGAGGATACTGCGGGTCAGGAAGCAGGAGACTTCTTCCTGGGTTTCCTGCCATTTTGGGGACCTATGGTCAACAGTAGGAACCTGAGACAGCTGACTCGTGTGGTTGAATCCACTGTCAATGTAACGGCTGGTGCCCTTAGTAATCTGACGGCTGAGCTCCAAGCGGATCGCCTTATGACTCCTCAGAACCGCATGGTTCTAGACGTTATTCTTGCAGACCGCGGTGGGGTATGCAAGGTCATCCAATCCAGTTGCTGCATTTTCATACCAGATAATGCTCCAACAGTGTATCAAGCCATCTCCAAACTCCATAAAATATCTGAATCCATACACGTGGATAAGGGAGATTGGTCACTGGTGGGGTGGTTCTGGGAATTGATATCTGCCTGGGGTTGGAAAGTTCTGATGGTCATTGGAATGATCTTAGCCATTCTTTTCCTGTTCTGTCTGTGTATACAGTGTGCTCCTGCGATATGTGGTCTCTGTGCTACCTTATGTGTAAGGAAACCTGTATCGAGGGACGAGCTAAGTAATAGGATGATGCTACAGCAACATCTCCATGACTTTGTGAACATTGACCTAGACTCGTGTGGAAATATGGATTTTTCTGGTCAGTTATGTCCCCTATCTTGGACCCCAACGGTTCCATGTGCATGTCACAAGTACATGTATGTTCCCTCCAGTTCCAGTTATGAAGACGCAACTACATGTGCGTCCACCGTCAACACGTCCTCTGTCAGATCCGCCATGAATAGGCCGGATATTCCATTCCTAAATATGAAAGGCCACCGGCTTTATATGGTTCACTTATGCCATTTTACAGTCCAGGCAAGTAGGCCCTGATTCTGTCATCAAACTCTTCTTGCCTTCTGCCTCTGAAAGCTCGAGTCTGAGCCTGCATCTGTGACCATGAACTTTGTCTCATTCTCTGCGCGGCTCACGAAGCCTGACATCAGCCTATTCTCTGCCAAGAACTGTATTTCACCTTCGAATTATCTGCTTCCCCCTCAGCCGATGCATTCCTGCCTAGTAGTTTAAGTAAACATTCTTCCAGTTACCAAGCAAAAGGCCCGGCTTCTCTGTCCTCATGCAAGTAATTCATAGTCCTGTTACCATGGAATATTTCTACCCCCTCGCATTTAGTGTAGACACTTAGACGCTTGTACACGCACGCACAGTCAGTATAGAATAGATTCTGTCCGAGAGTCCTTCTGTCGTGGATAACATAGTTCTTTAAACATAGGATGTTAGATATGATTTGGGATTAGGTTGACTTGACCCCCCAGACTTCTTGTCTCCACGTGTAGAGCTAAATGTCAAGTCCCCTTCACCCCCTAGTTGCACGTCAATCACACGTCATGTTGCTGCGCGCGCATCTATGCCAAGTATTATCTTATAGATCCACCTATATGTGACATCATAACCAATTACGTTCCTTTTTACTCCTTATTACACCCATTTGTGGTTACGCAGATAAATCGTCATTTTCCTTATCAATTGTTACGCCTACTGCATTCGCTTCATTGTAATGTATGTACTATAAAAGTCATTTCATGTCAATAATGTATGTACTTCACTTCCTGAACCTCCGTGGTGATGGAACTTGGAGCAACCGATTATAATCGATTATTGGAATAAAGCCCATTCCGAACCTCTAATACCACGGATTCTGCCTCTCATTTTACTGAGCTATTTTATTATGTTTCTGTATCAAATTAAGTCCAGGTAAAGGAATTTTATTTACCACATGAATGGCGCCCGAACAGGGACACTTTCTCATCTCACGCGCCGGCGGTGAGTTGCAGGCCCGGTCTCCTGCCACAGCTGGACGGACAATAACGCGTACCAGCAGGATTTCCTGTATCTCCCTCCGGTCAAGCGGGGGCGACTGAGGCTGCGATCAACACCCAGACGAGGCGGTGAGAAGTGCGAAGTATCCCGACCAGAGCCTAGCTGAGAGAGCAAGATCCGAGGTATACAGAGACCCACCAGTTCGAAGTCAAGCCCAGTTTCCGACGAGTCGAGTCGAGTCCAGTCCGGTTCAAGTTCAAGTTACCGAGGCCTTCCGTTTCCGAAGCTACCCGGTGAGTACCATTACTGGGGAGGCATTTCTGACGTGCACATAGGTTGTGCCGGTCAAGACGGGTTTGGGTACACAAATCCGGTCTGCACTGTTTTAGCAGTGTATCTGTACTGTTTAGCAGTATATCAAGTATTCCGAAGTATCTAGTTATTGTCAAGAATTAAGCTTGGTGATTAGTTATGCAGACGATCATCATTGTTGTTTCAGTTAAAGGTTTAATGTTAAATGTTAAATGTTTTAAGTACGTTCTGCATATTGTGGTATGAATGACTGTTCTTTATCGTGTTTATTGTATTTAAGTCTGTTCAAAATCAAGTATCAGGTCAGTTGGTCAAAATCAAGTATAAGGTCAGTTCTCAATATGCCGCTCTTTTCGAAATTAAGACAGATCACTACTAGAAAAGGGGTTCTCGAAGAAGCCGTTCCTATTCCTCCTAGGGACACTCCAGGGTACTTCATGTATCATAAACATGGCTTAGACGCTATATTATTTCTTGATTTATGGGTAGACTACACCAAGGGATTACCAGAAAGTCAGAGGTGGCCCGCAGCGGGAACCTGGGATGCGGAGTGCATCATGAAAGTCGAGGAAGAGTTATGGAAAAGGAAGGTCAGACAGTCACAGAAAGACGCCGTTGAGTTATGGCGTAAAGAATCTCATAGACGCACAGAAAAAGCACGTAGACAGGAAGAAAAGAATAAAGAGAGTTCAAATAAAGTTCGAGAAAATCTATTAATTGAGGAAGGTATCCGAGTGAAATCAGAACAAGTAGATAGGCAAAGAAATGCCCTTATGAATGGTATGTATCCCCTTCTGGCCGAAGGATTACCTAAGGCTACTCCAGAAAAACCGAAAGACTTGCCACCCCCATTGTTCCCAATAAAGGTACATCCTAAGGGGCATCCTAGAACCGCAGAAGATGTTTTTCTTTCCTCATATTTAGATGACGCAGCTCCCGAGTATGCTAATTCCGCCCCGCATAGACCGCATACCAGGGAGATCCAACGCCAAGATCCAGTACCCGTATCCCTACAGCAACAGATCGTGTCACAAGTTCCGGCAAGCACATCTGTTTCTACATCTGTTCCTACAGCTACTTCTATAGCTGTGTCCACACCTGTAGTTGCTGTGTCACGTTCGACGAATCCTTTCACACCCGACACCCCAGATGGGGCCACGGGAGGTGCTACCAATATTTTTTCTACGCCACACAGAATGAATAAACTTACTTTTCAAGAGTCAGCACATTCACGTACACCCAAACTCATAAGTGCCCGTACGCTGAAGGAACTTCTTATAGATTGCAGATATGACCCTGTGCCCGGTAAAGAGGACGAAATGACCCTGGCATCATTGCGTATCAGACGAGCCGCAGTGTATTTAGGGAAGTTACCAGGAATGACTGCGCATCTAGATAAAATATATCATTTTGTCCAAACAGGGCGAGATCCAGAATGTATTAACAGAGCTATGGAATACCAGAAAGTAGAGATACAGGGGGAACTGTTACGTTTCCTCATAAACTGTGTGATCAGAAATCAAGACCGACCGGGGGTAAACCCGGAAGCAATGCAAATTCTTACCAGATGGAGCCAGAATATATCAGAAGGGAGACATGATAAGCAAAATTGTATAATAGCCATGTGCCGAAAGATCCGTAAAGAAATAGAACGCCTACACGAAGAGAGATTAGAGGTAGACGAGTTCGAACAAAGCGAGGAAGAAGGGTCAGGACTGCCCACAGGACAGTCAGACACCATAGCCTATGTAGGAAGAGGAAGATCTTGTAATAGTAATAGATGTCCTATTGACCCGATACGTCCGATATGTCCAGATAATAATAGGAATTTCCAAATACCTATAATTAACATCAGGTCTAACGAGCATTCGTTCCAAACCGCCGACAAACTACTCCGAGAACGAAGGGGTTATCATTTTCTCGATTCTATGGATGAACAAGATTTAGCCAGGGCAGCTGTCCATTGGGTGGACAGTCCCGGAAAATATAGTGATGATACAGTAGTACGCACATTTTTGAATCTCACCCCAGATGAACAGAGGTTAGCTGGGATTTATATGATTCAACAACTCATTATACTATATCGGAGTCAGCGTTCGGACCCTGGTCCCTTACCTGACATATTGACTGAATTGCTTATGAATAAATGGAGAGGTGCAGGTACTAAATTAATTAAAGAAATTCTAGAATCAAGAAAGCAGTATATTCTTTTTGTATGCGCAGAGCATGTCTCATTGCCCGTCAAGGAAAGAACCACGTATCACATGGATAGACAGAATCCCTTACGAGAAGTGCACCCAATAAAAGGCGAGGACAACGAGTTTAAGCGCGTATTTGTATATACGCCCATATCAAAAATAGAATTGTTACAAATGAAGAAAGTGGTACCCAGTCATGACAAAGATCCAGCGGGTTTTCACCGAGAAATTAAAGACATGTTACTCATGGGAGAGTATACCTATCCCGACATTATGACAATATTAAAGGTATTGATGCCTGCTGGTATTTATGAGAAACTCAAGGAAAAAGAGTGGGAGGTAGGAGACCAAAAGATAGAATGGTCAGTGTTAGAAGCGGAAGAAAAGGCCCGAACTGCAGGAGCAGGACTTGGGGATAAAACTAAAGCACTGCCAGGTTTACTAGTACAGGTACTGCCGCGTTTATTAACTACGAAAAAGGAAGATTGGGGTACAATTTCAGCCTGTAAACAGAAGCAAGATGAAGACACTAGTGATTACTATGCCCGATTTGAAAAATGTTTTGGTATAAATAGTGGCATAAAAGCAAGTAGCGAATCATACCCACATCTGTTTGTAACAAAATTAGTAGAAAATGCCCTGCCCCCAGTAAAGAATAGAGTATTAAAATTCGAGAGTACCTGGCAAGGTAACACTCCATCACAAATGTTACAAATGTTACAGTACCATCACAATAGAATTAGAGAGGAACAAGAACATGAGCACAGACGCATGAAAGACACGAAAATGAAAATGCTAGTTTCCCAGACAGTTCCAGCTGAAGGACATAAAAAAGGGTATGACACATTCAGATTCAACAGGACCTGTAAAAGGGACATGCAATTATTGTAAAAAGCCAGGTCATTACGTACACGACTGTCCAGTTTTAAAACATAATATCGCCATAGGTAAAACACAAGAAAGATCACGGCCACTCAGACAAGATCAGAATGAACAAGGAGCTCTGCAGCATGCCCAGGCCATGCCAGCCGCACAACAGCCAATACAGTTTGTGCCAGCTGCACCACCGTTGCCTGTTGCTGCCACACAGACAACAACACGACAAATGTATCAGACCGCACAGTATGAATATCCTGAGTACCAGCGTTACGCATGAAAAAGCCTAGAGAGGGAAGTTGACTTACCCCTTATCGAGATCCCTGTAGATCAAGAAGGACCTTATGTACATAGTGAATTATTAGGCCAAGATAGAAAATTCTTACTCGATACAGGGGCAAGTCGAACAACTATAAAACGTAGTGAAGTTCCAGGGGCACCCCTCTCAGGCTCACAGAATATTTCCCTTGGTTTTTCAGGAAAACCTATTGTTAATGAAGTATCACAGCCTCTTCCACTTACGATAGGACCTCTGACCCGAACTACAGATTTATTGCTTACTAAATCATGTCCAGAAAATTTGCTAGGAATAAAAACATTGAAAGCTCTAGGAGCCATAATATGTTGTTCTCCGGAAGGAGTAAGGTTGTTTTTACGTGATTTTAAAGGTCACTATGTGTCTAGAGACATGGATCCCCGACTGCAGACTTTACCTACACATCTATGGGCACAAGGCCCTACTGATGTTGGTTGCATGAATATTACACCATATCGAGTCACATTAAAGGCAGGAGTGGTGCTACCACGAATGCGACAATACAAGTTACCACCAGATGCTGTAGTGGCTTTACTACAAATCATTGACGAGCTCATTGCCCAAGGAGTAGTTGTGGAAACAGACTCCAATGTATGTAATTCACCGATAATTCCGATTCTTAAACGAACAGATCCAAAGGCCCCGCCAGTCTATCGATTGGTTATTGATCTGCGCGAGTTAAACAAATGCATTGTGCCACAATTCCCTGTGGTCCCAGATATCTCGTCATTACTGACAGCTATTGATTCCGAAGCAACATTCTTTACTGTAATTGATCTCAAGAATGCCTTTTTCAGCGTCCCAATAGATCCGGAAAGCCAATATTTGTTCGGATTTAGTTTAAATGGACGTAGCTTTAAATTCACACGCGCACCTCAAGGATTTACAGAAAGCCCCAGCATCTATAGCCAAGCACTGAAACGAGAACTAGACAGTATCCACATGCCAGTTAACACTGCTCTGCTCCAATATGTCGATGATCTGCTGATCACCGCGAGAAGCGAACCGGAATGTGAAAAAGCATCACTGACAGTTTTACAATTTCTAGCCGAAAAGGGGCACAAGGTGTCCCCTTCTAAGCTGCAATTCTGTGTCCAGCGAGTTATTTATCTTGGACACTCGCTGTCCAAGGAGGGAAGGCAGCTTACACCCGACCGCATTCAGTTAATAGCTAACATGCCAATACCCAAGACGCAAAAGGAGGTGCGGGCTTTCATAGGCCTCACTTCATATTGTAGGCAGTGGATCCCTCAGTACGCATTTCTAGCAAAACCACTCATTCAGTTAACCACACAGGAGGCAGCCACATCGACTGTTCTCCCTTGGACTCAGGAACATACACAAGCTTTTGAAAGCCTAAAGAAGGCTTTATGTCAAGCACCTGTCTTAGCAACACCATGTTACGGAAAACAGTTTACACTCTTTGTTACAGAACGCGAAGGTACTGCTTTGTCAGTACTCACACAGGAACAAGCAGGAGCACACAAACCATGTGCTTATTTTTCTAGTACATTAGATCCCGTAGCTCAGGCTTTGCCTGCATGCCTGAAATCAGTAGCAGCGACAGCTTTAGCAATCAGACAAAGCGATGCCATAGTGTTAGGACATCCATTGACAGTTCAAGTGCCACACGCAGTAGAGGTTCTTGTAAATAGAACGCAAACACAACACTTGACTATAGCGCGACTTACAGGGTACGAACTTACATTGTTTCAGCCACATATAGAAATCAGACGCTGTAACACATTGAATCCTGCCACACTTTTGCCAGTAATCGGAACAGACCCACTAGCTCATGACTGTATTGAAGTTATTACAATCACGACGAAACCCAGACAGGACTTGACAGATGTCCCATTGTCAGATCCAGACCTGACATTGTATGTAGATGGTTCATGTATGAGAACAAGTACAGGAGAGTTAGTGGCTGCTTACGCAGTCACCACAGATACTGAAGTCATTGAAACTAATCGTATAAATACTTTGTCAGCTCAAGCCGCAGAGCTCATCGCTCTGACACAAGCCTGTATTCAAGCCACAAATAAAAAAGTCAACATATACACTGATTCACGTTATGCATTCGGAGTTGTACACGACTTCGGCGTGCTGTGGCGAGAGAGAGGTTATTTAACTTCCCACGGTGCCCACATTCAGCACGGACCCCTCATTCATGCCTTATTAGATGCAATACATCTACCCACGGCAATATCAATTATGAAATGTAAAGCTCATACGAAAGTTACTGATATCATTTCCCAAGGCAATGATCTAGCCGACAGAACAGCTAAACAGACTGCTCAAACCCAAACATCCGACATGACAAAGACAATAGTCCCGATGCCGACACATTGTATGACAGTTAAAGATCCTACCCTTGACGTAATTGACATACAGACACATGCTACACCAGACGAAATAAAGAAATGGACTGAATTAGGAGGGATCCAAACGGATCAAGGATGGATGATAAAGGAAAAGTCTGTATGGTTCCTTCCTGATTCAATGGTCCAAGTTATAATTAACACTATACATAGTCCAGCGCATCTAGGAGAAAAAGCTATGCTAGACAGCATTCAACACATTTGGTTCAATAAACATTTACGAGCAGCAGCCAAACAAAAAGTCAGTACCTGTATGATCTGTTGCCAGTTCAACCCAGGAAAAAGCGTTCCCGTAGAACAGGGTGGATTTCAGCCTCCTGATCACCCTTTTGAAGTGCTCCAGATGGATTATATCCAGATGGAACGATGTCGAGGATTCAAATATGTTCTCGTAGTTGTCTGCGCTCTGTCCCGTTGGACAGAGGCATACCCGGTTTCAGATTACACTGCCCCGACTACTGCCAAACAGTTGGTTCGAGAATTCTTCCCACGATACGGTTTACCACGTGTTGTCTACTCAGATAACGGCCAGCCGTTCTCATCCGAATTAATGAAACACGTTTCACTTCTGTTAGGATATCAGTGGAAATTCCACTGTGTCCGACACCCCGAGGCAGCAGGTCTCGTAGAAAGACATAACCAGATCCTGAAAATTAGATTGTCCAAAATATGCAGAGAGAAAGGTGTCGACTGGATAGTAGCGTTACCAGTTGCACTCTTTTACATGAGAATGGTAGCACACTCTCGAACAGGGCTATCCCCGTATGAGGTGATCTTCGGCAGACCACCAAATATGTGGGGGACGCCTGTACCACGCAAAATAACTGATGTTGACTGTAATATGCTGACAGATTACTTGGCTTCCTTGATGTCTGCACTACAATCTTGTCGTTCACAGGTAGCTGCAGCCTTTCCCGACAACACTGAGGTGAAACCCCATGACGTAGTTCCGGGTGATCTCGTATTTGTGAGAAATTTCGACCGAAAGACTCAGCTGGAGCCTAGGTGGAAGACACCCAAGTTGGTTCTGCTGACCACAAGGACAGCCGTGAAGATCGAGGGCCGCAAGGGCTGGATTCATTCAAGTCATATCAAGAAATTTCATGGACTATCCTCGGATATAGACATTGTGCCCTGCACTCCCTCACAGACTGATTCAAAACTTCCTTTGATTGAAAGGACTAAAACCGAACTCTATAAAGTAGAATTGAGGCCTAGAACGTCAGACAATTTGATTGTTTAAGTCCTCTCCAAGGTGAAGCGGTTGAATTTGTCTCTGACATGTATCCTCTAGACCTGAATCATGGACAGTCGCGAAAAATGTTGAAACGACAGGCGTATTGTAAATCACTGCGTAGCCATTGCATAGTGACATTAATAATCTTGTTTTTCTTGAGTCTTTTAATAATTACTGCAAGTATATTGCTGCACATATATTACCCTATTTCTAGACATGTTTACAATGTTACCGCAGAACATTCTTTTAGTGACTTACCTCCGCATGAATTGTCTTATAGACTTGCGCTGCGCAATAACACTTTCATTAGTATGTTACATCATTCCCATCAGACTAGTAATGCCACCAATTGTTGGGTGTGTGGTCGGCTCCCTCCCTATCAGAATTATGAAGGAGTCCTGCCATTCTTTCCACACCCATTTACACATAATGGCTCCTGTGGAGCATGGTTTAGTTTAATCAATTCCATAGACTCAGACACAGCAGTTTACCAAGATCAGTGGGTATGGGGAAACCTGAACCTAGTTTTACTCAAGGTCTGCTACCCTGACAAGGAGGGTCGCCCCAAAAGAACAGGAACTGATCTAGAAAATGAAGTATATGGATTAGGTAAATTCACACCTAATCTCATGATTCTAAATGTCGAATCCGAAGTTGAACTAGGTTTACCAACCATGTCAGTATTCCCAGCGAAAGGTGAATTATGTGTAAGAAAAGTTGGTTCCATACATATGGGCCATAGTAAATGCACTACTACAGTAGAATTCAGTGATCAAGGCAAATCTTCATTTAGAGCTTATCGCCACTCCTACTTTATATGTGGTCAGACTGCATATATGCGTCTGCCTCTAGATTGGGATGGTACCTGCTACATTGCATTCCTTTTGCCACCTGTTTTCCTAGCTCCTCCTGATTATTACAGAAATATTCATTTAGTACACAACAGAGAGCTGAGAGATCTCCCAATTGTCGATTACACTGAAACAGCATGGGAAAAATACACAGATTTCAATAAAGGCATCTTTCCCTATATAGGTACTGTTACTAATAGTAAACTGATACGTAGATTAACTAGAACCCTTGAAGCAGTAGTGAACGAAACTATCTCCGCCTTAGGCAATTTAACGGAAGAGCAGTCTGCTATGCGGATTGTTGTGTTTCAAAATCGTCTTGTCCTTGACGTCATCCTGGCTGATAGGGGCGGAGCTTGTAGGGTCATCGGATCAAGCTGCTGCGTATTCATACCAGAAAATTCGCCATCAGTATATAAAGCCATAACTCGCCTTCATAAGATTGTAAACCAGATACACCAGAACCCAGGCACTTGGACTTGGTCCAGTTGGTTTTGGAGTGTGATATCAGCCTGGGGATGGAGAGTTCTATCCTTCCTAGGTATTGGCCTTCTCATACTATTCAGTTGCTGTCTATGTCTACAATGTGGACCAGCGATCTGTGGTCTGTGTGCCACATCGTGCATTCCACATCAAGATTTTCATTCGTCACGGAAGAAGAAAGAAGAACAAATGATGCTATATGAACAGATCAATGGATTAATGAAGATTGATATCTCTTGACGGGCAAGTAGGGGACAAGGAGGGAATGTGGAAATATGGATTTTTCTGGTCAGTTATGTCCCCTATCTTGGACCCCAACGGTTCCATGTGCATGTCACAAGTACATGTATGTTCCCTCCAGTTCCAGTTATGAAGACGCAACTACATGTGCGTCCACCGTCAACACGTCCTCTGTCAGATCCGCCATGAATAGGCCGGATATTCCATTCCTAAATATGAAAGGCCCCCGGCTTTATATGGTTCACTTATGCCATTTTACAGTCCAGGCAAGTAGGCCCTGATTCTGTCATCAAACTCTTCTTGCCTTCTGCCTCTGAAAGCTCGAGTCTGAGCCTGCATCTGTGACCATGAACTTTGTCTCATTCTCTGCGCGGCTCACGAAGCCTGACATCAGCCTATTCTCTGCCAAGAACTGTATTTCACCTTCGAATTATCTGCTTCCCCCTCAGCCGATGCATTCCTGCCTAGTAGTTTAAGTAAACATTCTTCCAGTTACCAAGCAAAAGGCCCGGCTTCTCTGTCCTCATGCAAGTAATTCATAGTCCTGTTACCATGGAATATTTCTACCCCCTCGCATTTAGTGTAGACACTTAGACGCTTGTACACGCACGCACAGTCAGTATAGAATAGATTCTGTCCGAGAGTCCTTCTGTCGTGGATAACATAGTTCTTTAAACATAGGATGTTAGATATGATTTGGGATTAGGTTGACTTGACCCCCCAGACTTCTTGTCTCCACATGTAGAGCTAAATGTCAAGTCCCCTTCACCCCCTAGTTGCACGTCAATCACACGTCATGTTGCTGCGCGCGCATCTATGCCAAGTATTATCTTATAGATCCACCTATATGTGACATCATAACCAATTACGTTCCTTTTTACTCCTTATTACACCCATTTGTGGTTACGCAGATAAATCGTCATTTTCCTTATCAATTGTTACGCCTACTGCATTCGCTTCATTGTAATGTATGTACTATAAAAGTCATTTCATGTCAATAATGTATGTACTTCACTTCCTGAACCTCCGTGGTGATGGAACTTGGAGCAACCGATTATAATCGATTATTGGAATAAAGCCCATTCCGAACCTCTAATACCACAGATTCTGCCTCTCATTTTACTGAGCTATTTTATTATGTTTCTGTATCAAATTAAGTCCAGGTAAAGGAATTTTATTTACCACACTCGGATTAAGATGAGTATAGTGATTGCCTATGTAAGGGCAAAAGGAGGGTCTGTCGTACTTTAATATTCGGGACCGCGTAGGGGACAGGGCCCTACCCCTGTCTATCTTGGTATTAACAAACCGCAAATGGTAAATGCGGCATGTACGAGTGCTTTATATATCGTTCTAGCTATGAATGCACTGTGTACACGTTATTCTGCTCCACTACGCGGGTTCCATTTTGGAAGCAGTGGCCATCTTGTCATTGCCCTCACATAGGCAATAATGGAGTAAATACGGGTCTCACAGTACATGGGCTTCTCCTCTGACTTCTCTGTGACCTGGGCAGCTGGCTCTGCTGCCCCAGGTCAAACCGGTCTCACGAGCTCCCCTTCCTCCGTCCACCTGTGATTAGCATCAGGGCTTGACCCGTCATAAAACCCTTTCATTCTACACAATCCCCCGGCTAATCTCTTCCACACCTGCTTGTTCCTGCTTTATGACTTGTTTCCCAAAACAGGAGATGCTCATGTTTATTGGGGGGTCTATTGACATCAAATGTGGGATCTGAACCTTACTGTGTAAATCATTGTGGGCTGGCCGAACTGGAATGTGGGATGGTCATCATGACTCTGCTTTTTCGTTTGTAATGTATACTTATAATGGCCATATCGTAAACCAAGGAATGTGTGCCTGGAGCATGATATTTTGTACTTAAGGAGAAGCCCGTTCCTATGATTTTCAGCAGTCTCCTGAGAACATACACGCTGTTGTACTTCTAGGATACCTGTAATTGGTCTGCAGCCAATAAACGATTCTTTGACTTCACCCAGAAGACTCTGTGTTTCTGTAGGTCTGGAACAGGGTGAACCCAGAAGTCATAGGGTGTGTGCCCCTGCACCGCTGGGTCTAAAATACCCAGTACTTCAGACGCTTGGCCAAAATTGCAGAACATTGTGTAAACTATCAATCAAGAGAATTAAAAAACTTGGCGCTTATCTGATTTCAAGGAAAAGACTCCATAATCTTGCAACCTCATCCCAGCATTCAAGGCTCTAAAACAAAGAAAGGCATCAATCAACGTAAAAACAAGAATTCTTGTGAGAATCTCCAAATAATTTCTTTGTAAGTGGGAAATCATTTTTAGAAGCAGAATTGTAAACCACCGGTGTGCTAAAAGAGACCCAGCAACAGACAAGTAAACAGCTGTTTCTCTTATTCTTGCAGAACTACGAAACTTTATAAAACAGTAATCAGGGCGCCACAAAAATCTGCATGTAATCAAGGTATACAGTCTATGCTTAGACATAATTTGCATAATAATTATTGCTCCTTGTTTATTCTATGCTAATGTTTGTCTTTATTGTTTATTTATTATTAGAGAATTTTCCTGAAGAAACCAGTTAGTCAAAAGAGAAGCCAGCAGAAAGTGGCAGTGTTTTCTCTGTTTATTATTTTGTCCCTCTTCCCCCTTCCCTTAAGAGTTTCGTTTGGGTAAACTGTGTTGTAACTAATCAGTTGAGCCCAAAGGAGGTTCTTGGGGGAAGTCGAGAACAATCTACACATCTCTCAAGTTGAACGCCCTGCTTTTCAGGTGAGTGAAGGTTAACAGAAGCGCAAGCCTTCACAACAATTAAGTTCTCCTTGAGAGATATGGATTCTGATTCGGAAAGAATTGATGGTCAAGCTATGGCTCAAGCCCTTTCAGATGATGTTTTAAGAAACCAATCCATTTCAGAGATGTTGCAAAAGATGCAAGTAGAAATTGATTCATTGAAACACGAAAACGCAGTGTTAAAACAGGAAGTCCTTCGCTATAAACCAAGAGACTCTTTATGGGGAGATCCTGTTTTATCCCAACATTCTGATTCTTCGGGTTTTCGTAGTAGGTCTAAAACCTCTAAAGTAGTCATGAGTTCGGACTCTAATGCAGCCCCAGTACAAGTGACGGTGGCAGTTCCTAATGTGGTTCCTTTGGCAGCCCCTGAACGTTTTTTGGGTGATTCTAATAAGTATAATATATTTCTTAGTCAATGCCAATTACATTTTATATGCAAACCACAACTGTTTCCCAATGATGCCACCAAAGTTGCTTTTGTGCTTTCTTATTTGGGAGGCACGGCAGCAAATTGGTCCATACCTTAGATTGATCGAGACGACCCCATTTTACACAATTGGCCTTTATTTAAGAATACCATGACAAAATTATTTGCTAAACATACGTATTTACAAGCTAGTGACAATGAGTTACTAAACCTAAAACAAGGTAAACAGGATTTATTAACCTATGTAACCATGTTTAATAGGCTTCTGACAGAAACTCAGTGGCCAGAGGAAAAACGCACCTCCTTGTTTTATAGGGGCTTGCGTGACGAACTGAAAGATGCCCTGGCTCATATTGTGGATATTCCAGAGGAATATTCTGAATTTGTGGACTTAGTAGTAAAATTAGATCATAGATTGGGAGAGCGAAAAGGTGATAAAGTACGATTTGAACCAAGGTTTTCTGTATCCAAAAGTGATAGGAAGGAAACTGATGTTAAATCTTTAGAGTCTGAGCCTATGCAGATAGGGACTATTAAAGGTCCTTTGTCAACAGAAGAAAAGGATAGGAGAAGAAAATTAAACCTCTGTTTGTATTGTGCAAAATCAGGGCATTATGCCAAGGAGTGTCCTATAAAACCTAAAGGGGCAAAGAAGATAATTCAGTAATTACAAATCCTACAGAACAGGAAAACTAAACAGCTCGTCAAGGAGGGGGGTCTCTTGTACGAGTAAGGAATGTTTATTGACCCCCAACGTTTCCACTAATCTGGTACCAAGAATACCGAGGCATTTTATAATACAGGTAGTCCTGATTGTTAGTGTTCATGTGCGACACTCTGTTCCAGTCTTATTAGATTGCGGAGCTACAGGGAATTTTATAGACATAAAAATGGCAGAGCAGTTACAAATTCCCACTGAATGGAAAACTCAACCTGAGTCGGTTTGCGCTGTTGATGGGACAGCTTAATCCTCAGGTATGATAACCAAGAAAACTACTCCACTGGTGATGGTATGCCAGAATGGCCATACTGAAAAGATTGGCTTTGATTTAATTGACACACCAACATTTGGGTTAATTTTAGGAGTACCATGGTTAACTCAGCATAACCCTAGAATTAATTGGACCTTGAGAACAGTAACTTTAGATTCCACGTTTTGTCGAGAATCTTGTTATCAAGAAGCTCTCAACGAATCTATGACTATTTTACACTGCGCCACCTCACACACACAGTTGGTTGGTTTACCTCTTGAATATCAAGACTTTAAAGATGTGTTTGATCCGGTGAAGGCCAGCTCTTTGCCACCACACAGGTCTTTCGACTGTCGTATTGATTTAATCCCTGGAGCCACCTTGCCTAATACTAGAGTTTATGCCCTCACAGAAGAAGAAACAAAGTATTTAAGAACCTACCTTGATGATTTACTGGCATCAGGATTTATTAGGCATTCAACCTCGCCAGTATCCTCGCCTCTATTTTTCATTCCTAAGCCAGATGGCAGTCTTCGTGCTTGCATAGACTACCGCGGTTTAAATAAGGCCACGATTAAAAATAAATACCCGTTGCCTTTGATACCGGTTCTTTTAGACCAATTACGACATTCCACTATTTACACAAAGCTCGATTTAAGGGGTGCATATCATCTTGTTAGAGTAAAAGAGAACGATGAGTGGAAAACAGCTTTTAAAACCAAGTTTGGATTGTTTGAATATACGGTGATGCCATTTGGTTTATGTAATGCGCCTGCAGCATTTCAATTTTTTATCAATGAGGTGTTGCATGAATTTCTGGATGTATGTGTAATTGTATATATTGATGATATACTTATCTATTCGAAAACCAAGGAAGAACATGTACAGCAAGTTAGAGCAGTGTTACAGAAGTTGTTAACGAACCATCTATTCGCTAAACTTGAAAAATGTATATTCAACACTAATACTGTAGATTTCCTAGGGTATTGTTTATCTCCGACAGGAATAATGATGGATGTTAAAAAGGTACAAGCTATTAAGGATTGGCCAGAACCCACCACTGTTAAAGAAGTACAAAAAGTTTTGGGCTTTGCCAATTTTTATAGGCGTTTTATTCCCCATTTTGCTGAAACTGTTGTACCTTTAACAAAATTGCTGCATAAGGGACAGAAGTTTATATGGACAGAACACACAGCTCAAGCATTTGAGTCACTTAAAGAAAAGTTTACCTCAGCACCTTTGCTTAAACACCCAGATCCAGATCTTCCTTTCTTTGTAGAGGCAGATGCTTCACAGGTGGCAGTGGGAGCCGTGCTTTCCCAAAGAGATCTTCAGGATGGTCAATTGCATCCCGTCAACAAAAGAATCACCTTCCGCCTCCTCACCCACGCACACAAAGCCCTACACGACCAAGGCCCGAGCTACCTCAACAGCCGAGTCAACTTCCACGCTCCCAAACGCCACCTCCGCTCAGCCAACCACGCCCTCGCCGCCGTCCCCCGCATCCGAAGAGCGACTACAGGAGGAAGGTCCTTCTCCTACCTGGCCGCCAAGACCTGGAACTCCCTCCCTACCGACCTGCGCCTGACCCAAGACCACCTCTCCTTCAGGAAGAAGCTGAAGACCTGGCTGTTCGAGCAGTAGCGGCACCCCCCCTCCCCCCCCCCCCCAGCGCCTTGAGACCCTACGGGTATGTAGCGCGCTTTACAAGTGTCACTGATTGATTGATTGATTGATCCCGTAGCTTTTTATTCTAAAAAACTGTTACCAGCGGAACAAAATTATACTGTGGCTGAGAGGGAGCTCTTAGCTATAAAATTGGCTTTCGCTGAATGGAGGCATCATTTAATGGGCACAAAATTTCCTGTCACTATATTTAGTGATCACAAAAATTTGCAGTTTTTTAGTTCTGTAAGAGCTCTAACACCTAGACAGATGCGGTGGCTAAATTTTTTTAACGCCTTTGATTTTGTTATAACTTATCGGCCAGGAGCTCAGCAAATTCAGTCAGATGTTTTATCCAGATATGGGCATACTACAGATTTGAAAAAAGAAACAGGTCCACCCATAATTCCTCCGCAGAAAATAGCGGCTCCGACTCTACAACAAGGCTTTTTAAGTCAAGTCAGGGAAGAACATTTAAAAATAAAAACACAAGAGTGGTTAAAAGATCCTCACAATATTGTACAAGATGGTTTATTGTACCATAACTCTTTGTTATATGTTCCAACTAAGTGTCTACAAGAAAAACTTTTAACGTGGCATCATGATTCCATTTTAGCAGGTCATCCAGGTTCACAAAAGACGTTGGAGAATTGTAAAAAACCTTTCTGGTGGCCGTCAATGATTACTGACATTAAGGATTATGTTAAATCCTGTCCCATTTGTGCAAGAAATAAAACTGTACACAAGGCACCTATGGGATTATTACAACCTTTACCTACTCCTCCGAGTCCTTGGCACACCATTAGTTTGGATTTCATAGTCAATTTACCTAAGGCAAATACTTACACTATTTTAGTAGTGGTAGATTATTTGTCAAAAATGGCACACTTTATTCCTTTGGAGAAGCTCCCTACCGCTGCAGAATTGACTGATATTTTTATTAAAGAAATTGTGAAGTTACATGGTTTGCCCTCTAAAATCCTTTCAGACAGGGGGAGTCAATTTACCTCTAAATTTTGGACAAATTTAGGGAAAAGCTTAAAAATGGAAATAGCTCTTTCAACCGCCTTCCATCCAGAAACCGATGGCCAGACTGAAAGGGTGAATCAGACGTTATTACAAACCTTACGCTGTTTAATGGCAGAATTTACCACTGATTGGGATAAGGTGTTACCAGTCGCAGAATTTATTTATAATAATAATGTCCATTCTGCAACGAAGTGTACACCATTTTATTTTTTACAAGGTTATCATCCACAAGCTTTACCCATGTCAGTAACCCCCTCTTTAACTCCAGGAGTTACGGAGAGACTTTCTACTCTATTAAACATTCAAGAACAGGCTAAGAAGCATTTAAACAGGTACAAAGACTCCATGAAAAGACAAGTAGATAAACATAGAATTAATGCTCCACAGTATCAAGTAGGAGATAAAGTATGGCTTTCGACAAAAAACTTAAAGTTAACAGGAGCAAAAAAATTGTTACCAAGGTTCATAGGACCATTTGTTGTAAATAAGATTATTAATCCTGTAACTGTTAAATTGGACTTGCCCCCAGAATATCCTGTGCATCCTGCTTTCCATGTATCATTATTGAAGCCCTATGACCCACACACGAGGCCAGAACCTCCTCCTCCGCCCATTCATGTTGATGGACATTTGGAATATGAAGTGCGAAAGATTCTGGATGCAAAAAGAATCCGAGGTAAACTGTATTATTTAATCGCATGGAAAGGTTTTGACGCAACTGAAAACTCTTGGGAACCTGCGTCATTCGTTCATGCTCCAAGACTGTTGAGACAATTTTACCTGCGATTTCCCCTCAAGCCTCACCCGGCGGGTCGGCCTTTGAGGGGAGCAACTGTTACAGTTTGTAGTAACACTCATGTCCAGAACCATGCTCAAACCCATTTAGAAGCACTTTAAATCAATGTCAGGTTTTAAAAAATCATGGTTTGGTATATAATTCTTTTGTTATTTAACAGATAGCCAATGCTTGTTTACATTTTAATCTTGTAATCGTGATAATTTGCCAATGCTTGTTTAACCTTATAAACGGGTACTCGTGATGATTTACTATGCTGTGACTAAACACGTGTACTAATTAGGCTCATTATCATACTGTTCGCTTTTCCTCCATGTGTTCGTCAAGATGCACGTTTGTAAAACGTTTTTTAGAAACCGGCAGTTACAGGTCACGTTAGCGAGTAAACAAGAAGAATGTGGCAGACACGTGTAACTCCGATCTCCTCCCGGATTCGACCCCACCCTTGAGGCACTTCTATTTAAACCCCAGCCTTCCCTTCATAAAACGCTTGCGCTCGTTGAATCCTAAAACTTACCTGTAAGCAGAAACCAAGCTCCTTCCTCCACGATCCTGATTCAGCATCCGAGTGACTCCAAGCTTCCGGTCCGGTTGCTTCAATCTTCCCCCGTAGTCCTGGAAACCACACGAGCTTCCTCCGGAACGGCAAGAAAGACTTTACCAGCTTGCTGAAAGGAAACAAAAGTCCTTTAAAGAATCGTGAGTAACCGGCAGGCTTCAAGGAAGATAAAAGCAGTAAGTCTTTGATTTAATTTAATACTTTGTTTAATCTACAACGTTAACAGCGCATTTAATAAACGCTTGGCCAAAATTGCAGAACATTGTGTAAACTATCAATCAAGAGAATTAAAAAACTTGGCGCTTATCTGATTTCAAGGAAAAGACTCCATAATCTTGCAACCTCATCCCAGCATTCAAGGCTCTAAAACAAAGAAAGGCATCAATCAACGTAAAAACAAGAATTCTTGTGAGAATCTCCAAATAATTTCTTTGTAAGTGGGAAATCATTTTTAGAAGCAGAATTGTAAACCACCGGTGTGCTAAAAGAGACCCAGCAACAGACAAGTAAACAGCTGTTTCTCTTATTCTTGCAGAACTAGGAAACTTTATAAAACAGTAATCAGGGCGCCACAAAAATCTGCATGTAATCAAGGTATACAGTCTGTGCTTAGACATAATTTGCATAATAATTATTGCTCCTTGTTTATTCTATGCTAATGTTTGTCTTTATTGTTTATTTATTATTAGAGAATTTTCCTGAAGAAACCAGTTAGTCAAAAGAGAAGCCAGCAGAAAGTGGCAGTGTTTTCTCTGTTTATTATTTTGTCCCTCTTCCCCCTTCCCTTAAGAGTTTCGTTTGGGTAAACTGTGTTGTAACTAATCAGTTGAGCCCAAAGGAGGTTCTTGGGGGAAGTCGAGAACAATCTACACATCTCTCAAGTTGAACGCCCTGCTTTTCAGGTGAGTGAAGGTTAACAGGTACTCACACCCACGAATGATCATAGCGTGACAAAAGTTAAGTATATTTCTCTGCATATGTACCCTCTGTCTACTGTGGATAATCCCACACTTACTTACCATTGAGCCATACTGCTGAGTCAAAAGAGAGTCACTAATGGGAAAATACAGTGTCCACATAGGGATCTTTAGTATGTCACCTATAATTACACAAAACCAACACAAGCATCCCAAATGCAATGCATAGCGCCCGCTTACATAATACCTGATACCAACACATGACCTTAGTCAACTCGCAAGCATCAGCCAGATCATATTATGTCTGTTCGTTAATCCCACATGCACTAGGCGCAGATAGGCTTTACCTGTCCCAAGAGGTAGCCCCTGAAAAAGACAAGTGCCTTTTTCACCTTTACTTCTGCAGGATAAGGGCCAAGATCCAGCTCAACAAGATAGAACCTCACAGGGTAGTTGTAAACCTGTCCCAATACAACCCCAGCCCAACAGCAATAGCTCTTCACTGAACCCAATGATATTCGAACCGAGTTCGACAGGATGCGTAGAAGGAGCACCATAGGGGAGGATACTGTTTGTCCACGAGATTCTTAGAGGTAGCAAAACTACCAACTCAAAGCATGAATACACCCACTCCTACATCCATCTGTGAACCGAGGGTGGCCCTTAGCGCATCTGGGGTGGCGTTCTTTAACAAGTGGTCTCCTGGCATGGAGTTCCTGTGTAGGGCTGTCCATCTCTGGGATAAAAATGGGAATGAGTTGCATGGGGGAAGTTTCAATGAAAGTATGGATAACCCATATCAGTAAATCTGGGACACCGAGGTGGATGGATACACTTGGCGTGAAGGGAAGGGTCAACCCCTGATTGTAAGGATACTCACCCTGTATTCTTTATGTTTTAGAGGAAAAAGAACGCTTCCACTGGGCACAAATGCTAACTTCAGAGTGATATTGCATAATCTGGATTTGCAATGGGGCACCTCCATACTTCTGGAATTCTACTGGCAGTGCAATTAACACGCCTACACTCAACTGGTTCCCGGTTGGAGAGGACTGTGCTCCCTTGTGACCTTGCGCACCCGACCCTGGTAATTCCCAGAGAAGAACTCACATAACTGTACCAGCACCTGATAAAGAAAAAGACAACCTTGTTGCACCAAGCTCGTGAGAAGAGAGCGGCAGAGTATTTTAGCTAGGCAAGAACATCCCAGAACTGTTTAGACGGTTCACAGAGGCACAGCGGGGGCAGGGGGGTTAATACCCTTCTTTACCCTACACACAAACATGAATGCCCGCTGGCTCCATATAAGCAGGTGGGAAATGCTTTAGATAATGAACAGCAGTGAGCTCGTCCTCAATTTGATCAAGAAAGAAATGCAAGCCATCGACCTCATAGAAATGCAGCATTGATATGTGCTGGACCTAATCACTGCAAAGGAAGGAGGGGTCTGTGCCAAGATTGGTGCTGTCTGCCGCACTTTCATTCCAGGGAATTATATGGACTTTGGAACTTTGGCTTTTGCCATCCAAGCACTGCATAATCTATAGAGAGGCGTACATGAAGAAGGAGGTGCCCTTGAGTGGGAGAGGTTTTTTAATTCATTCTCCTGCCTCCCACAATGGATCTGCGCTCTGTGCAAATTACTGTTGACAGTTGTTATTGTGTTCCTGTTGGTTTGCTGGGTTGTACAATTGGGAATCACTTTTTGTAAAACGCAGTCTTCAAATAAGGTAGAATGCAAATAACTAGAAAGATTGTCATAGTCAAAAGTGAACAAAGAGAATAGTAGGAGCCTAATAAAGCAATGGTACAAATGTATGAATTGGATACTGTAGAATCAATTAGAGGGGGGAATATTAATATGGATTTCGATGTTTTTATCAACAAAAATGAAAAATCGTCCTTATTAATAAAATAAACAGTCCGAACCTCTACATCTACCTCAACACGCAAGTATGTAGTCAGGCCAGCCCACCGACCTCGGCCCAGGATTACTGATTGATGGGTTACAGGTGGGAGGGTACATAGCAGGCAGTCAAACACTCAGACAGGTAACTCTTGATCATCCTACAGGTAGGCCCAGAGACATCACAATGTTCAGGGGAGATCACCCCCAATAAAGCACATGTCCCATGAGGGTACGCTCACTTTAAGAAACACCCTAAAGTCAGATTCCACATGAATTAGTAACACATATTGAATTAGGATCTAGCACATGTAATGATCATGTGTTCTCCATGCCGGACATCTGTACACATTCACCACTGGCCACACTGTGTCCACACAAGGTCAGGGACTACCTGAAGTAAACATTGACCATTAATTTATGATTCTAAGGCAGCAACCAACATTCCTCACCCTATATGGTATGCAGGGTACATCTCTGGCTTGATGTAACATTGTATGTAAGATGAATGCAAACCCAATGTTAAGGGAGACAGTCCTCTGACCTTGTCCCTGTAACTATCTCCCAGCCGAATGGTTTAATTAAATAAAACTGTTCCTGTTTTACCAAACGCCTCTTGACTTGCGTTTTTTAAGGAATTTAAAGCTGAGCACCAACAGCATAGTTGAAGGGCAAACATTGGTGGTGCAAAAGGGAAACCACACTTCAACTTAGGCATTACAATGCAATGCCATTACAACAACACCATTAGAACGCAGGTACCATCACAAAGCATTCCATTACAACGAATGCTATTACAACACTGGTACCATTACAATGCATACCTTTACCATGCATTAATGGTTAAGGCAAGTGTTCAGGTGAGTTTTATTCATTTTTCAATATAAAGGCCCTAATTAGGATGTCAGTCAGTAAGCCGCTGACTGCTCGTCGGAGGCTTACCGACCGACATCCTTGGTTTGAATTGCAACCGCCTTATTACAATTAAGGCAGTCGGAATTTAATCCGCCTGGCTTCAAGGAGCCCGTCAGCCAGTTGGAAACCCAACATAATCCCTTACAGACAGCGTGTCCGCCTTCGGAATTTTGATGCCGGTGTCAGAGGGCTTTCCATGTCGGGCTTTCTGACATAGAAAACCTGTCGGAAAGCAACTTTGAGAGCCCCTAGTAGGGCCCCTCTTCTTCCGAGGCATCTAGTTGTAAATTCCTGCACCGTGTGGCAGGCACCTTTAGGTGCCTGCCACACGGTGCCGGTATTTATAGTGACTCCCATTTCTCTATGGGAGCTTGTGCTTTAGCCAGTTTCCGAAAGCGGTCGCATCCCAATTGCGGTTTCGGACCACCGACCCGAGGTCGGCCGGTTACAAAACCGCAGGGATGTCGGTCAGAGGCAACTCCGACCAACATCCTAACTAGGCTCTTATTTATTGTTTTTTAATAAAAAAATATTTTCATGGTTTTTAGGGATTATATTAATAGATATTTAAACAAAATAATCTAATTAATCAATAATTTTTGAGGTGGTGTAGTAATCCTCAATTATTAATTGTAATTTCTGAGGATTAATTCAAAATGGGATTATTAATAAATTAATAATAGTATTTAAAATTAATTATTTTAAAAACAAGCCTTTAGGCAGGGTATGTGAGGGTTTTATGGGTATTGGGTGGAAAAGTGCTTTAATACTCAGATATCAATTTTAATACTTAAATTAGTAATAATTCAAAAAGAGTATACAATAAATAATTTTATAATTTTAAATATAATTTAAATATAAAAGGATTGTAACATAATCTCTTAGGTATGGGATGTGAAGGATGTAAGGGTATTGGGTGGGAATGTATATCAATACTCAGGTATTAAATTTAATACATGATCATTATTTTTTAAAGTCTTCATTTAATTTAAAAAAAAATTTACTACAACAATTATTTTCAATGTTATTTTTGTAGAATAACCCTTTAGGGATGGAATATGAGGGAAGCAGGGGTATTGGTTGGGGAAGTGTATTATTACTCAAATATTATTTTCAATGCCTGACCATTAATTAATAAAGAGTAAATGCTAAGTATATTTCAATGAATTGTAACATTACTCGTTAGACACGGGATGTGAGGGAATTAGGGGTATTAGGTGGGGAAGTGAATTAATACTCAGATATTAAGTTTAATACTTAACTATTAATTTTAAAGGAAAAAACAATATTTAATGTATTTTTAAAACAAAGTTGAAACCCAACCTCTTTGCCATGGAATGTAGGGGTTTTAGGGGTTATGGGAGGGGAAGTGTATGAATACTCAGGTATTAATTTAAATATTGGAATATTCCTTTTATAGAGAAGATAAGGAGTTTAATTAAGTATTTTGGATTAATTAATTTTAAATAAAGTAGGTATTGTATCATAAGCCTTTAGGCATGGGATGTGAGGGATTATGGGGCATTGGATGGGGAAGTGTATTAATATTAATGTATTCATTTTTGTTCCTGAGTATTAATTTGAAATGATAAAGTAAAATATCCATTTATTTTTAAATATTTTATATTTAAAAAAAGTTTGCAACACAACCCTTGAGGCACAGGATGTGAGGGATTTAGAGGTTATAGTTGGGGAAGTGTATTAATGCTCAGGTACTAATTTTAATACCTGTGTATTATTTTATGAAGAATAATTATTAAAGTGTAATACTTTTTAAAACAATAAAATAGGAATTTAGAATAAATTGCAGAAAATTATAAATTAATAAATGAAGCATAAAACACCTAATAGTTTTTAAAAGTTCCAAATATATTTCGTTAATAATTAAAAACAAACAAGAGATGTAATAAATTGTAATAAATGTGAAACACACCTTTAAAAAATCAATCATCATTTTTTTTAAAATGAAGAAATACATGTACAAGTAAACAAAATGTTTTATACATTTTGTACTGTGCAAATATTTTTTATTACATTAATAACATACTTTCTCCACACTTTTCCATTGTATTCAATCATAATAATTGTCCTTTTTTCCTTCTTGTTTTCATCCTTGATGTACGCGGTTGTGCGTCTGTTTCTACAGACCGGTGAGCGTTGCCTTTAAGGACGGATGCAAGGGAGAGCTGCGGTCAGGTAAGAACTTGTAATTCTTTTAATTTAGACTTGTAGGTGCCCAACTTGTTTGCAAGGAAAGAGGAGGCAGGTAGTGTAAAACTCAATGTTGTGAATGTTTTAACCCATTTTTAATCCTATGCAGGTAGCTGTTGTTGGCCTATGTCTGGACGATTGCTTTTATTGCAAGATACATTTAAAAAAGTATTTTTTAATAAACAGAAGAATACTTTTTTTAATTTATTTGTACTAAATGCAATTTTTGTATAAGGATTTTGTGCGACTTGTTTTTTTTTGTTCTGGTTTGAGTTTTTACATGATACACACCACCTGACTTAAAGAAGGAAAATAATTACTGGGTTAGGATGCAGGCTTTTCAAAATGGCAAAGAAGATTTTTTGTTTCTTTGTAACAGATTTTTTCAGGATCTTGGAGAACAAGGAGGATTTGGATAACTGAATTTCACTTTGGGAGAAGGATTGGAAGTATGGATTAGTTATGCCGTTTTTGGGGGAAAACGTATGGTTTTTTTTTTTTTTTTACTTTTGTTTTGGGATTGTGTTTTTTACTTAGAACACATATTTTATACCAACTAATACAATGTTGGTACTGGTGTTTACGCCACTCTGTGTTTCTACTTTTGGAATGGGAAATTGGAAGCTTCTTGGATTCATGGTTAAATCCTGTGTATTATTGTACAGAAGGCTTTTGGTGACAGGAGGATTTGAAACATCACCAAAAGTTGAAGAGAAAAACATCTGCAGGTAGGATTTGTGGCATTCCTATTAATTTTAAAAAATAGTTTGAAAAATGGCCATTAAATTGTAAAAATAAATAAAAGGCAAGCAAGTTAGAAGCAGGACTTAGTTTGTATAAGAAATGTAGTATGTTTGCAATATTTTCTAGGTAGCCTGAAGCCACTGACAACGTGAACTGTTGCATTCTTGCCAATAGTGGTTCTGACATTTCTTTACTTTTTTCGAATATTCATAGATTAGGACTACCTGTTAAAGATTGAGATATTCTCATTATGTGTTGACTTTGCTCCTTCTTCAAAGTTTCTAGAAAATGATATACATTTGGGTGAGTTTTTCCAATGGATTTTTTGAAGAATTTGTGCCATCCCACAATTGCAATATTAGTCTTTGCGCCATCCTTTAAGGAGGTTGAGTAACAGATCCGCCAATCAATTGGGAACTGTGGCTTCCTCCTGCAACCCGACCTGCTTAGATGGCCAATCTATGTGTCTTCAAAGTAATTTAGTAAGGGGCCCAATTTCTAATTGTATCGTGTAAAGTACTCAGATTCAGTAATTGATTTGTAGTATTCATCTACACTGTTAGGTGGCACAAATCATAATGCAGTTAGTTTTTTTAATTGATATTGTAGTTCACCATCTGATATGTAATCTTCAGCGAACGATGTTTTTTGTATTTGTTGCCAATGTGCCTATGAAAAGTGGAAAGAACATCCTTGAATTTAGGTTTCTGGGTATAATTTAATAATGGTATTAATTACAGACAATTAAAAATCAATAATCACTTTTCTATTACTTCTATTTAGGGCCTGATTCTGATGCGGTTAGGAAAGCATTCCCACCTAGGGCCTTATTCTGATGCTGTTAGGAAGGCCTCCTAACGGCATTTGCTCCTTCCAAATTGGATCGGGAACGTGTTTTCCCGGCCGAGGGCCCAATTATGATGCGGTTAGGAACATATGCTCCCATTGAAGTCAACAGGAGTCCAACCAAATTGTATCTGGAAGCATCCGGATGCATCGTACTCTGCCGGTCGGACTCTCCCGATCTGAGTGGGTTGGAAACTATTTCCCAACCGATTTGGTCGGGAAGCTTTTCCAACCCGCATCAGAATCAGGCTGTTGTAACTCACACAGGCCCTTAGAGTTTTAGGGCCAAATTAGGATGTTGGGTGGAAAGCTCTCTGCCCGACATCCTAGGTTTCCCCCCAACCGCTGTATTTCAACGACGGCAGTTGGAAGGAAACCAACAGGGAGATTCTGCTCATCTTGGGATTTGGAGCAGAATAGTAATTCCTATAATGATGGTGTCGGAATTACAATGTCAGTTTCTGACAACCAATCCATGTTGGCCTTTGCAACATGGTTTGGCTGTCAGAAACTGCTGTTTCTGCCTGCTGCACAAGCTTCCATTGAGAAATGAGTTTTGCGACCTCCCTATGGGCGGTCGCATCAAAATACTGAGGCCTAAATCGCTAACCTGGTTCAGGCAGTTCCTTTCCGCAATGGGATCGGGGGTATCATAATAAGGCCCTTAGTTCTTATAACTGCCAAAAAATCTGTATAGATTGAAGCTTGTTTATCAGGCAGTAAACTGTACACTAAAGGAACATTGGTGTTATTAATGTTGGCATGAATAGTGTATATTTGGCTGAAGGGGTGGGGGTTGGATTTAAAGGTACCTTCCATCATCCAAACATCACTATTCTCCAGTTTACCAAGGTTATGGGGGTGCTAAAAATTAGTATTTATTTTGGAGGGTTTTTGTTATCATGCAAAAGGAAAGTTTCATTAGTAAAGGTTACGGTTAATTCATCAGGGGCGTTACTATCTGAGTAGGTTTAATGTGTTACATGTTGTGGTTTACTTGCCTGTTTTTTTCTCTGTAGGGCCACCTTTGTTCCTGCACCACCAGCCTTTTCATGGCGGTGAAATGGCTGGGGGTGCAGGAAATTGTAATATGATCAGTGGGACTGTGCGAGTCCCGATGAGCATGTTACATTGTGGTGCAGCTCCACTACCTCCAGGGAATTACTGTTCCCTGGTGCAGCCGGTGGTCCACCGCCGGTACGACTTTGAAAGTCATATTTTGGCAGATGGTGGACTGCCACTGCTGCACCACCGCAAGGCACTTGCAATCAGGCCCTGTGTCGTTGCTGTGGTTAGTTTTTACAAACTTAATTTACTGAGATACATGTTTGTATTTTCTTCAGTGATATTTGGTTATGAGTGATTTAAAATTTTCCTTTTTATATTGCTGCAGATTTGAATACTTGTTAGAATTAAAAAGTTTCTAGTATAAAATGTTTACTTGTTGAGCTCTTTCAATATTCTTAAACACTTTGGGTCATCGGATTTCTGTTGTGCCGTGGTATTGGAACCTTTTATTTCAAAGGTAAAAATTCACAGTGCTGGTACATAAAGGGTAATGTGAGTATAATTTATTGTTCATACTTCGATTTTTATATTTAAGTACAGTTGTACACTTTCTTTCAGGATAGCACCCACATGAGTACTTGTACTTTTCTGTGCTAAAAACCCATGTCAGAGTAGGAATAGTAATTTTTCCTCTCACCACTATCCAGCACCTTCCCTGAGGCAAACACATTTCAGAGTCGGAATTGCAATTCTACCCCCACCACCATCCAAAAACCTGTCGGAGTAGGATTAGTAATTTTGCCCCCATTACTATCCTGCACCTTCCCTAAAGCAAACATCTGTTGGAATAGTAGTGTAACCCCACCACCATCCAACACCTTCCCTGAGGCAAACAACTGTCAGAGTAGGAATAGAAATTTTGCAACCAACCACAACCCAGCACCTTCCATGTGGGAAACACCTGCTGGAGTAGGAATAGTAATTTTATCCCCTGCCACCATCCAGCATCTTCCCTGAGGAAAACATCTGTTTGAGTAGGAATAGTAATTTGACCATCTATCCCTTAGGCAAACACCTGTCGGAGTAGGAATAGAAATTTTGCCCCCAACCACCATCGAGCACCTTCTATGAAGTAAACACCTGTTGGAGTAGGATTGGTAATTTTGCCACCACCACTAAACAGCACCTCCCCTAAGGCAAACACCTGTTGGAATAGTAATGTTACCCTCCACCACCATCTAGCACCTTCTCTGAGGCAACCACCAGTCGAAGCAGGATTAGTAAATTTGCCCCATCACTAAGCAGCACCTTCCCTAATGCAAACACCTGTTAGAATACTAATTTTACCCCCCACCAACATCCAGCCCCTTCCCTGATGGAAACACCAGTCGGAGTAGGAATAGTAATGTTGCTCCCCACCACCATCCAGCACCTTCCCTGAGGCAAACCTGGCAGAGTAGCAATAGTATTTTTGCTCTCTACCACCATCCAGCACCTTCCATGACGGAAACACCTGCTGGAGTAGGAATAGTAATTTTATCCCCTGCCACCATCCAGCATCTTCCCTGAGGGAAACATCTGTTTGAGTAGGAATAGTAATGTTGCCTCCCAGCACCTTCCCTAAGGCAAACACATTTTTACCCCCCACCTCCATCCAACACCTTCCCTGAGGCAAACATCTGTCAGAGTAGGAATGGTAGTTTTGCCCCCCACCACTATCCATCACCTTCCCTAAGCAAACAGCTGTGGGAGTTTGAATAGTAATTTTACCCCTACCAGAATACACCACATTTCCTGAGCCAAACACCTGTCAGAGTAGGAATAGTAATGCTGCCTCCCCCACCATCATCCAGCGCTTTTCGTGAGGCAAACACCTGTTGGAGTACGAATAGTAATTTTGCCCATACCACTATCCAGCACCATCCATGAAGCAATCACCTGTTGGGGTTAGGAATAGTAATGTTGCCCCCAACTGTCATGAATCTATTGGTAATATTTAATAACTCCTTGGTAATTTTTTTCTTAAAAAATAAATTAAAAAGACTTCTATAATACCAATCGATTTTTATAACATAGACTTACTTTTGCAAGTGTTCTTTGAATTCTGCTATTTTCAAGACTGTAGATAGTCTGGCAAAACTCTGTGGATTGTAAAAATAATCATGATTATTAAGGGCCCGATTCCGATCTCGTTCGGCAAGCCCCATGGCCGACTCGTGCCCGTAGAGCGTTCTGATCTACTCGGGCTCCTGGGCTCCGAGCGACAGAGTACAATGCGCAGCAGCGCTGATGGCCTTCGGTCACTTGGAGCCCCATTGAAGTCTATGGGAGACTGGTGTACGTTGCGTACATAGGCTCCCAAAGACAATAAACGTACATCTCGGACATGGGTGGCCCCTGTCGCGGGGACGCCTCGGTCCTGCCCGCACCGTACATGCATGTGTAGGGGGGACCCTTGGGTCCCTACCAGCGATCGAGTCATTGGGGCCCGGGTGAAGGAGGGCCCGCTGCGGACCCTTGAAGTCCGCTTCCTGGAGCTTTTTCGAGTTGGAGGCTCTGACTCGATCCAGCTGCTTGGAGCGCGCATCGTACTTGATCGTCTGGGAACCCGCCCCATTGCGCTGTGCGTGTCGGCCATGGCTGAGTCGTCCAGTGGGGATCGCTGATGCGTACGAGTCGCTCGGAGTGCGAGCCGATTATCGCATCGTACTTGCTCGCTCGTACAGGTGTATGAAAATCACATGTACGACTCGACTCACTACTGACGGATGACGTCAGGAGCTCTTCCGAGTGAGATCGGAATTGGGCCCTAAATGTTTAGAGGTTTTAATACATCATCTGTATGTGTGTTTGTTGTAACTGTTTTACCTACTTGAGGTGTAGGTGGCAGTGTTTAAAAGCAAACTGTCTCTTTCTTTTCCTCCTAGCTCAGATGCATGTGGACATCAGGGAAGTCAGTGTTCCACTGAGCACAAAACGGTGGACGGCTCAATTTATACATTTTTGTGTGGTGAATGATAATTTAGAACAAAAGATGTTTTCGAATGAATTGTTAACTGTAAATTCTAATTCTGACGGAAACTATATTTATTAATAAATGTTTAAAAACAATTTTTTTTTCTTTCATGTTTAGAACGGCAGAAAAGAGACACTTAGGGCCTGATTATGATGTTGGTCGGAGTTGCCTCTGACTGACATATCTACGGTTTCTGAACCGGCCAACCTTGGGTTGGCGGTCTGAAACAAAAATTTACGATGCGACTGCCCATGGTGTGGTTGCAAACTCCCATTTCCCTATGGCAGCTTGTGGGGCAGTCGGAAACTGCCCGCAGTACAAGCTCCCATAGAGAAATGGGAATTACTGTAAATCCCTGCACCGTGTGGCACACGGTACAGGGATTTACAAGAAGGCACCATTTGTGCACCCCTGCCCTCAACTGTAGGGAGCGGAGAGAAGGGGGCCCTGCTAGAGGGCCCTCAAAGTCCCTTTCTGACAGGCTTTCCATGTCGGAAGCCTGACATGGAAAGCCTGTCGGAAAACAACATCTAATCCCGACGGCAGAAAGGAAAATAATCAGTTACTGACTGGCTGATGGGCTCCTTGAACCAGTCGGAAGCCAGTCAGATTGACCTGCTGGTTAAAACTCGCCCGCCTCCGATCAGTGTTTAAACCATGGATGTCGGTCGGAGGCTTTCTGGCCAACATCCATATAAGACCCACATTATTAATAGAGAAAGGACACCTGAAATATTGCCTTTTAAAGCACCTGCTGCTTTTCCTATCAGCGTTACATTGATTATTTTGTTTTAGGGTTGATAAATACAGAAAATGTTCATTATCAAATTCATATTCCTACTGCCATCTCAAAAAGTAGTGTTACAATATTTTTTTATTTTTGGGGGTTGTTAAAAACATTATTTCTCTATGGTTACTAAAGTTGTGTTGTAATGGCATGCATTGTAATGTATGTGTTGAAATGGTATGCATTGGAATTGGAGTTATAATGTTGTTCTATGGGAATGCATTGTAGTGATAGGTGTTGTTGAAAAATGCGTTGTAGTGGTGTTCTTGTTGTTGTAATGCCCGCGTTGTAAAAGCATGCATTGTAATGGTATGCGTTGTAACATCATACATCCATGCAAAATAAGTGTCCCAAGAACAAGCTAAAATAATTGGATAATATTTTTGATGTCCCTTTGGGGGTTTTGCAGCTTAATTGCCACTGGTTCTTCAACTAGTAAAACTCCTGGTACAGTTGTTGATGCAGATTCCACTGAAACAGTTTCAGTGGATACCAATAGCACTTGTGGATAGCCTCCATCATCTCTGGATGTTTGTAGTGGAGTATATTGTGCTTCTCACTGATGTAGTTCTGAAATTATTAATGAAACATTGCTTTCTGGAAGACATGGAATGTATTCTTGTACTTTTTCTTTACCTGCCAAATATAAAGATTTTTTATACATATTAACAATATTTTTAGTGGAAAATGAAGATGCTCCAATGTGTGTTCATTTGACTCATACAGTGCTTAATTTGAACCAATGGTTTCTGGTGCTCAGCAACTGCACCTAATTGCCAACACCTGCAATTATGGCAGTGCGCCACATGGTGGCACTATTTGTCTGGTTTAGATAAGCTCAGAAACAGTTGTTTATTATTTCAATACACATTAAAAGTGACTAATATCTGCAGCCAAGCCATTCTTATTACTTTGGGGATCTGGAATAGTGTGAATTGCCACACTCGTAGGAGTGTGACAGTGGATAGCTGCGTTGGTACTTTCATTGGCAGTGGTGTCAGGTGCAATAGAATGTGCAAGCTACAGTCACCTCCTGGAACAGAGCCCTGGCACTTAATATTTTACAAATTAGACACTGGACTAATAGCTTTTTTGGTTGTGCCGCTTTAAGCATCAGTGTCACTTACCTTGTTCTTGCATAAGTTGGCTTCCATGTTCTAGAGTCTGGAACGATCCGCATGGAGTTTCACTCCAAATGATATACTTTTCAATGGCAGCTGACTTCTGTGAGCAGTTCTTCACTCTGCTCATAAACTTAAACATATATGCATATCTCTTCAAATAAATATTAAAACATTATCCAGCTTGTGCTGTGGATCTCTTTGCAGCAAAACATTAATATATCATCATTCCAGTGAAAATCTTGGTAATGTAGATGCTTTTCATAAACACAGTTAGATAAGGATCTGCAAATATTCAGCAGGACCCCACCCTAGATTTATTGTTCCCACCTGTTGACAACAGCAGGATAAAGGGATCATTTCCCTTCCCAGACAGTCTATGAAGCTTCTAATCTATCCATGTAATACAAATAATTTTCCTGACAATATCTAATCCAGTTACCCACTAAGGGGCCGATTCCGATAGCCGGTCGGACAGCTGTCAGTAGCCTTACCGTGCGACCGACACGTACCGGGAGCCGGTCCGTCCTGTAGAGTAAGTAAGATGCGCATAACTGCCAAAAACACGACAGACACGTAGGCTGTGAATCAAGCCCCATTCTCTGTCTGAGCCGTAACTCCCAAAGAGGAACTGTGTCGGCCGGAAGCAGTATCCATAGCAGTTTCTGGCATGACAAGTACGATGCGTACTTCCTACACGCCGGACGGGTCAGTTCGTACGGCACGTCACAGCATCCGGAAAACAAGCATATCAGCTACGATTCGCGCCACAAATCAATACACGGCTATGAGACGGACCAGCTTGCAGCGTGTACGAGATGGAGCAACAAGCAGCGTGTACGACACAAACACATCATGAATCCCATCGCGCAGGTCATACCAGTACTCTACATCTATGACCGGCTCAGGGACCGACGCCGACGGCGCAGGCGGTAAGTCAGACACCTACCACATAAACAAATGACACGTGCCCGCAAAATGGCACACGCACACAGGGGATCCACATCCTGGCCACTAACAACTGCCCACCATAGGGGTTGCATGGCCAGCACCACTAACACCCCCACCCATAGGGGGCCTGTTGCCCATCACCCCTGCCACTCCCACTCACAGGGGACCTGTTGCCCATCACCCCTGCCATCCCCACCCATAGGGACTATGTTGCCCATCACCCCTGCCACCCCCACTCACAGGGCTTATGTTGCCCATCACCCCTGCCACCCCCACCCATAGGGACTATGTTGCCCATCACCCCTGCCACCCCCACTCACAGGGGACCTGTTGCCCATCACACCTGCCACCCCCACCCATATTGACTATGTTGCCCATCCCCCTGCCACCCCCACTCAGAGGGATTATGTTGCCCATCACCCCTGCCACACCCACTCACAAGGCTTATGTTGCCCATCACCCCTGCCACCCCCACCCATAGGGACTATGTTGCCCATCACCCCTGCCACCCCCACTCACAGGGGACCTGTTGCCCATCACCCCTGACACCCCCACCCATAGGGACTATGTTGCCCATCACCCCTGCCACCCCCACTCACAGGGGACCTGTTGCTCATCACCACTGCCACCCCCACCCCTAGTGTTTATGTTGCCCATCACCCCTGCCACCCCCACCCATAGGGACTATGTTGCCCATCACCCCTGCCACACCCACTCACAGGGGACCTGTTGCCCATCACCCCTGCCACCCCCACTCACAGGGGACCTGTTGCCCATCACCCCTGCCACCCCCACTCACAGGGGACCTGTTGCCCATCACCCCTGCCACCCCCACCCATAGGGACCATGTTGCCCATCACCCCTGCCACCCACACCCCTAGTGCTTATGTTGCCCATCACCCCTGCCACCCCCACTCACAGGGCTTATGTTGCCCATCACCCCTGCCACCCCCACTCACAGGGGACCTGTTGCCCATCACCCCTGCCACCCCCACCCATAGGGACTATGTTGCCCATCACCCCTGCCACACCCACTCACAGGGGACCTGTTGCCCATCACCCCTGCCACCCCCACTCACAGGGGACCTGTTGCCCATCACCCTGCCACCCCCACCCATAGGGACCATGTTGCCCATCACCCCTGCCACCCACACCCCTAGTGCTTATGTTGTCCATCACCCCTGCCACCCCCACTCACAGGGTGTATGTTGCCCATCACCCCTGCCACACCCACTCACAGGGGACCTGTTGCCCATCACCCCTGCCACCCCCACCCATAGGGAATATGTTGCCCATTACCCCTGCCACCCCCACTCACAGGGGACCTGTTGCTCATCACCACTGCCACCCCCACCCCTAGTGCTTATGTTGCCCTTCACCCCTGCCACCCCCATTCATAGGGACTATGTTGCCCATCACCCCTGCCACACCCACTCACAGGGGACCTGTTGCCCATCACCCCTGCCACCCTCACTCACAGGGGACCTGTTGCCCATCACCCCTGCCACCCCCACCCATAGGGACTATGTTGCGCATCACCCCTGCCACTCACACCCCTAGTGCTTATGTTGCCCATCACCCCTGCCACCCACACTCACAGGGCTTATGTTGCCCATCACCCCTGCCACACCCACTCACTGGAGACCTGTTGCCCATCACCCCTGCCATCCCCACTCACAGGGGACCTGTTGCCCATCACCCCTGCCACCCCCACTCACAGGCGACCTGTTGCCCATCACCCCTGCCACACCCACTCACAGGGGACCTGTTGCCCATCACCCCTGCCACCCCCACCCATAGGGACTATGTTGCCCATCACCCCTGACACACCCACTCACAGGGGACCTTTTGCCCATCACCCCTGCTACCCCCACCCATAGGGACTATGTTGCCCATCACCCCTGCCAGCCCCACTCACAGGGCTTATGATGCCCATCACCCCTGCCACACCCACTCACAGGGCTTATGTTGCCCATCACCCCTGCCACCCCCACCCATAGGGACTATGTTGCCCATCACCCCTGCCACCCCCACCCATAGGGACTATGTTGCCCATCACCCCTGCCACCCCCACTCACAGGGGACCTGTTGCTCATCACCCCTGCCACCCCTACCCATAAGGACTATGTTGCCCATCACCCCTGCCACCCCCACCCATAGGGACTATGTTGCCCATCACCCCTGCCACCCCCACTCACAGGGGACCTGTTGCCCATCACCCCTGCCACCCCCACCCATAGGGACTATGTTGCCCATCACCCCTGCCACACCCACTCACAGGGGACCTGTTGCCCATCACCCCTGCCACCCCCACCCATAGGGACTATGTTGCCCAACACCCCTGACACACCCACTCACAGGGGATCTGTTGCCCATCACCCCTGCCACCCCCACCCATAGGGACTATGTTGCCCATCACCCCTGCCACCCCCACTCACAGGGGACTTGTTGCCCATCAGCCCTGCCACCCACACCCATAGTATGGGTGATGCGCAACACATCCAGCATACGCAAACATCAGATATGTCTGCAAAATACATCCCCTATGACATCATGACAACAGTGTGTAGTCTGTGACAAATGCCCACAACAGTGATTATGGCTACGAGCATACAATGTAAGTAACAGCACATGTGTGACCAATACATGAGTGTGACATACGTACGCACGGCTCGGTCATGACCCGTGCAATGCGTACGCATTGTCACCCGGGTCGGACCTCATTAGTGTGACTATTATACAGATGCAAAACACATATACTGGCCATGGACACCTGCACACACCTGCCACACTATAGCATTGGCCACACAGTGTCCCATGGCATGTGAGGCTGCATTCCCTGGGTGTTTGAGGGGGCCACAGCTGTTTTTTTGTCTGGCACTTTGTGCAGCCACTCCCAGGCTGTTATCTTGTACATGGGGGCAGAGTCCTTTGTGTGTTGTGCACATTAGCACTGTGATGTGCAATTGGACAGAAATGGGCATGACTGAAGGCCACAGTGCCAGGTTGGATATGATTAAGACATGTCACATACACCCTGAGTTCTGGGGGTGATTGCATGTACGTCACAGTGAGACCTGTAGCCACAATACTGATGTGCCCTCACAGTCTGTGTGCATGTTGTGTCTCTGATGTGTCTGATCACATGTTACCATTGGGTGACAGTCTCCACATTCATGTGGTATATGCATCAACCTTGATGGGGTGCGTGTCTAAGAAACGTACATGTAGGACCAGCAGGAACAACAGTGGCCACTTACTGTGGGACTTACGCTTGCCTTGTGATGTGTACGTGCTACGGCATGTCCATTGCTGTGTTGATGTGGCAATACAGGGACCCTGGGTTTCTGCATGGCAATGATCTGTGATGCCTGGGAGACATGAGTCCTCATTTGTCACTGGGATGGGTTTTTTGAACATTGCAGCAGCACATAGGTTGGGTGACACAGCCAGATGATTAGCCCATTGCACTACATGGCACTCATGTGGACATGTGGAATTGAGATGTGAGGTGGTGGACTTGTAGGTGACATATGTGTCTATGCACAACAGCACACACCTCAGTACATTGTGTAATGTTATGAACTAGCATGTGATAGTGATCGTGGTCATAGCCACATGGGTGGATGTACTGACAATCTTCCTTTGTGCATCTCTGTACTGCAGGGCACCAGCTGTCCATCGTCCTTTCCCAGACCTTGCAACCATGCAGGAACACGACAGCAGCAGACGGTACCGCTTCACCAGGCCACTGATTGAGGAGTTGGCGGAGCAGTTGGCGCCCCATCTGCTACCTGGCCGGACATACCCTACAGCACTGACCCCAGAGGTGAAGGTGATGGCAGCCCTGCACTTCCTTGCCAGTGGTACCTTCCAGTACACTGTGGCTACTGCTGGTGGTATGTTGCAAACGATGTTTAGTCGGGTGCTACGCGATGTCTTGGAGGGGATGTTGCAATTCCTCTACCTGTATATCAAGTTCCCGAGCCAAGATGAACTCCCTGAAATTAAGGATGCCTTTTATACACTGGGGAGGATGCCAAACGTCATTGGATCCATTGACGGGACACATGTTGCCCTGATACTACCACAGGCACATGAGCAGGCATACCGGAACAGGAAGCACTACCATTCGATCAATGCGCTGGTAGTCTGTCTTGCTGACATGTTAATCACACATGTGTGTGCAAGGTTCCCTGGTTCGGCGCCCGATGCCTACATTATGAGGAGTAGTCACATTGATGCCAGCTCAGCGTGCCTGGCTTGTCGGTGTGTACTGACGGTTTCTCATTGTGTGTGTTTCTCAGTGGTGTATTCCGCACTCCTACAAAACTCAGCTACTTGTTCATTTTTGTGTGTGTAGGTGACTCTGGATACCCCAACATGCCGTGGTTGCTGACACCCCTCAGGAACCCTGTGACACCAGCCGAGCTGCGCTACAATGAGGCACATGGTCGGAGCAGGAGGGTGATTGAGCAGACATTCGGCCTCCTGAAAAGCCGCTTTCGCTGCCTGGACAGGACCGGAGGAGCCCTGCCATATGAGCCTGCAAAGGTGTGCAAAATAATACTGGTCTGCTGCATGCTATACAATATGGCGGTGCCGAAGGAGGTGCCTCTCATCAAGTATGACGATGACGACGACCAACTTCCGGCCCCTGTGCAGGATCCCGGCCTGGGCCAAGATGCCAGTGATGATGAAGAAGATGGTGACATCCGCTCCCAGCTCATCAACAACTTCTTCACCTAAATGTGAGTTTCCAGTGTTGTTATGTGAATGTATGGAGGTAGTCTGGAATGTGTTGAGCTAGCTCTGTTGCTGTCTGAGTGTGTCTGTGTGCCACTTGACTGGATGCGTGCTGTGATGTGTCCATTCAGGTGGTGTGTACTCCACAATAGGGTAGTACTGCTAACTAGTGTTTGTGTAGGGGTTCTGCAACATGTTTTGTGCATGTGTATTGCATTTCTCGCCTGTTCGTCTGTGCTTTTGACTGTATCTTGTCTGTCCTTCCCAGGGTCCTTTGCCTGTTGTGTGTTCAACACTGACCCCCAACACCCAGAAGCCAACACCAGTGTGGAAGTTGACAATTCCCATCAACTGATGTACCACACATCCCTGGACTTCCATTCTCCAACATATTGTGAGCGTGTGTCCACAGTTACGTAGAATTACCGTGCAACAAGTGTGGAATAAACGTGTTGCTGATGTGTAATGAACCTGTGCTACGCTTTTTTATGTGCGTTGTCTGTCTTCCCACATCTGAGTGACATCTGCTTACCTCACCTGTGGACTTGTTACCACTGACTGGGGTTGGTGTTGTGCATGCCAATGTGTTTCAGGTCAACTTCATTGTGTGTGATGAGTAACATGGCCATGGTGAGTATGTTTTGTGTTGCCATAGTGGTGTGTCTCCCTCACATGTGTCACATCCCCATGACTCACCTTACGTTGGTCACATTGTTGCAGTATTTGGCATGCACTGTGTTGTGTAGCAGATCGACTTCGCCTTGAACATGACAAGTTGGAATCACAACAGAGGCAAGTATGGTGTACTGGTGAGTTTATTTACAAACATGTGTGAGTGAAGTGCACAGGATGGTGGGAGCTGTACAGTGGTTTTGGAATCCAAAGTTCACATTGGAGTTGGAAGTGCTGGTAGATGAAATGTCCAGAGTAAAGTTCACAGTCGTCTGCTACATTGGCCCAACATGAACCCTCCATGTAATGTGGGCGAGTTGTGTACGATTGGACAAGGTGAACGGGTTGCGCACAAAGAACATTCTCCAGAACAGGTTTGGAGGCCCTGGGGGATGTGCTGGGACATCTGCCTCTCACATGTCCTTCTTCGGACGACCCCTCTTCTTCCGGGGGGGGATCCTCATGTGCAGGCCTCTGCGGTGCAGGGGACTCTCCGCCAGAGTCCTCCTCCCTCCCTGTGGCGCTGGCAGATGGTGTTGCAACAGATGTTGTGGGCACACAGGGGGGTGGGGACAGGTTGGTGTTGATCTGGCGGAGGCATTGTAGTATGTCCCGATGCACCACAGTTAGGGCATCCTACTTTGCCTCCATGCGCGCATGGTGGACGACCTGCTCGTGTTGCATATCCTTGAGCATCCCCACTACCTGGCCAAATCCTCCGATGCTATCCTGGTACGCATCTAAGATGCGTGCCAGTTGGGGGTCATCATGCAGTCCAGACCCCTCTGCAAGGCGTGCCCTGTGCCTCCCACCCCTCCAAGCACCCTTCTCCACACGGGCAGGACCAGCAGCAGTACGCACAGGTGACACTGGGACCCCTTGGGTGGTGTTGCTGGTGGTGTTGGCTGTAGCTTCCGGGGGGTCCTGTGTCCCTGTGCTATGGGTGTTGATTGTCCTTGGTCTGTCCGTGTTGGCGGGGGTGCCCTGTCGGTGTCCAGATGCTGGAGGCGTGGGTAGAGGGGGGCAGATGTTGCTGCTGCTGGTGCTGCATGATGGCTCACACCGGAGGGGCCAGGTTGGTCGTCGTCATCCAAAGAGGACAGTGAGAGAGTCAGACCAGAGAGCTCAATGTCCACCAGAGTCTGGGACTGGGTATCCTCGTCATTTGGCGCTGGGTGCCCAGCACGACCTGTGTTTGGAAGAGACACACAATGTGATTTATGTTTCTACATGCATCGTTGGTTCACAAACATGACATTTTCTTCTTTTCATACAGATGCCTGCCTGTACACTGCTTTTTCCCAGCTTGTCACAGACAGAGTTTGATCTTGTTGTTGGCCATTTGCCAGCATGGCCTTGTGCTCCCCACAACAGAGCCCAGTGTCAGACACCTTGTCAGTCCCTTCCCACTCCCTGTGAGGCGAGTATGGTTCAGGTTGATCTTGCAGGGCCATGTGGGTGGGTGTAGGTTGTCTGTGACTGCGAGTCCCATCATACTCTTGGCTACACCCCCTTCCCAGCATGCCATGCTTCCTCCCTCTTGACTCTGCTTCCCTGTGAGGGGGTGTGACATCAACGGCATGATGGCTGAATGTGAAATCCTGGTGTTTGTTTGGCTACAAGTCCCAAGTGAGCCCCTGTGCTTCACACAGCAGCACCCAGTACGGGGTATCTTTTGCTGAGATTTCAATGAGGTGTGTGTCAATGTATTGTACCCGGTGAGTTGTGTAGAGTTTGTGTTGGGGGGGTGTCTCCCCATGCTGATTAGTATGGTCAGGGCTGTCAGTCCTCCTTCCCATCATGAAACGTGCTTCCATTGTAGGGTGTGCAAGTTGTCTTTCAGGATGTCAGTCAGTGGTGTCCTGCTTCTCATTTGCACACAAGCCCTAGCAGTGCCTTGTGCTCCCCACAGCAGGAGCCAGTGTCAGCCATTTTGTCAGTCATTTTCCACTCCCTGTGATGTGGGCATGTTTCAGAGGGATCTTGATGGGCCAATAAGGAGGGGGAGCATTATCTGTGACTACAGGCCCCATCATGCTTTTGTCTACACTCACTTTACCTGCATCCCCACTATTCCTTCCTGGCAGTCAGCTGCACTGTGAGGTGGTGTGTTTGAGGTGGAAAACTGTCTGGCTGGGTGTATTTGGCTTAGTACCACTGGCTTGCTCTATTTGTTTGTAGGTTGGTGCATGTCATGACACAGTCCCCAGTCACTATGAGATGGCAGGTATTGTGTTTGTGTGACTGGCATACACATCTTGGGTTGATTATCTATTGGTTAGTATAGCTTTGCTTGGGGTGCATGGTTTCACTGTCCCATTTGCCACACAATCTTGGGTATGTTGTTTGTGTACTCACCAGTCTCTGGGATGTCTGTTAGGCCATGGACGCTCTCTGGTGGTAGGATGTCCCGCACCTTCTCCCCCCAGGTCCTGAAGTAGACTGGTTTGGCAGGAACGCCACCGCCGGTGTGCTGGCTCAAGGCATGATCTTTCTCGATGAGTTTCTTGACCCTCCTGTGCGCGTCATACCACCAGTTTTGGATATCGTCCTTTGTGCGCAACGTTGGTGCTTGTGCGTTCACCTTGTCCACAATCCTCGCCCACATCTTGGTTTTCTGTGAGATGGGGGTCCTTTGAACCAATGTACCAAACAAATGTGGCTCTACTCTGATGATCTCATCTACCAGCACTTCTAACTCACTATCTGTGAACTTTGGATTCTTCTTTGGAGGCATGGTGATGAGTGGTGGTGGGTGAGGGATGTGTGTGTGACGGTGCAAGTGATGTTGGGTTGATGTTGGTTTTGCTGTGTGTTTGTGTGTGTGCTTTTGTATGAGGTGCTGATGGTGTGTGAGTTGTGTGATGGGTGAGTTGTGAGTGTGTCTGTGGTTGCTGTGTACTGGTGTTTGCTGCTGGCTGTGTCTCCTGTTTGCAAGGGATGATGGTAGTGATTGTTGTCCTTTATATAGTTGGAGTTGTGGGTGTGTCTTTGTCCAATTAACTTTTTAGGGTATTTATTGGCTTAGTCATTGCTTGTTTGGTCCTTTTTTTGTGTTTTTTCCTTTGTGTTTTGTAGGCATGAAGGAGACGTTCATGTGACGGAAACGGATGCTGCTGTTATCTCGTGCAGGCTTCTCCGCCTCGTTCACGCTGCCTGTCTTCTGTGTTTGGTACGCGTCATTCGCAGTGGTCTCTATTGCTTGTGTGCCCAGTTGTCTGTGCGTGTCGGTCGTGTGGCTTGGTCTCCGTGCGAGTCGGTCTAGTTTTACACGCATTGCATCGTACTGCGCTAATCGTACATCGCGGGTACGGGTCGGTCGGGTTGATTCCGGGCTCGTGTCGGTCGGTGAAAATCGAGTCGGTTTTCTGGCCGGATCACTATTTTCCCTCCGACTCGGTCGTACGGCTTGTATTCCGTACGTGTCGGTTGTAATTCACTCGTGTTGCATCGTACTGCACGGGTCGCACGGCGCTGGTCCGTGTCGGTCGGTATTCGGTCCGGGTCCGTGTCGGTCGGTTTGTTTTGTGGCCGGAATCAGAATCGGCCCCTAAATATGGAGGATATTGCAGTGGTTTAGAGATCTATGGGTACATTTATCAATCTTTCACACAGCAACACATCTTGCTATGCTGCGTGAAAGGGCAGGAATGTGCCTGCATTTAACATTACACAGCGCATTTCTGTGCTTTCCTAGCGCTGGCGCACTTTTGGCTTCCTAGCACCATTGCAGGCACATTTGTGTCATGCTACAAGCGGGCCTGCGTTGTAGGCAGGATTGTTTTTGTGCAGAAAGGAACATCTTCCTGCACAAAAAACAATCCTGAAAGACATTTTCCTCCTTCTATGTGTTCTGCAGAATGCAGCACATGTTGAAAGAGAAAACAATGACGAGAAGTTAAGATATTTCACTGCGTTACACCTCACCTGGGGAGGCGTAGCATTTTGATGCCTTCCCAGGTTTATCACTAATGATAAATCTGAGAATGTGTCAAAATCCATGAGTGGGTGCGTGGGAATAGTCAACTCTACCAATGGAATGCCTCCCTGCCACAGAGAATGCATGGCAGTGATTTGCGCAAGCTTACATTACTCCAGATTTATCAAGTCATGCAAGACCACACAAGGTGGCTCTGTGAGGCTTGATAAATTTCACTTAGTTTAGGATCATCCTTGCGCTTCCTTGCATGGTGCAAGGGCGACACAAAACCTCAATAAATAAGCGCCTTAGAATCTTGAAAAATGGGCATCCTTTCATTTACATGTGATTGCTAAAAGACATTGGCCAAGCCAATAGCTCAGCCTTTTAGTGCCATGGCCTGATGGTTTTGCTAATGCTTTTTTTCTTCTGGAGATGGTTTCAGGTAGTTTGGGAATTTGGGGGCTCTTGAACCAGCAAAGTACTGAATGAGGCAGCCAGTTGGTCGCTTTTGTCTCATTAATATGATTTCAATGCCATTCGTGGCAACACACATATCAAATGGACCTGGGAGGGCATTCCTAAACTCCACAGAGCCATTCAAGGGCTGATCTGGAGGATGTGGTTCTGCGAGGAGCTACGTGCAGTAAGCATTAACCCCAGCACCTCCTAGCCAAACCCACCAGCTCAATGCAGTTTTTCTTTCTATTGGTAGGAGGGAGGGAAGTGAGACAGAGAGTAAATTAAAGACGCACCCCAGTTATCCCATCCTTCCTTCCATCCCCCCTCTCAATCCACCAACGGAGGAAATGAACCAGGACGTGAGAATTAGAAGGGGATGTACTAAAATGTAGCAGGAAACTTTGACAGACTACAAATCCATCCAATCGCACAAAAGGGGCTGACCCAAAGCTCACTCTAAGTATCAGTTATGCATTGGAAAGAATAGGTCTTGTCAAAAGACAGATAATATTGTCTATAGCCAAAACCTAAAACAAATATTGTCCCTAATTTGGGGGGCCCTCAAAACTGTTTTTTTTTTAAAGTGCACTAGGCCTGGGGGAGGTACAGATCTTCTGATGTATATATACACAAAATAGGGGTGTTTACGGGACACATTTTCATGATCTATGTATTAGTGACAAGTGCAATTAAGTGATGAAAACCATAATTAATTTTAGTCAAACTCTAATGCAAGCCATGAAGTGACGGCTAAACTGGTACTGGGGGGCATTCAAAACCTTACTGCATGCCTGAATGAGGCCATAGTGTCATGTCTGCAATATATTAAGCAGACATTTCTGAACCTAATCTCAAAACCTTTTATCATTAGAGAAATGTAATTTTTGCCTTTGATATATCCGCTACTGGGTAGACATGTACAACGCAACTCAAGCTGATTTTAGTTTCTTTAGTACCTGATAGAGGGCCCATATCTTGAAGACACAAATTTATAACAAAATTCTACTTTTGTGGAGTCTGAGGTATCACATTGTATCTCTACTCAATGGCCTCTCCAACCCCAGTCTGACAGCCCTGAAGGGCAGCTTATGTGTTGCGGCTTGTCTCATCAAAGGCTTGAAGCTTTTCAACTAACATTGAAGTAACTACATTGGATCCCTTTACAAACCCACATCATCTTCAAAATCTGCTGAATCGAGTAGAAGGCCACCAGACATATTGCCATCCGAGGTGGTCAGCACCAAACAAGGAGCCAGAATATCATCAACTGGAGAGGCAGAAATGCAAGAAGGAAAAGGCCAAGAGGAAAGCACCTCCACATAGGCACCAGGATCTTTAATGACATGCCCATCGATATCAAATGGAGGCTACCCTCCTGTGATTCAGCAAGAAACTCGGGGCTTATTTATGAGAAACTAATGCAGATCGGGGACGCAATTTAATTTGTTGTGCCACGCTGCGTTCGTTTTGAGGCACAAGGATGCAACATATTTACAGTAACATGTCTCATCTCTGTGCCTTTCCCTGTGCTGGCACACAAACTGCTGCCATGCACTGGCGCAGGCATCCTTGCACCATGGTGCAAGGATGCCTGCATCGTGGGGAGATTATTTTTGTGCAGAAGGGGAACCTTCCTGCACAAAAACAATCACTTGAGGTGATTTCCTCTTCCAATTCGGGCTATAGAATGCAGCACGCATTGAAAGAGGAAAAAACGAGGAGAAATTAAAACATTTCTCCTCATTGTGCCTCTCTATGCCACCCGGGGGGGGGGGGTGTGTAGCATTCTGACGCATTTCCAGGTTTACAGTTCTTCATAAATCTGGAAATGCATCAGTGGACATGGGTATTGCGTGGGAGGACCCACAGTAACGCCCATGTCACACCCCTAACATGCAACGTGTTGCATGAAATGGACCAATATTTACAAGCACATGTAAAGCCACGCAGAGTGGCTTTACTTTAGCTTGTAAATTTCACGCAGCAGGTTGTGGCGCTGGTGCGTCCTGCAACATGATGCACCGACCGCATAAGCCCCTCAAAGATCAATTCATCTCCACATCATAACAGCCTCGTGGAGTTTCACTACGCTGAGTTCCAGAAAAATTCCACACGTTCCATGGAGTTCCACGAGTGGGCAGAGTATTTCTCAGCCACCCGCAAGGGCAGTGGCAGGCAATAGCTGTCCCAATCTTATGTACTTTCTGGATCAATGTTGAATCTTGTGCCACAGAGCTCTGCAGTGCAGCAGTGGCTGCTGTGGTGCACTGTCGGTTAATGAAGGGTGGAAATACCAAGCTATGGGGGAGTGCCAGGATGCCATCACATATCCTATGCCTGCATAGCTCACTCTTAAAGCAAGGAGCAAAGGCCATCATTTGCTCACTAAGTCCTCCAGAAATACATGGCCCTCACACCCAGCTGCACGGCATACAGGATTCAATAATGGGCTTATGCCATTGTACCATCTTAGTTCAGGTGAGGAGGAGTCAGACACTTGTGCAAGGTACTTTAGTGCATGCCGCGGAGCCTCTGGTCCGCTCCCCACTCCAGCCCAGCCAGCAGTGCACATGGGTTGGAACTGGGAGAGTGCTACAGTGCACGGGAAAGAATGTACTGCACCCAGTGACAATAAAAAATAAATGAAAGTCAACAAACAACAATAAGGTATGGTTCATAAACAATAAATAAAAGTGGCTTACTTCGAGTAAACGCTGGCTGTGGCAGAAAAACAAAAATAGGAAGTGATCAAGTAGGTGTAGGGTCTACACACTAATTGAAACAGAAAATGAATTATGTAAACAGTGTCCTTCAATCCGTATTGTAAATACCCATCAGCTACTGTCACTTTACCATAGGGGTTAACTGGAGATTTCGCTTTTTGTGCATAAGTATGGGAAATATCTTGCAGTATGCGTGCTATTGCAAGGTTGTCCACAGATATTGTTGACTTGGAGCCTTGAATGTGGTGATGATAATTATGAAGCCACTGGCTAAATAGGTAAGTACAAGCAGCAATTACTGTGATGGAGCGGGTAGTACAAAATGTTGTATACCTCCCCTATCCTGTATGAAAATACTAATTAAATAATCTATTAACTATAATATTATTAAACAAGTTTGCATGTTTTATTAACCAACATAATTAACATTCGAATTACACGTGGGATTTGCATTTGCATGGCTAAAATAACTTTTATGACTAAAATCTGTACGCCTATTAACAATAGTATAAGTGGTAATTAGAATATTGCATGAAATATGTTGCTTTCGTAATGTTGCCCAAGAAGAGGAGCGAAAAGGTGAATATAATGGCTTTAAATGTTGCAATGCGCTAGGTAAATACAAACACATAGAGGGATTAGTAAGGGGTTAACATTAGATTCATCATTTCTATGTATTAATTACACTTTTGTGTTTTTTTCACTTAAATTAGCATTTGGGCCTAAAACCAAGATGGCCGCCGACACCATAAGACGAAGTGGCCACTGTTCCACAAGGCGCGGAGTGAAATGCGCACGCGCAAGGATTCTACTAAACCTCAGACAGAGTGGGCTACCAGCCAAGCCTAGAAAACAATCAACCTTACAATAAGACCGGAAAAAACTGACTTTGAACAATTTCATGACATCACCCCTCGAACTGTACTGAAAACTAAAATTTGACATCGGACGATCTCAACCAGCCAATCAGGACTGTCCAAAATTATTATAATGTATCTTCTGTACTACACTTTATTATAAAAGAACTAGTAGAATAGACAGGGAAAATTATCATTATTATACTCTCTCTCTACCTCCATCTTTTCGAGATTCTGACGCTTTGGCTGATACTGACGCTGACGTTTTGGACTGTAACCTGCTGAGCTAAGAACTATTGAGTTTTGGCTTGCTTTTGGACGATTTACGACAAACTTATGCAGAGCCAATGAATTAGAGGACTCCAAATAGCCAGATTAGGTAAATATAATGATCTGCAATGTACTCAAATATTGATATGAACTTTCTAAACTTTGACGAGACAAAATGCAAATTTAAATTCATTATGAAATATTAGATAAACAATTATTGATTAACGAGAATTCATGAGTCATGAGTTTTATTTAAGAGATAGATTCTGAAGTCTTAAAATGTGTTTTAGCTGGTTCTAAATCGCCATCAACCAATCCAACTAATTTGGTTCATTGACCGAAGTGGGAGGAGTGCCTTGATGTTTTGGGATTAAGGATCTATAGGCGAGAGGGCGTTAATGTATATTTTGTAAATTATTTTTCCTTCCCTATAGGTTATAAGGTGTTTCCTCACATGTCTGGAGCGTGAACCACTCATCCATCCTGCGTGCAGACTCTTGAATAGGTTGTGTGAGTGTTGGGGTTATGGGCCCCACCAATGGATGCATGTATGAATGAGAGTGTGTGACGACGGGTCTGCGATGCAGGGAGGATACCGGTATAAGTTTTGTTCACCGTTTCTCCCGGTCTTCCGCTCTAGCAACTGTCATATGTGGCGGATGTCCATCAGTTTGGGAAATAACGGAGTTTTGTTGTTACCCGCAGTCAGTTTTGAATACTCTGTCCAGAAACATATAATTTTCAAGCATTGCATGATATGGCGTGGAAAGCAAAAAAATCTTGTAAGCTCATTACGGGATATTTCTTCCATTCCATCACATTACTAGAGACGTGTTTTCTCTATGTCACCAGCATTATATTCGTAGAAACCACTCATGATATTTCTGTGGCGTGATGTCGAAATACTCTCTTGAAATGGCAAAAAATCAAAGATTTGCATTGTTTGGGTTACATTTACCGGATTCGTTTCTCAGGACTCTAAATACGGCGGTTGTAAGAGAGCATTTACTAGCTAAGTAAATGAATTGGCACCAATGTCAGTGCACTATCTAGCAACCCAGAGGAAACAGCAACCAGGTTTAGCACCAATATGAGACATAGATAGCTGGATGAAGTTAGTTGTTTTTCTTCACTTTGAGAATTATCAGGAAAATATGTCCTTTAATCCCACTTGATCTTAGGAAAAACGTAGTAATGGCATTGGCCTTATTAAATTCAATTACCTCAATGCTCTATTCCTAAATATCCAAAAAAGACTGGTCCACGAACTGCAGATGTTGCAAAATGCATCATCACGCCTTCTCTTAGATGTTCCCAAATATCACAGGCACTGGTTTAACTGCACTGGTTGCCCAAAGAGAAAAGAATCACATTTAAGGCAATGCAATGTGCATTGTCTTTAAGGCACTGGGCAATGTTGGTCCAAGTAACTTGTGAGACGGATTTATATGGTACTTCACATTAAGAAAACTTAGAGCATCCACTAAGACAAAGACAACATGGGCCTTTTAGGGAGGGAGAAGTTTTATTCAGGGAACTGCTAAGTTGTGGAATTTGCTACCTATGAATTTGAAGAACAGTCCCAATCTTTTCTCTTAAAACGTGACTATTCAGCAACTAATGGAGCACCTCTTTCAATTCAGGAAGAAATGGTTAGACTTCTTTAGAAGATAAAACTGGTAGCAGTCTGCCTTTGTTTTTTGGCAATGTGTTCCTTGAGGGTGAGGTCGGTGTCCACAGTGACTCAAAGTGGCTTGGCATTTGGTTAAAGTCAGGGTTTAAACCTGTCAAGGTTCATATCATTGAGCAAGGTTTGTCCAGTTGTTCGTGTCAAATAACAAGAATTTTGCCCTGGTTGGGTTGTTTTTTCGGTGGGCACTGGCTATCCAGGTCTGGATGATGTGCATGTAGTGGTTGAGGCATTGGATGTCTGAACCTTTTTGAACTGCGAAAACCAACTCCTAGTTTGGGAGATATTTTCTCACTACAAAAAAGTTTACCAAGCAGAAGCTTTAAACATGGCACCTGTTAGAAATAGGAATCTCTAGTTGGCAGTGGTATGCACCCTGCCAAGTAGGGACCCTTCCTTCTAATCAGGATAAGTGATTTACACACCCAGCTAGCCCCTGCTCATACCATTGGTAGCTTGTCACTAGCAGTCAAGCTTATCTCAGAGGAAATGTGTAAAGTATTTGTACATAACACCCAGGAAAACAGTGGAAACACTAGAAATGGACACCACACCAGTTTAGAAGACTAAATATCTATATCTAAACCAAGTAAGACCAAAATGACAAAAATACAACATATACACAACTCAAAGCATCAGACTCCCCCCTTCCTCTCCGAACTGACAGAGATGAACTGTGGAGTACCCCAAGGATCCTCGCTCAGCCCTACACTTTTCAACATCTACATGGCCCCCTTGCCACCATCGTCAGACAGCATGGGCTCAGCATAGTATCCTACGCCAATGACACCCAGCTCATTCTCTCTCTCATGAAGAACCCCGAAGACACCAGACTCAGCTTCCAAGAAGGAATGAAAGAAGTTGCAGCCTAGATGAGCAACAGCTGCCTGAAGCCAACTCGGAGAAGACCAAGGTCCCCGTCCTTGGACCCTCCACCATGGCGTGGGACAGCCCCTGGTGGCCCCTGCTTTTGGAAACCCACCCACGCCATCGAACGACGCCCGGAACTTCGGCATCATCCTGGACTCCTCCCTCACCATGACCCACCAGATCAACGGCCTCGCCTCGACCTGCTTCAACTCCCTCCACATCCTCCGAAAGACCTTCAAGTGGATTTCCCACAAATGCAGAAAGACCGTCACCCACGCACTCGTAACAAGCAGACGGGACTACGGCAACGTCCTCTATGCCGTAATCAACAAAACCCTACTACACAAGCTCCAAACCATACAGAACACCACGGCCAGACTCACCCTCGGAACCCCAGGACACGAGCACATGACCCCGCATCTACGGGACCTCCATTGGCTACCCATTGAGAAGAGAGTAACCTTCAAGCTACTCACCCACACCTACAAATCCCTCCACAACATCGGACCCAAATGCCTCAACAAAAAAGTCTCCTTCCACGTACCCAAGAGGAACCTCCGCTCCACCGACCTCGCCCTAACAGAAACCCCTCTCATGTGCAGAACCAGAGCAGGCGGAAGAGCCTTCTCCTACGTCACAGTAAAGACCTGGAAAGAGCTCCCAGTCAACATCAGATGCTCCCCCACTCTGAACACATTCAGGAAGAGTCTCAAGACCTGGCTCTTCGACTGACCTGGAGCTGCACCCCCCCCGCCCAGTGCCTTGAGACCCTCGCGGGTGAGTAGCACGCTTTATAAACCCTTTATTGATTGATTGATTGATTGATTGAAGATATGAGTTTGAAAAGATTCCAAGTAATCCTGTCCATAGAACGCTATGGATACAATGATTTTACACAAAGTACCTCATTTGCGTCAAAATCCACAAACAGCCGCGGAAGAGGAAAGCATCGGAGAAGCTTGTCGCACAACGATGCGTGGAAATCCAGACACGCTGGAGATCGATGCGGTAGTGGCAAACATGCGCTGCGTCCATTTCTTTATCTGCGGTCCCATGATGTGTTGATCTTGTCAGCCACACAGCACGTCTAAGTTAGTGCAGTGGTCTCAGATCTCGGCGACATGTGTGCTAAACACATACTGCAGCAGTTTCTTCGGCTGTGGGCAGGAGCTGCATCAATTTCTTCAGCCGCACAGCGGCAGTTCATGAAACATTCTCCCACAAGGCAGTGCTGCATTGAAAAAATAGGCGCTGGAAGGGCAATGTGTCATTTTTGAGGGTTTCAAGTAAAGCTTTTCAGCAAGAACAGCCTCCAAGGGACCAGAACTGGAATTTGCACCACTTGGCAGGTCAGAACTCCCAGCAGTTGAGTTCAGGGATGCTGCAAGTGAAGTTTTTGCTGTCCTTGAGACCTATTAACAGGAGGCAAGTGCACAGAGGTTTTTAAATTGTGTGTTTGAAAGTGCCATTTTTAGAAACTGTTCACATAACAGGAGTGGGATTTTTCTTGCTTAACCATTCTGTGTGCCTCTGCCTGTTTGTGTATTCACCATTTGGTTTTAGAATGACAGGAGATGGGGATGTGCATTCACTCTAGACCGTCAGAAGGGGGGTTGAGGTGTGTCCTGCCTTGTGTGGGGGACTCATCTCTAGGCTGAGTAGACCCGGTCTGCATTTAAAGTGGTGGGAGGAGTTTCATTAGCACCTGAATAGGCTGTGTCTCCTTTGCACAATACTGTCTCCACCCTCTGTGATCATGCTGGACCACGGAGGCCAGAACTGGTTTGGACTGAGCTCAGAGACGTTGAAGCAAAGAGAACAAAGAGAAAATAGGGTATAAGTATGAGACCTTAAATCCCGGGGGGCAGATTTACAAACCCCTAGCGCCTCTTTCACGCGGCCGTTGCGTCACTATTGTGACGCAGCGCCGGCGCAAAACCAGCACCATGCTGCGGGGTATTTACAACGTGACGCATCTGGGAGATGCGTCACGTTGTAAAGCCCTGCGCCAGAAGTAGGCGTTCCTGTGCAGGGGGGGAGTTCCGTCGCAGGAACGCCTCTTAAAAGTGGCTGAGTAAAATCTACAAGATTTCACTTAGTCACTTTTGAGCCCATGCTGCGTCAAAACCCTGCGCCTGCTTGAAGCAGGTGTAAGGATCGACGCAGCATTGTGGCGATAGGGCACCCCAGAGCCTTGCTGGAGCTGTGTCACGCTTGCGACGCAACTCCAGCAATGCGCTGCCTTTACGGCACAGATGCGTCACGCATCTGTCCGTTTTTTGCCCCATGGTGCGCCGCATTGTAAATGCGGTGCATCCATGGTGGCGGAGCCGTGACGCACAATAACTCGTGCATCCCTGCTGATATGCAGGGATGCGTCAGTTATTGTAAATCTGCCCCCAGGACTTTAGATTACTTCTGGAAATAAGAGGACCCTGCCAAGAAGAATAGCTATAGAGCTGTGTGAAGAGTGCCGCCTACTCTGTGTGTGGGGGCAGAGTTGGCCTGCAGTTGCTGCTTCTGTCTGTGGTAGAGGAAAAGGACTGACTCTTTTTGCCCTGCTCTGGTATCCTGCTTCTAAAGAAAATCCACGGGCTTGTGTGTGCTTGTCTCCTGTTGGAAGTCTCAGGGAGATAAAATACTTCAGGAAAGATCCTTGCTGGATCCCCAACTAAACATGCCAAAAAGGAGAGCTAAAGAGCTGTGTGAGGGGTGGGTTGGCCTGCAATTGCTGCTCCTGCAGGAGAAGGATTGGACTGTTCTTCACCTTTGTTTTTATTTTAAAGTGCGTATGGAGCGCTTTCATTTTCATCCCAAGCTGAGGGGTGAGTGCTGTGTATTGCATGGAAAGATCTCCCCAATTCATCCATCCTTGACAAAAGGAAGCGCGTGGAGAGCTTCCTAATTTCATGGTGCTTTTACTTCACTTAAAAGCCTCCCTGTGCTTTATTTTATTCACTGGAAGGCTCCCTTGCACTTTTCTTACTGGTAATCCATCTGTGCTCCGTTCAGCTACAGCATGCAGCAACTGAGGTGCCGCCAGCCGTGCTGTGAGGTTTCCAAGTGAGGGCTGACCCTGAGAACTAGAGAGCATCCGCTCCTTAGCTGGGTGAGTGCAGAAGGCTCTAGGCTCATGGTGGCCCTGTGCAGGGAGCGCAGGTAGGGGGCCCCGGAAGAGGCGGTCCGGGCGGGGCGGAGCTCAGGAAGGTGTTTTAATAAAACGTCCAGAAAAGGCGTTAGATGACCAGTAACATGGTAACAGAAAAACAACGTTTACTTTTTGAGTGCTCATCACTTGGATACTTTGTTTTAGAATCTGGGTCTCTGGAGGGACCCCTTTCAACAAGAAAAACACGTTGCGCGTCCGTAAGAGAGTTCGGCCACAAAGTAGGATCCCTCCAATCACATAAATCATATTCAGAACACGGGTCTGTAACATGGTCTTGCTCTTTGGCTTTCTTTTCAATACCAGCATCACCCGTCTGTAAACTCTGAACCTCCTTCAGAATGCCAGATGTTGATGGACCGATGAATGATGTTTCAGTTTCTCTGTCTGAGGGTCTTTTGTAATAATCCTCATCCTGAGTTGGTAATTGCTGCATGTTTGTATCAATTTCAGAGTCACCTTGTTCATTTTCATTGGTCTGCTCATGAGTATCATTCTGCTCATGGATATCATCATTTTTTTGTTCTTTATGGTCGTCAGCGCCTGTTTTACCTAGTGCATCAGCAGTACTCTGGCCAGAGGATTCTCCATCTTTAGGTTTCCCTTGGGTGATAAAGTTCAGGATTGCTCCTTCCTGTGACACTACGAAAGCCTGCTGAGCCACCTTTCTCTTTCGTTTCGAATAACCAGATTTGTGTACTCGAATTCTCTTCATTTTGCTTGCAATGCAGCGGGCGAGGCTAGCAGTGGGTAGGGAAAAAAAGAAGACAATCAGCAGTGGCGGCTGCTGAAAGATTTTGATGTGTCATTTTTATTTTCTTGCAAAAACAACAGTTGATGGACAGAATGCAGAACAATGTCATACATTCACCCCAGTACAGAGATCTGGGCCTAAATCCATCGTTTTTTTGCTCACCACACCACCCCAGTTCAGACATGGCCATATGCAAATCAGCCTTGACCCTGTGCCTCATGGGAACAGTCCAGCCCGAACTGCCAAGCCATGTCTTCCCTGGACTACACAATGAAGGACCAGCATACCTTAATGAACGAGTGAATTTCCACCAACCTACCAGAAAAATATGTTCCAGAACCATCTCCCTAGCAGCCACCCAATGCAGCCGCTGATAAAACAGTGGAGGCCGCTACTTCGCCCACCTGGCAGTGAAGACCTGAAAAGCCTCCCCCTGCACCTCAGAGCCTCACCATCGCTCCAGCAGTTCAGGAAGGACCACAAGACCTCGCTGTTCAACCAACAAGCAGCATGATCCAGCAGCATGAATCCCACACCGCCTCGAGACCCTTATGTGTGAAGCAGCTGAGCTTTACAAACCCTGACTGATCGATAGTAATTACCCTTCCCACTACATGTATGACACATTATGAGGACTAGCCACATATGGAAGGTTTATTTGAAGAGTGTTATAAAACTATAGGGTAGATCATGTGACTTGGCATACAAGGTCTGTTTTATCAGTCCACTGAGAACAGTAGAGCCTGGAGAATAGTTCATGATCTATTTGGGAAGTGACCTTAGCAGGAAGAGAGTAAGCTACCTTGAAATCATGGCACACAGAGGCCTGTCTCAGTACGTCACTAACTGATCCTGACGACAGCCTACAGGTAACCAAAGACTCGTCCACTTTACCACATTGTCAAAAGACAAAATACAATATATTTAATTAAGGTTTCTTGTATGGTGCCATATTCCAGCAACCAGTTCTGCTCGCTTTACAGATTACCTATTAAACAAGGATTAATTACAGTGAGTCCTAAGGCTATGAAAAGGCACTAGAGGTTCACTGAAGCAAAATTAATGTGCAAGGAACATCCAGTCAGGAGACAACTTTCAAGCAGACGTACGAATCACTAGAACAGCGTACCAACGACCCCATGGGCCGTGGCATAAGCAAGGAAAATGGCCCCTTTGGCTGCTGCTCAGGAAGTAAAATATAGCAATTATCAGGGTTCAATGGGCCCCTGAGGGTTTTGGGTCTCAGTACCACTGTACTTGCTGAACCAATGATAACTATGCCCCTAGTATGGACAGAGAAGGCTGCCACACCAATTGCAAACTGAGGACTAGTTAAACTAGTTTTCTCTGCTAGTCACATGACAAGCACCGGAATGTAATTAAAGAAATGATCAAGAAGCCAGTCTCCTACCAAGGTCTCTGCAAAAGGGCATTAGATGGAGTTAACATGGGTAGGCACTGCCATCCTATTCCAGGCGTCCATCCATAGGTGCTTGCATTTCATGTCTGCCTCAACACCATATAAACAGACATATCCAAATGCCAAGTACATTCGAACACTCGATGTTTTAAAAGATTTGTGCAGGCAGATCCACTCATTAGATCACAAGTATCAGCTTCATACTCTGTTTTCATGATTGTTGATAAGTAATTGTAATCATTTTAATGAATCCTTAACATTACGTCTAACACCTCGTACCCTGCTCTCCTCTTCCCCCCCAATACGACCGTGCCTCCCAAGTTACACCTCCAAAAGTCACCATGCCTCCCCTCAGCCACAAGTAAACACCGCTCCTGCACTCCTTACTCACTCTTCCCTCAACATACAGCGCAGATCTGTACCACTCCCTACCCCTGGCGCACGGTGACCACCTCTCCGACCCGCGCCCTCTCAGAGATGAATCGTGAGAGAGAGGCTCTCTCTCACGATTCATCATGCCCTCCCTTCCCATGACCACCAGAATACCTCCAGCTCGCCACCTCACATGGCTTACCTCCACCCAGACCCAAAGCACACACCATCTACAATAACATCCTCACCCAACCTTCCCCACGCCCCCGGCTCCTCACCCCCACGGGCTGGGATACATTCCTATGCCTGATCTTCCCTCCTCCCCAGGGCTCCCCACACCCTCGTCCAATGGCTCACCTTCCCTCGGGTTCACTCTGCAGTGGCACACGCTGACCTCCTCACTCCCCCTCCCCATGCCCTGACCCTCGGGCTGCTCACCTCGCAGCTGGCACCAAAGGTTGCACACTGGCATGCTATCCTCTGCAAGGCGGCCTTTCTTGCCCAGGGTCTCTAGGCGCGCCGGTGCATGGCCTCGGCCGGTCTCGGTGCTGCTCGCTGCACGCCGGGCACGGGTGCTGCCACCCCTCCTGCCGCCAGTGATGCATGGTGCTTCTGTAACCCCTTCGCTGCAGGACTCGCGGGCACTGCGCATGCGCGCGCATGCGAGCCTCCGGAGGTGCCAGATCTGGACTATTAAAACAAGCTCGATTCTCCTGGAAAAAAAGTTCTAAACAAGCACAAGACCTACCAGAAGAGCCCGAAACAAGGCCGACCCCACACAAAGACGAGACTGGGTTAGAAAGGAAAAGAGTATAAGAACAACCATTCAGAGTGCATCACATTAGATTTACCACGCCTCAGTCGTTCATGCGCCAAATCCCTGCCAGGGGCCGCCACGAATATGTATTGTATCCGATTCCTCGTGGTGGCCCCTGGGGTTTGGTGGCCCTGTGCAGGTGCACAGCTTGCACATGCCTAAGGCCGCCCCTGAGAGGAACCACCATGCATTGCCTGGCAACCAACACCACGACGAAGCCTGCCACTGCTGCCGGCAACATCCAAAGTAGACACCAGGGTTCCTGCAGCATGGGGGGAGGCAATCTCGACTGCTGCATCGCCTAGCCCAAACGGCCAGCACCTCTGATCAGACGATGTAGCCTTGTGGGCTCGAGCCAGCTGTTAGTCCCACCAGGGACTGAAAGAGGGCTGAGTGACCAGCCTGCCTCTACCTTGTCAGTCCAGCGTGCGCCTTTTGTAGTTGAGGCCCCAGTCAGCCAAGTGGGAAGGAATCCTCGATGGCGGTCCAGCTCGGCCCCCTTCTTCGGCGCACAGCAGCGCTCACCGCAGCACATGGGCCAGCGGTCCTATAACCACCCGAACAGCGGAGCGCAGGAGCCTTGTGCTCAGGGCACTTTCAAGAAAGGGGATGCTGACCCTGGGTTTCCACACTGGTATTTCTCTCGCCTACCCTGCATTCAAGTGACAACTGGGGTAGATACGAGTTTACTCCTTTAAAAGACCGGATAACCCGTGTTATCTTTGCAAGATATGTGCAATAGGAGCGGTTCTTTTGATGACATCTACAACCTGTCAGTATTTACTGTGATGTTTTACCTGTAATGATTATGACAATTGCCTAGTGGCAAACTGAACGTGATTTATATGATTGTGGTCTAAACGCTGTACACAGTGTGTCTGGAATAAGCCTGACTGCTCTACCAAGCTACCAAGTGAGCAGGCGTTATCTTGAGCTTGTAACTCCCTTACCCTGACTAGAGTGGTGGGTTCTGCCCGGCTAAGGTGCATACCCCATTTCTAACATGTCTCTTCTGTTGTTTGTCATCTGTCCTCCCCTCCCCCGCATCCACCCTGCCACTCTGCCGGTACAAGAGCCGCTGCTGCATCTGAAAGTAAAATGCTATAGTACAAATAAGGGAATTCAGTTGAATGCTTCAGCTGAATAACTCAGTTGTGCACTTATGAATCATAAAAGGAACCACAATGTCCATTATGTATGACCATGTAGAGTTAGGAAATGTAATCAATATTCTTCATGTCGAAATGCAGTAGTACAATCTATGTGCCATGGTCCTTGGGCGTCTGAACAATCACCAACTGGGCCCACTGCTATGCATGGGCATTGCTGTACAGTGATCCAGCAATTCTGGCAGGAGTCAGGACTGAGCCCCTGTATGCCTCTCACCTTTTGTAAATGGACAGCACCTGTAGGGAAGGGCAAGTTGCTGTGTTTCTTCCTTTATGGATAGCCACCTCGCTGCACTCTTCTGATATGGGTAGCCTAAACTGAGGTGGCTACCAGCCTTACAATAGTCTGGTTGGTAGCCACCTATTCATGCCACGTGTATTCCCCTGGTGTGAGGGAACTGAACGTTTACAGTACACGGTCTCATATCAACACTGGGGAAAGGATGTGGCCTTATGGCTAGAGCGGTCGACCTCAAATCTGGGGAACTGGGTTCGAGTTTGGGCAACGATGCTCAACATCCTGTGAACCTGAGCAAATCTCTTAACCTTCCCTGTGCCTAACAAAAACAAGCATTTGCAATGCAATAGGTCTCGCATTTGCGAGAGTTTGAGCTATTAGCATTGTAAATGACAGTGCCTTTTATTTATGTTTTTAAAAATCCAAACTTAAAGAAAAAGCATTGTCATTTACAATGCCAATAGCTCAAACTCGTATAAATGCGAGACCTATTGCATTGCAAATGCTTGTTCACTTGTGCATCGTGTGTTCAATTAGGAGCACAAACAGGTTTTGTACGGATTTTTTTTGATGTTATCATTGCTGGGACTGTAGATGTCATTATATGTACTATGTATATCATTTAATGTTGTCAGGTTTCAGGAAAGGCGAACCTGCTGAAAATCCTCTACGATTCCTTAACCTATAAGCAGCATTATGGCCAATACAACAATGCCAACGGAAAGAGCGAGGGACAACAGGGAAAGGAGAACAGGAATAAGGGTGACAGAAAATGAGTACTGACTTCTTCAGGGTAGAAGTGTCTCGGTAACGTAAGCAAGATCTCTTTTTCAGCATTCCTCGTCAATTAGAGATATAGAAAATGCACAATATTGTAATTATCAGTCTTAAACACAACTTATGTGGCATGCCTGTGTGTAAAGTCACTAAAAAGTGCTCAAAAGTAAGGGGCAAAGAAGATGAGAGACCATCAGTACCCAAGGTACAAAAAATACATGATAATGTACTAGTTCTGGAAAACGTCCCAAAAGACCGACAAGAAGTTTAGACTCAGTGTGCCACTGGAAAGGATGTGATCATACCATCAATATCTCGATAAATAATAACTCACCATAGGAAATATGGAAAACTCTATGGGTCTTCCTAGTTAAAAACACGTTTGAAAGAGAAACTGTGACAAACAAAAAAAAAAGAGAACGGTCAATGAGGAACTTGATAATTGTGATGCTCAAAGGTATGAGTATCGTAAATGCCCATGTGCTCACCTGTCAAACAGCAATTAACCGGTGAAAAATTGGGGTCGTTATACCTGTTAGCAGATAATTCAAAACGTGATTCTCTATGTTGAGCGGATGTAAACCTCGTCACATGATACAGATGAAAAGAGATGATGGACTAAGTGTAGTTCCATCTAAAAACGTAAATAAGCGTCCCAGTGGGAAACTTAGTTTATAATGTGGAACTGAAAACCGGGTAAAAAACCGCGACACCTGATGTAAGTAAAAAGTGATGCTAAATTAAACAAGAGTAATAGGAAACCAACTAAAGGGAAGAGGAAAGCAGCAAACAGGAAGGAGTAACAACTGTGAAACACGTTGTATAAAGCTGTGAGTAGTGGCAGAAATGGTAAACAATTTACTCGTTACATTTAATGTAAAAGTAACGGCCGCGCGGCCGTGAAAATGAAAGTAATAGCGATCGCGATCAAAGCGAAAGTGATCGCGATCGCTTGGACGGGAGCGCTGCGTGTGGCAACTACAAGCACGTGAGTGGTGCGCGCGCAGCAGTGATTGGCGGCTGCGCGCGTGCACGCTCACGTGCACTCAAGCTTCAGGCCACAGGCAGCACTCTAAAAATCCCAACTATAAAATGTCTCTCCGAGCCAGCGCAAGCGCTGGGGCTCAGCGAGACCTAATGAATGTGTCCGTCTGTAACGCAGCTGGTGCTCATGTAAAGCGCTCTGATACCTTAGTGTCAAGCTTGCGCTATATAAAACACTGGGGGGAGAAACAATTGTGAACAAAGGTAGCCATATTTTGCACACATTATCAAATCAAGCATGTAAACTGCACATGGGAGAAGAGAAGAAAGGTTTTGTAAACCGGGGCTAGCGGTTCTCTTGACATCTGCACAGCAATGCTGAACATTCGGAGCACAGGTCTGAGGACAGACTGTGGAGCACAGGCTGTCTTGGACCCCTCATTCTGCAAGATTCGCCTGCCGGCGCAGCACACTCTTGTCTATCACGCCGGAGATAAATTCAACCTGCTCGCTGCTCTGTCTGAAAATCCAATGTCCCCAAGGTTCGAGGGGAGTTAGCAATGATCAGGCAGGTCGAGAGGCTTCTCGAGGTCAGTAAACAGAGTGCTTATCCAGTGACCGCTAGCTAGGGCATCAGAGGTGCCATTAGACACCTGAAGAAGGACCCTGACAGGAGCGTCGTGGGCAGCTCAAACCGGACTGCTCATCATCCAATACATCCCCCGGGAGAAAGGCCAGACAATCTGTTTACACAGAGGCCTGCTTTCGATCCTCGCGTCATCCTAACCGCATCAAATACAGGAAAATAGTGTAGCTGACATCCGCAAAAACACACTGCAGTGCTATGAAAAAACACGTTAAATGCCAACCCTTCTGATCTCACCATGAAATAACAGAGGCAAGAACTGATTCTGCAGCTCTCTGACTACATTTGATCGTTGTCTGGACCAACTATCGACTACGTGCATTGCAAAAACAAGTCTGGAAAACTTGGTTGCACATTTGAGAGACAAAGAACAGTGATTGAAGGCGCCATAGTTAAACATTGGGTGACGTTGGACTCATTGAGGCTGGGTCACAAAGGTATTTGTGTGTGCAAGTTTTCCAATGGGGGCACTTCACAAAAGGTAACGCTGCAATCAGAAATCGTTTTATTCACGAGAAACATCACACCACAACCTTGTAATATTGAGCTGTAGACAACCCGTGGAAGGGGGCGAGAACGTAAAAATGTATGTGTAGTGAGCTTTCAAAGTTTATCAACATCCACAAAGGTGAGTTTGTGGGTATTCACACACTTACCTCTCACCCACTCCCAATCTGGAAACGGTTTCATATTTACTCCAATTCAGATCAAGATTAAAAGACTTTTCAGCGTGGGGAGAGGAACGGAACACACCTTAAATTCGTAGGGGTGCTGGGTAAAGCATGTCTACAAAAGCCCAAAAATCAGCCTGGATTTTTACAAAAATGTAAAGAAAACTTGTTCCATTGCATAAAATCTTTAGCATTCCGCAATGCCTAATTCTACTGTGTGTATAATTCTGGAAGGGCCAGCACCACAAAAAGGAATTCACTGACTCTGAAATGGTCAGCCATGTTTGCACTACAGTGGGGTTGGAAAAGTTCTCTAGGTGGTTGCAGACATGAACCCATGTCTTGAATGCCTAACTGTACTACTGTCTGGATACCTAATGCTGATTCTTTGTCATAGGCGAACAGGAATCATGCATGTGCGCTATGACATATGCCTGTCTCATGGACTGCTGTCTTTTAGAACCAGGGGAAGCACACAAAGTGTTATCCTCATAGTGGTGGAAGGCATGCAGCCTCTTTCACAAGGAGTTAAGCAGCACAAGCGTGGTGGTGGTAGCATATCGTGCGGGGGTCAGTAGTAGTGAACAGGACCTTTTTACCCTGTGCCTCAATCACCTTTTTAGAGTTCCTCTGCTGTGTGTTTAATTCACCCCTTGGCCTACATCAGGTAGATGTGGAGTGCTGCACAGCGCTGGAGTAGTGACTACACTGGACGTATTCATCCCTGGGAAGGGTACGGTACAGCGATGGAGCAGTTGTGTAGTGCATATGTGCTTAGTGCATGTCCTGGCTGTATGTATTCCTGTAAGGAATATATGACATGAGAGATGTACTGCTGTGCAGTGTGTGTGCAATTAAAATATGTGTGCTTGTGTGAAGAATAATACATGAAGGGTGACGTGTCCGCAGCACGCACAGGGTGTTATTTTGGACAGGCCATGCCTGCCTGGTGAAGACAGAAAGAGTAGAGGAATTCCCCCAGACAGATTTTTGTATTGATGCATTCCTGCGAACTGTGCGGGGCACACTATGGAGGGATAAGGGAAGAGACCAATTTATACTTTGAAAAACTGCTCTTTGATTCAGTGATAAATCACAAGTAACGGGCCTGGAAACATCACAGGCTGAGCTGGTCCTAGGGAAGTGGGGTTGATAAGGAAATCATAAGAAGTAGGGCTGGGGGGCTGGAATTAACCATTTGATGCACTTATCACTGTGGCTGACATCGAAGTGTAAACTCTGGTCACTTTCATGTATTATGCTGTGGGTCAATAAGCGTTGGAGTCGTGCCTGCTGTGACAGACAGTCCTTCATAAGGAAAAAAGAAAAAGAGAAGTTTCCACTTCAAAAGAAGGAGAACCCCAACATAAAACTTCAAAGACTAAGACCCTAAATTACATTTTGGTAAATGGAAATGGAATATAACAGGAGGTTGAGACCCCAACATTTGTTATCTGTCAAGCAGTCAGAAGGGCTATGTGAGAAGGGGAAGCTCTGCAGGATTTCTGCCTGTGACCAGGACTGGGGCCAAGGGCCTGCTAGTCTTCCTGCTGGGTGAGGAGTCATCACCCAGTACACCAAGATCACCTACCCTGGAGCCTGGAGTACTAGCGCCTACCTGCTGGCCAAGACCAGTGTGCCCTGTGAGGAAGATTAGAGCACTGAACGAAGTAAGATCCGGTTGTTGCCCTGTGCAGTGTCGGCTCGGCAACCCCTGTATGTCAGGAGAGGGCAACCAGACACCGAGCTGTAAGTTAAGCACTGTGTGGGCTGGATGGCTTGTAACCATATTGGAGTGTGCGCCTGCACCAAGATAATCTGTGCCCCATGTTGTAAAGTACATTGGTAACCCCGTATGTCAAGAGGGGTATCAGTACCAACATTGCCGAGTGATTCCAGTCGCTGCCCGAAAGAGAGACTGAGGCTTTATTTTACAGGTTGGACCCGCACTGCGAGGGAATTGCCCTGATTGATCACTGAGAACTGCAGAGGACACCGTGGAGGATGTCTCACCCTAGTTGGGTTCCAGTCAGGAGCTGAAGAAAGGATCCTCCCACCCCCACTGGCTAAAGCTAATTTACAGTGTCTTTGAAAAACTAAGAGCTGCTCTGACAACTGATAAGTCCTGCAGCGTAGATCAGGAGAGAGAACCTATGCTGCTGGGAGCTGCCGCATAGGCCACGAGCAACTAAATTTCTCCAAGCAGTGCTGGGCTCAGGGGTTCTTGCACTAAGGGCAATCAATGCACCATTGAATGCTTCTGGGCAGCAAGAGTGGGTAAGACATGAACTGGGCCAACTGAGCCCAGGGGCATTTACTGCTAATGGGGCTGTGGCACCAATGACTCTTTTAATTAAAACTAAAGAGTAAAAAGGGAACTCTTGAATAAAGCCTAATAGTGATCATTCCCTGGATGCAGCCACCATTGAATGGGGGATAACCTCAAACATGATAAACGAAGCAGGGTGGGATAGGGACTTGCCTGTCAACTACTAGAGCCCCGACCTCAAAAGTAGTGTGTTATTCTATATGAGTATCATTATTCCTTTGCATGTGTAGAGTTGGAAACAAAATACTTATTTTTAATATAAAAGCAAGTATTTTATTGGACATTCATGTATTGTTCGCACTGTTTGCACCTTGAGTTGTGTTCACTTACCTTTATCTACACTTCCCCCAGAAGGACCCTTTGACTGCTCATTCACAGCTACCACTGAGAGTCAAATGCTGAAGGGGTACTTGGCCCAGTTGCTCAGGATCCACAGTAGGTCGGGCACTTGAACATCAGGAGTAAAAGGCCTTAAATACCACGGTTGAACCCAGTAGCCCCTGCAAGCCCCACGGCTCTCTGAAATGGGTTCTTATAACTACACAAAGTCAGATTCATGTTGAAAGGCAGATTACGTAATTAGCCCAGAATCACTGGATGTTTAACCTGCACCTATACTCAAACCTGGTTTCCCAGTTCCGAAGTCGGTAGGTCTGGCCATTAGGTCACATCTCCTCCCTGGAGAAGATCATCCTAAAAATGCAAACCCATGTTCAGTTGCCTTGCCTTCTTTTTTCCTACGATAATTGAATGCACCTAATCTCTGTCAAATGCCTAACATTTCAAACGCAAGCACTGAGGACGCAGTTCACGACTAGCATGCCCCTTGTTTAAGACGAAGGAAGTACTCTGACAATGAGAACATGAATGGCAGATTTTTACAGAGGGTCTGCCCTGTCGTTAGACTGTAAAGTGGAGAAAAATAACTTTGAACCCTTATGTCACTGTGTGGCTAACTTTGCCAGAATGCAAAGGAAATGTTAGCAGGAGATTAGTGCAAATACCAGAACCAGCCATCTAAAAGATCGAGTATCCCTAGAAGGTCGACATGAAAACTACCTTTCTACAGTATTTTCATGCCCAGATTGTGATGGGGTTGCGCTGTAATTGTGAGTAAACCTAATGCAGGCCGACGGCAGGTGTCATGCAAACAGTGCATGGGTCAATGCCCTCTGCTGGTGAGATAGGTCTTGTAGGGTTTCTCCTTTATACAAAGAGATTAGCTCTAGACCTGATAGCTTTGACACTGGATCCTGCCCCAACACAGACTTTATTAGTCGTAATGCAACACTAAGGGGTCCATTAGGATGCAGGGCGGTGGGACTTTTTCCACCCGCTAGCAGCGAACATCACGTCCGCCATATTAGTATGGTCAAACATAGGCCAATTCCCGACCGCCGCGGTGCGACGCGCATCGCCATCAAAGTGCGCCCGCCACCGCGGCGGTGGGAGCCAATGGAGACCCTCCGCTGTGCGGAATGACGTCCGCCCCGGTCCACAAATTAGGATGGCTCAAGCAAGCAGACGCACTGCAGCGGAGACACCGCCCAACCAGAGACGGCAGAAACTCGACAGCGGAGCGCGAAACCAGAGTCCCAGTCTTTCCGGTGCTGTACCTGCTACATCACCAGGAACTCATGGACCGCCGCGGATGCCGCCACAGGTACGCAATAACACAACACACAACACACAACCCACGGCCTGACACAGGGTCCAAATCCACATCAGACACCCCAGGGGGGATAGGGACACATCCCCAAGGGCACCCACACATCACCCACCTGCCACAAATTCACCCCGTTGCATCCTGAACACACAGCTACCGCCAGCATGCAGCAATGTCCCGGTCACGTCACCGCAGCGGCGAACACAAGCAAATACATGCGCAATGCAGAAGGTAGGGCCAGTGCTAGTCATGGGCAGGGCACAAAGACCACAGGGCCACACCCACACACTAGCACACCCCATGAAGGCACCCCATGCACAACAACAAGCCAGGGCAATACATAGCCTGCACCACACAACCAACAATCATGGAGACACACAATGCAGGAGTGGCTGCACAGAAACACACAACACACAGCACAGTAGCACAGGGCCAGGGAAACACACACTACACCACACTCAGCGGAAAAAGCAATGAGGACAAGCAGCAAATGAACACACGCAAGGAAGCAACATCCAAATGGACACACAGCATGCACAGTCACACATACATATCACAGACTGACACACACACACATACACACCCCACATGCCAACAGCAATGGAGCACAACAAATCGGGAAACCAAAGTGGGCTGCACACAAATGGAAGGCCATGGAGACACACAACAAGCATGTGTACATCACATCAACACAAGGAACAGAGCACAACACCCACACACCATCAAAGCACACATGGCTGGCACAGTCAGTGAAATCAAACCACAGACAGCTCAGTGCAACCACACAGGGAGACAGCAAGGCAAACCATGTATAGGCACAAGGATGAAAGGATGAAAGGATGAAAGGAAGGCCCTGAACTCAAACTGGAAACAGCCACACATACATACAACTACTTCACAGGAGTACACAAGCAGCACTACACACAGGGACCATCTACATACCTCAGGACTGACAAACACCAGTAAGAATCTACACACATGCACTAGTAGCACACAACACCAGTGCCAAACACACTGAAGGCTGCCAATACTTGGCAGGCACTACACACACAAACAACCACACACCCTGGGCTCAGCCACAAACATCACACACACACACAGGGATGCCACCACAAATGCATCACCCAACTGAAACACACACAGAGCCACAACAACAACAACAGACATGCCCTGTGCAGTGTTAGAATCCGGGTTCTCTGGTTGGCACAGGTAGGTACTTGTGACAAGCAGGGAGCCTTTCCTCTAGTCAGGGTAAGGGGTTACACTACTAAAACAACCCCTGCTCACCCTCTAGGTAGCTTGGCGCAAGCAGACAAGGCTTATCTCAGAGCGTTATAGGTTAAGCATTTGTGAACACATACAGTAACCAAGTGACAACACTACAAATGGACACCAAACAGGTATTTATATTAAAAAGAAGGATTCTTTATATAGGATTATCACAAGACCATTAAACGATTAAAAATACACAATACGGTTGCTTGGTTGGTAGAAGATTGCATAGTTTCTCTTAAGTTCTTAAACGCGACACTATTAAGTCAATGTACCTTAGATGCGACACGCAGGGCAATGAAAGTGTTGCAGCGATGTAGATGCGTTGAAGTTCTTGGTGCAAAAGAAATAAAGACGGGATCTTCCAGATGCGTTACGCTTCTCCGATGTTGTGAGAAGACTCGACTCGATGCGTCAGCTACAGCGGCATCACCCTTGACGAGATGCGACGACAGCGGCCTTGGCAGCGGCACTCTTCTACGACGTTGCGAGACGCTTCCGCTCGATGCGATGCTGCAGCGGCGACACCCCTTCTGCGAGATGCGACGACAGCGGCTCCGATGGCGGCACGCTTCTCCGTGGATGCGAGGCGCTTTTCTGGATGCGGTGCGATGCGACAATTACAATGGCTGTGATGGCGACACGCTTCCTCCTCGATGCGAGACTCTTCCCTCGATGCGGTGCAATGCGACAGCTACGATGGCTGCGATGGCGACACGCTTCTTCGGCGTTGCGGGACACTTCCGGAATGATGCGAGACGCTTCTGCTCGATGCGATGCTGTAGCGGCGACACCCTCTGCGAGATGCGACGGCAACAGCTCAGACGGCGGCACGCTTCTCTTCCTTACGTCGTGCTTCCAGCTCCTTGCGACACGCAGTCCCTCAGAAGGCCCAACAACAGCAGCAGGCACTTCCAAAAGACTCTGGGGAGCTGGGGGTGAAGTCCACTGGTCCTGGGACTTCGTTCAGGGGGCAAGCTCAGTTCAAGCCCTTGGAGATCTTTTTAAAGCACAAGTTGAAGCAAAGTCTTTAGTAGTCTTTCTCCTCTCCTTCAGCAGCAAGGCAACCACTGCAGGCCAATCCCCCAGGTCAGGGACAGTACTCCTCCTACAGCTTTCCCAGTTCCTTCTCCTCTGGCAGAGGTTCTTCTTGTTTCAGCAGGATCTAATTTCTTGGGAGCAGGGTCCCAATACTTATACCCCTAATTCCTTTGTTCCTCTGGGGTTGAGGGGCCTTTGACCAGTCCAAACCAGTTCTTGAGCACTCTGTTGACATGACTCTGCCTTTCTATTCAGGGTGCAGGGCAGAGACATCAGCCGCTCCGCAGGAGGTGGAGCCAGCATTGTGGTAGCAGAGCACAACCCTATTCAGAGCCCAGGTGTACTCCTCCCACCCATCTGACTGCCAATCTTCCTATTCACCACCAGGCTACCTAGCCCTGCCCCTCTGGGTTTCCCCAGCCCTGTCACTCACACAACCAGAAAGGCAGATACACATCATAGCAGAGGCGGGCTGAAATGGTCAGGCAAGCAAATACCAACTTTCTAAAAATGGTATTTGCAAACACAGAATATTAAAATAAACTTTACTAAAAGATGTATTTTATTATTCTGAGTTCAGGCATACTAAACTCGAATTTCTACCATGTTCCCTAGGTCTGTTAGGATCATAGGATGTAACAATTCTAACAGCCCATTCTGGCCTATGGAGAACAGGTAGCCTTACAATAGTGAAAAACGAAAATGGCTGTAATTCACTATTAGGACATGCCACACACATCAGGGCTTGTCCTACCTTATGCTTACAATGCACCCTGCCCTTGGGCCTACCATAGGGGTGACTGATATGAAGTTAAGGGAAGGTTTAGGGACTGGCAAGTGTGTGCACTTACCCAGTCAGCATGACAGTACCAGACTGCACGCAGGTTCTGCAATGGCAGACCTTAGATACATTTTACCAGGCCACTTCTGTGGGTGGCACAACCAGTGCTGCAAGCCCACCAGCAGCATTTGTATTTACAAGTCCTGGGCACTCCTGGTGCACTTTACTGGGGTCTGACAGTAAACCAAATAAGCCAATCATGGAATCCAACCAACATATATATTTTAAATAGGGAGCACTTGCACTGTGGCACTGGTTGGCAGTGGCACAGTGCTCTGAGCGGCCAACACCATAAAAACACATGAGGCACAGCGACAAAAAGTGGAAGGGAGACTCACGCCAAGGTGCCAGGTCTAACACCTGTCCCCTCCAGCTGAAAAGTGGAGAAAACTATCCTACCCCAGGGAGTTCTTCATCACTAAGGCGTAAAAATCTGGACAGATCGTCAGCATTGGTGTGATCTGTACCAGGGCGATGTTCCACCATGAAATCCATACCCTGTAGGGAAATGGACCACCTCAACAGCTTTGGATTCTTACCCCTCATATGCATCAACCATCTGAGGGGCCTGTGGTCTGTCTGAACCCGGAAGTGAGACCCAAACAGGTAGGGTCTTAGCTTCTTCAGCGCCCAGAACACAGCAAATGCCTCACGCTCAATAGCACTCCATCTCTGTTCCCGTGGAAGTAACCTCCTGCTAATAAAGGCTACAGGTTGATCTAGGCCCTCTTCATTTATCTGTGAAAGAACAGCCCCCACACCATGCTCTGAAGCGTCCGTCTGAACGATAAACTCTTTAGAGAAGTTGGGAGCCAAAAGCGCGGGGGCCGTGCACATAGCAGCTTTCAGGGCCTCAAAAGATTTCTGACAGGTGTCAGTCCAGATCACCTTCCTGGGCTGCTTCCTTGAAGTCAGCGCTGTCAAGGGGGCAACAATGTTGCCATACCCCTTGACAAACCTCCTGTAGTACCCAGTGAGACCTAGGAAGGCTCTCACCTCCGTCTGGGTTTTGGGCGACTCCCAATTCAGGATGGTTTCTATCTTGGGTTGAAGGGGTGCCACCTGGCCACTCCCAACTTGGTGCCCCAAGTACACCACTGAACCCTGCCCGATCTGGCACTTACTCGCCTTGATCGTGAGGCCTGCCCTTCGCAGCGCCATCAACACTTCCCAGAGGTGGCGCAGGTGTTTCTCCCACGTGGAGCTGAACACTGCGATGTCATCCAGGTAGGCGGCACTGAATGAATCCAGCCCAACCAACACCTGGTTGACCAACCTCTGGAAGGTGGCAGGGGCATTTTTCATCCCAAAGGGCATAACCCGGAACTGGTAATGCCCATCAGGGGTGGAAAATGCTGACCTCTCTTTGGCCCCATCGGTCAAGGCGATCTGCCAGTACCCAGATGTTAAATCAAACATGCTGAGGTAGTTGGCAGCCCCTAGCCGATCTATGAGCTCATCAGCTCTGGGGATGGGGTGTGCGTCAGTCCTGGTGACCGAATTGAGTCCTCTGTAGTCCACACAGAACCGAAGTTTGGGTGTGGCTCCCAGCGCTGCAGCCTTTGGGACCAAGATCACTGGGCTGGCCCAAGGACTGCTTGAGGACTCAATTACCCCAAGGGCAAACATCTTGGAGACCTCCTCCTTTATGCAGGCCCTTACCCTGTCAGTCACCCTGTAGGCCTTGTGCCTCACAGGTGTACTATCCCCAGTGTCCACATCCTGGACGCACCACTCAGTGACACCGGGAACCAGGTAAAACAGGTCAGAAAATTGTCCCAGCAGCTGGCGACAATCATTCTGTTGCTCAGGGGTCAGGGTGGAAGAGAGGATGACACCATCCACTGACCCATCTTGCTCCTTGGCTGACAGGAGGTCAGGAAGAGGCTCGGTCTCCTCCTCCATCCCAGCATCTGTCGCTAAGAGCATGCCCACTTGGGACCTCTCCAAGTGGGGCTTGAGGCGGTTGACATGTAGGACCCTTAAGGGGTTCCTTGGAGACCGCAAGTCCACCAAATAGGTAGCCGAACTCTTGCGCTCCACCACCTCAAAGGGACCGGTTCACTTATCCTGGAGCGCACACGGCTCCACGGGGGCCAAGACCCACACCTTCTGTCCAGGCTGAAGCTCTACCAGAGTGGCATTCCGGTCATACCACGGCTTCATCTACTCCTGGCTGGCTTCCAGGTTTGCCTCAGCAAGTTCCCTGAAACGCCTAGTCTGGTTTCTGAAGGCCAGCATGTAGCTATATACATTCTGGGGAGGTTTCCTGGGAGATTGCTCCCAGCCTTCCTTGACCAGACTTAGAGGTCCTCTCACTGGGTGTCCGTACAGAAGCTCAAAGGGGCTGAACCCTAGAGACTTCTGTGGCACCTCTCTGTAAGCAAAGAGGAGGCATGGTAAGAGGACGTCCCACTTACGCCTCATGGGTCCTTCCAGGCCCATTATCATGGCCCATTATCATGCCTTTGAGGGTTCGGTTGAATCTCTCAACCAACCCGTTTCCTTGGGGGTGGTAAGAGGTGGTGAACTTGTAGGTTACACCACACTCTTGCCAAAGGGATTTCATATATTTAGATATGAAATTGGTACCCTGGTCAGACACCACCTCTAGAGGGAATCCCACTCGGTAGAAAATTCCCATCAGCGCACGTCCCACCACGGGAGCCGTCACTGTCCTCAGAGGGATGGCTTCCGGGTACTGGGTGGCATGGTCCACCAGGACCAGGATGAACCTATTGCCCATCGCTGTCCTGGGGTCCAGGGGCCCTACAATGTCAATCCCCACTCGCTGGAATGGGGTACCGACCACAGGGAATGGTTGGAGTGGAGCCTTCTGCTTCCTTCCACTCTTCCCACTTTCCTGGCAAGTTTGGCATGTTCTGCAGTGAGTATCTGAACTACTGCGCATCTGGGGCCTAAAGAAGTGGATGACAAGCCTTTCAAAGGTCTTGTCCTGCCCCAAATGTCCTGCTAAGGGTACATCGTGAGCCAGCATCAGTAGGAAGGCTCTGAAGCGCTGGGGTACCACCAGCACACGGGCTGACCCAGGCTCAGCAACCTTAGGCTCAGAATACAGGAGGTTGTTCTCCCAGTAAATGAAATGTGTTCCGGACTGATCACCGTTGCCCTGGTCTGCAGCCTGCTGCCGCATACCCACAAGAGAAGGGCATTCTTTCTGCTCCCTGCAGAACTCTTCCCTGGAGGGTCCTCCTTCCTGCTGCCAATGGGTCAGCTCAGGCAGGTCCCCCAGTTCAGCTATCTGTTCCCCTGTAGGTTCCAGGGCATCCCCCTCAAGGTCTGCTCTCTCCTGGACCGTGGGAACTTCAGGGGCTGGTTTCCCGCGCCCCCTGCTCCTTCCCTTTAAGGCCGGTCCCTGGGCCTCCCTCTCAGGCTCCAGGACCTCTTGAGCACCTCTACTGGCTGCCATGGACCGTGTGGTGACACACGCCCACTCCGGCATACACAACATCTCCAGGTGAGCACTCCGCTCCACCTTAGCCCAAGGTGAGCTCTCCAAGTCGTTCCCTAACAGACAGTCTACAGGCATGGCGGGCCTCACAGCTACCTGAAGAGTACCAGAGACCCCCCCCCCCACTGAAAGGGAACCTGAGCCACTGGGCAGTGACTCTCTGTGTTGTCGGTGGCAACAACCGGATAGAATGCTCCTGGGACAACCTGCTCCTGAGACACCAGGTGGCGCTTGACAGCCGTCACACTGGCTCCTGTGTCTCTGAGAGCTTTAACCATATGGCCATTTATGGTCACCCACTGCCTGTATTTTTTAGTGTTCTCAGGCAGCTGGGTTTGGGGGACCACTTCACAGTCTCCTAATGAGACAAGGGACATCTCTGTGGGACCCCACCCACCTTGGACACCCATCTCCTCCCCCAGGGCTACACTAGTCACATGCCGGGATGGAGCACCACTGGGTGCTGGTTTACCAAACAATGGACATTTCACATCAGAGGCAAAATGCCCCATGTTACCACACTTGTAACATCTGATGGGCCCCTTCTGAACAGGTGTACCTGTCGGGCCCCTGTCGGTTTCTGTGGTGGGGGAGGCTTAGAACCTTTCCCTTGGTTCCCTTGGGGATTACTTTGGGGCCTCTTCTGGAACTCCCTCTGTTTACCCTTGTCCCCCCCACTCTTCTGCTGGGGACCCTGCCCACCTTTGGCGGAATCTCCCACTTGACCCTTGTGGACCCTGGTACTGACCCAGCGGTCCGCCTCCTCAGCAAGCTTCCTAGGGTTAGTCAGCCTACTATCAATCAGGTGCTGGCGCAGCTCAGGAAATCAATTACTAGACAAGTGCTCCCATGCCATTAAATCAAGAAGCCCTTGAAAATCATTAACTTTGCTACCCTTCACCCAACCATCCAGTGCTCTGCAAAAAAAAGTCACATACTCAACATACGTACTGTTTGGAATCTTGGTGCAACCCCTGAACCTTTGCCTATACAACTCAGGGGTCAACCCATACCTAGACATCAAAGCAGCCTTCATATGGGGATAGGAATTATAATCATCTGAAGGCAAATCCAGCAGTGTATCCCGCCCCTCACTAAGGAACCGTCCCCACAACCCCGCTCCCCAATCTTCCTCAGGGACCCGGTGGGAAGACATGGCTACCTCATAGGCCTTAAACCACTGCCCTATGTCATCATTCTTGAAGAATTCCTTAACCACATCCTTGGGTATGTACACCCTTGATTCTGTCTGCACTGACGGTGTGCTGCCACCAGAGGGAGTAGACTCTAAACTCTTAGCTTTCAGATCTAATTCCCTCAACTTTGTTTCATGCTCCATTTGTATTCTTCTCTCTTCCAGAGCCAGCTTTTTGCTCTCTAGCTCCAGCTGCCCATTCAATTTGAGCTTTGCCATTTCCATTTTGTGCATCCTACCCTCTCTTCTATCTGCCAGCTCCTCTGGAAATATACTTTTCCTAGAAACACTGCTACCAGCAGGGGAAGGGCTTCTCCTTCCTCTTGAGCCCACTGGCCCATCCAGTTGCTCATCTGCATTATCATCATCAGTGGCCTTCCTTGCTTCTACCCAGGCCCTCAGCGTCTTGTAGAGCTGTGTGTTGTTTTTACATCCAGTTGTAGAAACATTAAACTTCTTGCAAAAGAACTTTAGCTGCTTGGCAGTGTAATTATCTATTTCCTCTTCTTCCCATTCAAATTCTTTATTGACAGAGACTATGGATGCTGCTTTCTCCACCATGGTAAAGCTTGGCAGTGCTAAAAAATAGACAGTCCCAAAAAGAAACCTACCAACAAGTACTGGTTGCGTTAAGGTCTGCACTCACTAAGTAGTGTTCACCAATTACTGTACATGAGTCACAAATGCAAGTAAAGAATCCTTACCGCTGACCACCAATGTTAGAATCCGGTTTCTCTGGTTGGCATAGGTAGGTACTTGTGACAAGCAGAAAACCTTTCCTCTAGTCAGGGTAAGGGGTTACACTACTAAAACAACTCCTGCTCACCCTCTAGGTAGCTTGGCGCGAGCAGACAAGGCTTATCTCAGAGCGTTATAGGTTAAGCATTTGTGAACACATACATTAACCAAGTGACAACACTACAAATGGACACCACACAGGTATTTATATTAAAAATAAGGATTCTTTATATAGGATTATCACAAGACCATTAAACGATTAAAAATAAACAATAAGGTTGCTTAGTTGGTAGAAGATTGCTTAGTTTCTCTTAAGTTCTTAAATGCAACACTTTAAGTCAATGTACCTTAGATGCGACACGCAGGGCAACGAAAGTGTTGCAGCGATGCAGATGCGTTGAAGTTCTTGGTGCAAAAGAAATAAAGACGGGATCTTCCAGATGCGTTACGCTTCTCCGATGTTGCGAGAAGACTCGACTCGATGCGTCAGCTACAGCGGCGTCACCCTTGACGAGATACGACGACAGCGGCCTTGGCAGCGGCACTCTTCTCCTACGTTGCGAGACGCTTCCGCTCGATGCGATGCTGCAGCGGCGACACCCCTTCTGCGAGATGCGGCGACAGCGGCTCCGACGGCGGCACGCTTCTCCGTGGATGCAAGGCGCTTTTCTGGATGCGGTGCGATGCGACAACTACGATGGCGACACGCTTCCTCCTCGATGCGAGACTCTTCCCTCGATGCGGTGCAATGCGACAGCTACGATGGCTGCGATGGCGACACGCTTCTTCGGCATTGCGGGACACTTCCGGAATGATGCGAGACGCTTCCGCTCGATGCGATGCTGCAGCGGCGACACCCTCTGCAAGATGCGACGGCAACAGCTCCGACGGCGGCACGCTTCTCTTCCTTGAGTCGCGCTTCCAGCTCCTTGCGACACGCAGTCCCTCAGAAGGCCCAACAACAGCAGGCGAAGCAAAACAGGAGTAAACCCGTTAACCCAATTGAGACCGGGCAATTATAATCACAAAGGAACAATGTCTCAACTGGTCAATTATGTGAAAAGGACCATTAGAACAAAGAAATTAATCATAACACACAGAGCCAAGGAGACCGAATTGGAAAATGCAGGTTGTTATTTATAATTAGAAGTACAAAAACATAATTACAGTAACCATAACAACCGTGTGAGCACTGGAAGTGAAGTGATGGGTGAAGACGGCGCAGTGACACAAGGGTGCAAGAGCAACGTGAGGCGGCGCAAATTAAATTAACAATAAGAGTCAGGCACAATATTTACAAAACATTAACCATTACAACATTATTTCATAATTGGGGCACGACCCGTTACAAGACCGCAAATAACGTTGACAGGTCGACGGCGTTTCGAACTCGTTAGCTTGAGTTTATCATCAGGACTACGGTTACAATTGCTCCAATTAGTACTTCTGATATCCACAAGTAAGGGAAATGCTGGCTCTGTCTCAGCAAGGTACAGAGTTATGGGTGTAATAATGGTGATTCTAATATCCACAAGTAAGGTAAGCGCTGTATCAGTTCCAGTAGGGTATAGAATTCCGGGCGCAATTAGGATGGCTCCATAGTGAAAAGGTGGTTGTAACTCCGGGTGGTAATAAGTGCGCGCTGTGGTTAAGTCGGCAGCTGTCGACTGAAATGAAATCAGGGTTGCAAGAAATTCCTTCAAATTATTCAAGGAAGCCGGGATCAATCCGGTTTGCATTCAGCCAAGGAAACGAATGAAACGTCCTCGAAGGCCCAACAACAGCAGCAGGCACTTCCAAAAGACTCTGGGGAGCTGGGGGTGAAGTCCACTGGTCCTGGGACTTCGTTCAAGGGGCAAGCTCAGTTCAAGCCCTTGGAGATCTTTTTAAAGCACAAGTTGAAGCAAAGTCTTTAGTAGTCTTTCTCCTCTCCTTCAGCAGCAAGGCAACCACTGCAGGCCAATCCCCCAGGTCAGGGACAGTACTCCTCCTACAGCTTTCCCAGTTCCTTCTCCTCTGGCAGAGGTTCTTCTTGTTTCAGCAGGATCTAATTTCTTGGGAGCAGGGTCCCAATACTTATACCCCTAATTCCTTTGTTCCTCTGGGGTTGAGGGGCCTTTGACCAGTCCAAACCAGTTCTTGAGCACTCTGTTGACATGACTCTGCCTTTCTATTCAGGGTGCAGGGCAGAGACATCAGCCGCTCCGCAGGAGGTGGAGCCAGCATTGTGGTAGCAGAGCACAACCCTATTCAGAGCCCAGGTGTACTCCTCCCACCCATCTGACTGCCAATCTTCCTATTCACCACCAGGCTACCTAGCCCTGCCGCTCTGGGTTTCCCCAGCCCTGTCACTCACACAACCAGACAGGCAGATACACATCATAGCAGAGGCGGGCTGAAATGGTCAGGCAAGCAAATACCAACTTTCTAAAAGTGGTATTTGCAAACACAGAATATTAAAATAAACTTTACTAAAAGATGTATTTTATTATTCTGAGTTCAGGCATACTAAACTCGAATTTCTACCATGTTCCCTGGGTCTGTTAGGATCATAGGATGTAACAATTCTAACAGCCCATTCTGGCCTATGGAGAACAGTTAGCCTTACAATAGTGAAAAACGAAAATGGCTGTAATTCACTATTAGGACATGCCACACACATCAGGGCTTGTCCTACCTTATGCTTACAATGCATCCTGCCCTTGGGCCTACCATAGGGGTGACTGATATGAAGTTAAGGGAAGGTTTAGGGACTGGCAAGTGTGTGCACTTACCCAGTCAGCATGACAGTACCAGACTGCACGCAGGTTCTGCAATGGCAGACCTTAGATACATTTTACCAGGCCGCTTCTGTGGGTGGCACAACCAGTGCTGCAAGCCCACCAGCAGCATTTGTATTTACAAGCCCTGGGCACTCCTGGTGCACTTTACTGGGGTCTGACAGTAAACCAAATAAGCCAATCATGGAATCCAACCAACATATATATTTTAAATAGGGAGCACTTGCACTGTGGCACTGGTTGGCAGTGGCACAGTGCTCTGAGCGGCCAACACCATAAAAACACATGAGGCACAGCGACAAAAAGTGGAAGGGAGACTCACGCCAAGGTGCCAGGTCTAACATGCAGCTAAACTGGGGAAAGGCAATGGGAGCACAGACACAACAGGAGTGCACAACCTCATCACCCAGGAAAAATGCATAGACAACATTCCACAACACACACAGGAAGTGCACCATCACAGAACAACACAGCCACAGCAAACAAACAACAGATGCACAGGCAGAACAATCACATAGCAAACAAAGCATGACATCAGGGGATGCACAACATGCAAGCACAAGGCAACATACACACAGCACAGCAAGCACAACAAGCTGTGTGTGCACACCAAGCATACCAGACACACACAGACATCAGTGACAGAACAGCAACCCACACAACACCATACAGCACAGCAAAAAGACAACAGCACACCCAGGAAGTGAAGCAATAACACAAACACATACATCCAATACAACACCCAATAGATGCACAAGTCTGGGACACAAAGGTGGAAACAACTTGACCACAGGACTAGGCAGCACACACAGTTGAACTGCATAGCAACAACCATGACTGACAAACACCACCAGAACATCACACATGACCTATTGGGGAAATGCACTGAGTGACACATTGACCATGGACAAAGAACTGCACCACAAAGCACAGTGGCACAAATGAAGTCATGGGGAGGCTCACACACATACAAACCAATGGGACAGCTCACACCAAAGTGAAGTGTACTGCATGTCAGTTGGGGACATGGCAGCAGTGTACCATACACAAAGAGAGGGAGTGCAAACCCACAATGGGTAGGCAGTTGAAGCACAGATAGGGGATGGCATGACAACACACACAACATCAATGGAGGGTGGTGGCCCGTTCAGTATGGGTCACCGTCGAGTTGCACAGCCTTAATTCACACAGGTATTCAAGTAATACACTTTCACCATAGTATTTCACAATTTGTTTCCATTTTCATTTCAAGGTTTATCCAGTTTATCCTTCACGTCAAAGGCACGAAATTCAATAGTCTTGTGCATTTAAATAGATTCAGAATTGCCCATCCAGGCCTATTCTTGAACAGTGACAAATTTTGGGTTCTCCAAATCATCCCAATAACATCACCCAATGCATTTAGTTTTTTTTAACCTTCGTCAGGGGTCTCTGTAGTTAAAGAGAATATACATCAGCCTCAACATTTACAGCCAAATCAAGTGAAAAGTATAATCAAAAGTAATGACTCAGGTGTTCTCCCATGACCATACCAGCACATCAAAAGTAATTTAAACCAATGTCAGACCAAATTATAAATTATGCTTCCCCTTATGTGCACCTCATTTCATCAAAAGCAAACCCCAATTTTATCCCACTCCTCTGCAATGTTCAATATGGCACCTACTGAATATTAATATATATGAATTATCCAGTCCAAAAAAATACCTAACCACCCTCAATTCCCACTACCTTCCTTGTTCAACGCCCTCGTGCCTACCTGTTATCTTGCTAACAAACACCATTCTCATGCGCCATTCGGCGTGTGTTTCCCAACTGTATTTAAAGAAGCCCAAACTTTCCCCACCTGCAGCTCTGTGAACGCAACGTGTCACGTGCCCACTTTATACCCGCCCCGTGAACTTCCCTTCAACATTGATACTTAAAGTGACAGCTCCACAAAATACATAGTACTCGAAACGAATTAAACAAAAAAACAAATTGAACAAAAAACGTGTGTGTCCAAATATTAGTCATTATGAAACGAAATTATGCTGTCGAAAGCATGAATTGACTGTAACTGTTCTCCATTCTCATGTTTCGGTGAACTGCCTTTGACGTGAGCATGATGTCATCAAAATAACTTTTGTGCGTTTTATTCATCGGGGTGCTGTAACAGGGTTGGAACGGCAGGGTAATACGACAAAACAGAAGACCTGCAGCACACCCTTTTTTTAATTGGTAAAGTTATTTTTGCATTTTCTTCAAGTTTAGCGTGCAGCACTCAAAATGCGTTCCGTTCCTTGCGCGCAAATATAACTTCAATGGAGGGTGGTGGCCCGTTCAGTATGGGTCACCGTCGAGTTGCACAGCCTTAATTCACACAGGTATTCAAGTAATACAATTTCACCATAGTATTTCACAATTTGTTTACATTTTCATTTCAAGGTTTATCCAGTTTATCCTTCACGTCAAAGGCACGAAATTCAATAGTCTTGTGCATTTAAATAGATTCAGAATTGCCCATCCAGGCCTATTCTTGAACAGTGACAAATTTCGGGTTCTCCAAATCATCCCAATAACATCACCCAATGCATTTCGTTTTTTTTAACCTTCGTCAGGGGTCTCTGTAGTTAAAGAGAATATACATCAGCCTCAACATTTACAGCCAAATCAAATGAAAAGTATAATCAAAAGTAATGACTCAAGTGTTCTCCCATGACCATACCAGCACATCAAAAGTAATTTAAACCAATGTCAGACCAAATTATAAATTATGCTTCCCCTTATGTGCACCTCATTTCATCAAAAGAAAGCCCCAATTTTATCCCACTCCTCTGTAATGTTCAATACGGCACCTACTGAATATTAATATATGTGAATTATCCAGTCCAAAAAAATACCTAACCACCCTCAATTCCCACTACCTTCCTTGTTCAACGCCCTCGTGCCTACCTGTTATCTTGCTAACAAACACCATTCTCATGCGCCATTCGGCGTGTGTTTCCCAACTGTATTTAAAGAAGCCCAAACTTTCCCCACCTGCAGCTCTGTGAACGCAACGTGTCACGTGCCCACTTTATACCCGCCCCGTGAACTTCCCTTCAACATTGATACTTAAAGTGACAGCTCCACAAAATACATAGTACTCGAAACGAATTAAACAAAAAAACAAATTGAACAAAAAACGTGTGTGTCCAAATATTAGTCATTATGAAACGAAATTATGCTGTCGAAAGCATGAATTGACTGTAACTGTTCTCCATTCTCATGTTTCGGTGAACTGCCTTTGACGTGAGCATGATGTCATCAAAATAACTTTTGTGCGTTTTATTCATCGGGTGCTGTAACAGGGTTGGAACGGCAGGGTAATACGACAAAACAGAAGACCTGCAGTACACCCTTTTTTTAATTGGTAAAGTTCTTTTTGCATTTTCTTCAAGTTTAGTGTGCAGCACTCAAAATGCGTTCCGTTCCTTGCGCGCAAATATAACTTTAATGGAGGGTGGTGGCCCATTCAGTATGGGTCACCGTCGAGTTGCACAGCCTTAATTCACACAGGTATTCAAGTAATACACTTTCACCATAGTATTTCACAATTTGTTTCCATTTTTATTTCAAGGTTTATCCAGTTTATCCTTCACGTCAAAGGCACGAAATTCAATAGTCTTGTGCATTTAAATAGATTCAGAATTGCCCATCCAGGCCTATTCTTGAACAGTGACAAATTTCGGGTTCTCCAAATCATCCCAATAACATCACCCAATGCATTTCGTTTTTTTTAACCTTCGTCAGGGGTCTCTGTAGTTAAAGAGAATATACATCAGCCTCAACATTTACAGCCAAATCAAGTGAAAAGTATAATCAAAAGTAATGACTCAAGTGTTCTCCCATGACCATACCAGCACATCAAAAGTAATTTAAACCAATGTCAGACCAAATTATAAATTATGCTTCCCCTTATGTGCACACACACAACATGCCACACTGGAGGCAAGAAGGCACCATGGGACAGCAAGTCATGAGAAAACACAACCACAATGGCAGTGGGTAGCAGCAGGTCTGCACAGACCACACAAACAGCCACCAGACACAGGGATGTGCAACAAAACACAACACAGAATTGCCAGTAACACCCTCTGCATACTCATAAGTGACAAAAACAACAAGTAGGAGTCAGACAGAATTGCAAGGACACACCAACACACTGCACAGTGCACAACATACAACTCACACATGGGTATGCAACCACATCCACAGGGATGAACAATCAAAACAACAGGCACACAACTCCTGGGTGACACATGTGTGTAGTTGACATTGCAGAGGCATGCACACATCAACACTCCCCACAAACTCACCCCCTTCACATTGCACACTACCTGGCCATCCAAGAGCACAAATGTAAAGTAAGCCATGGGACTAGGATGACTGGCCATCACAAGATGACCACACACATACACCACTGGGCACACATATAGGAAGAACACATACATGATGACCCTGGACAGCCTGCCTAAAATACTGTGTGCAGAAACCCACCCTGTGCTGGCAGTGCCCCCCAACCTGACATGTGTACAATAGAGCCAACATGAACTAATCAAGTAAACGACTACTGCTAAACATTCAAAATTGACACCATTGCCATCACAAGTAACTGGGCCAAGAAGAACTGAAGCCCCTGTCACCCCTGAAAAAAAGAGAGCAAGTGAGCCCAAATATTAACCATGTTGAAGTGGCACACAGACCATGTGGCACAGTAAACCATTTACACACAGCAAAAGAACTTTATTCAGTAAGGACCCTGACAAAATAGACAACTGGAGCAACTGTTTTTATTCACAAATTGCACAGATAGGCACTATGAGAAGAGAAAAGTAAGGCACAAAATGCAGAGCATGTCTATGAGAAGCTGCACAGGCAAGGGCAAAACAGCAGTGAACAACAAGGCCAGTGGCCAGGGCAGGGTGCAGAGTATGTCCATGAGAAGCTGCACAGGCAAGGGTCCAACACAGTAGTGAACAACAAGGCCAGTGGCCAGGGCAGGGTGCAGAGAATGCCCATGAGAAGCTGCACAGGCAAGGGTCCAACACAGCAGTGAACAACAAGGCCAGTGGCCAGGGCAGGGTGCAGAGTATGTCCATGAGAAGCTGCACAGGCAAGGGTCCAACACAGTAGTGAACAACAAGGCCAGTGGCCAGGGCAGGATGCAGAGTACGTCCATGAGAAGCTGCACAGGCAAGGGTCCAACACAGCAGTGAACAACAAGGCCAGTGGCCAGGGCAGAGTGCAGAGCATGTCCATGAGAAGCTGCACAGGGAATGTGTGCGACTGTATCTTTCCATGGCCAGCACCACAGTCAGGGGGCAACAATGTGCAGTACAGGCCCTCCTGTGTGAGACACAGGTGTGTGAGGGTGACTACCACTCAGACTTGGCTGTCAGGCAGACTGAGAGCTGGCTGTGCCTCGGGGACTGTCGGGGCACTTAAAGGGGGAGAGAGCGGAACAGCTGAGGTAGAGCGATCAGTGTCTTGGCAGGCTGGAGGGCCGCTTGGACCAGGTGGTGTAGTGGAACGTGGAGGTGGAGTCATGCAGACGGGAGTCACGGTGTATCTGGGAGATTGTGGAGGGGTGCCCTTCCACTTCTTGGGGATCCTAAATGGCTTGACTGACTGTGGATCAATGGGAAGTGGTGTGGGCACAACAGGCACACTCACCACCACTGCTGCAGCAGGTGCAGGTGCAGGCGCTGGCAGCCCCTCTGGTGATGTGCTGGACCCAGCGGAACGCTTTGCCTTGCTTCGCCTCTGCCCCCCCCTTCCCCTGTTTGCTAGGTGTCACCCCTACAGTCCCCTCTGGCCCCTGATTCACTGGGCTTGGATTGGGAGTCAAGGTGGTTGGTGATACTGCCTTTGAGCCCTTCCCAGGTGTACCCTTGGCATGCACCACCTCCTTGGTGGGCACAGACACTGTACGATTATCTTTGCGCGATGCCTTAGGGCCAGGAGAGTCCTTGGATGGGGATGCTACTGAGGCATGTGTGCCTGAGGTCTGCTGCTTTGTTAATTGTCCCCTGGTGTCGCCTGACGGGCTTTTCTCCCTGCGCTCTGGGGTGCCTTTGGTCTTCTGTGGGGATGGTGTCTGTGCACCGGACCGCTTGGGTTGTTGCTATTGTGTGCTCCGTGTGCTGTATCGTGTCTTTGATGTCTGTGGACCATGGCCACTATCGTCAGACGGGGTGGACAAAGGGACCGGGGCTGGACTGTGAAAATGCGCCTGTTGCAGGGCAAATGTCACTGTTGATGACAAAGCCTGGACTGTCCGGTGCACCCCACCCATGTCAGAATGTATGCCCTCAAATGAAGGCAACCACCTGGGCCAATTTCTTGATGTGGTCAATGAAGGCATTTAGGAGAGCTGTCTGGCGTACACACAGCTGGCGCAAAAGGTCCACAGACTCAGCACTGATGGCAGCAGGGGGGACAGGAGCAGGGGCAGCAGTGCCAGGGGTGAAGGACACTCTTCCCCTCTTACTGAGGCGGACAAGGGCAGCACCAGAGGAAGTGGCTGGGAGGGTGGGCAATGGCCGCTGTGTGGTGGAAGTCGATGCAGAGTCCCCGTTCCCTGTACCCTCCAACATGGATGAATCCCCGCTGGCATCGGATGATGTGGTGCTTTGCGTCTCAGGCTGGGACTCCTCCAGCAGACTCCTGTCCCCCTCTGATGCGCTGGTGACATCTGTGTCACTGGGCTCCTGGGCAGCTGTGGTGCTAGTTTCACCCCCACTGGTGTCCGTCTCCTGTCCTTCCGTAACCACAGGTGATGCTGCATGGGAGAGAGAGATGTAGGGTCAGGTCAGTGGCAAAAACAGAACAAACATATGCAAGCAATGCATGACAAAAGTTGAGCAAATCTACATGTTGCACACCACCCTGTGCAATCACATCGTGCCAACTCACTACATAGACTCAAACAGTGCATGGAAACTGGAAACTCAGGCATGAGTGAGCCATGTGATGACCACACAGCACAACACCCTGCTTGTGGCTCTGTTCAAACAGACAGACAACTAGTTCTGAGCACACCTAGGGACATGATGGGGGCACACAACTTTTTGCCAATGAAAGAACTGGATGAAACAGGAGGGGACAACACAGACCCAGACTACAACATGACATTAGCCTATGCCACCCACCATGTCGTACCTTGGGGACAATAGAATACTGCACATTGCTGTAAGATATCTAGCCCTCCACAATATGGGTGCATGCAATGGACGCATTGATGTACGCACAGTCAGATTGGGCACACTGCCGTTCCCTCCCATGGGATTCCCAAGACAACACCAATGCAGAAGAAACCTGAAGAGCACAACTCAGAATGTAATTTGAAGGCACAGCTTCCAAATCAACTTTGTAAGTACAGGCCAGTAGCCACTTACATGCCACAGCATCACACTACCAACATCACAGAGGCCAGCGCTGGCACAGGCTCTGTACACATGCAGCCACTCCCATCCAAAGTCAGACTCCCCAAATGCTCACCCCTGGCTTGCTGCTGATGCTCCTTCAAACGTGCATCCATATCAGGCTGTGTCACCGCCAAGATGCGCCCCATTAGTGGTATCATGCTGCGCCGTGCCAGACGCCCAGTGAGAGGAAGCAGCCCCAGGGTCATCTCTGCCACATTCTTTGCCAGCTGGCTGATGTCATCCCATCTCTTGGGGCCTTGGGTGCGCCGACGGTTTGAGACCCCCAGGGCTTGCACCTTCGTTGCAATGGCCCTCCACACGGCCTTACGCTGGTGTAACTTGAGCTGCAGGCATGGGAGACAAGAGGGAGAAATAATCAGGTATGCAGTGCCATGTAACAACATCTATCAGTATAGCAGCAAGATACAACCAAATCACATATCCAACGATAGATTAATCAGAGACTATAGTACAGCCCACATTTGACCCCTGCATGGGAAAAGCTGATGTTAAATCATGCAGGTCTGAGGGGGTACACAGTCCCTGCACATCTCACACGCATACAGGATGCCAGCACTGAAACCTGCCTGCCCACATCTCCAGTCAATTGTTGGGTTGAGCAACACATACATCACATATCAACCTGTGTTGGGGGGGTGACCCACTGTGTCCAAGACTGCACAGCCCTCAATGTCCCTGCCCTGTGAAAAGACAACTGTGTCATGGATGTCACATTGAGGGACATGATCTCACAAATACAAAATGCCCTTCACAAGGGCGGTTGTGTGCAATCTACAGTGCTGAGATGGGCCACAGCTGGAGTGCAATGTGAAAAGACTGATGTCATACTCTGTAAGTGAAGTGATGTGTCCTTGTCTTAGTAGACGTGGACTGTGCAGGCCAGCTGGGCTCGCACTGAGATGGAATACAGGGGCTCACACAACCATCCAGCCAAGCAATCACTGTCCTGACTACAGCATGAATAACCTTATGTGTCACTGTATGGCTGACAACACAGCACAGGTCACTCATACTTACATGTGCAGGGAGGGAAAGCTGTGGCATTGGGTACACACACCCTTACACTGGAGACAACATGTCAGGCATTACACTACTCCACACTCCCAGGCACATACTGTATCAGTCCACTACATGTGTGGCCCCCCTGCCCTACCACAACACTGTTTAAGACTCACCATGACATTTGGGGCACCATATAGTCTTGGGTACTATGTGAGCACCTCGTCCACCAGGACCTCCAGCTCCTCGCTCGTGAAGGGACTGGCACGGATCTTCTCTGTCCTTGCCATCACTGTGGATGTGAGACAACAGCAGGGGATTTTGGTGGCGAGGGTCCCAGGCAGCAGTCCCTGGATGCCGCAGCAGGTGATGGGTCTCAGGCAGCAGTCCCTGGAGGCAGCAGCAGGTGATGGGTCTCAGGCAGCAGTCCCTGGAGGCAGCAGCAGGTGAGGGGTGTCAGGCAGCAGTCCCTGGAGGCAGCAGCAGGTGAGGGGTCTCAGGCAGCAGTGCCTGGAGGCAGCAGCAGGTGAGGGGTGTCAGGCAACAGTCCCTGGAGGCAGCAGCAGGTGAGGGGTCTCAGGCAGCAGTCCCTAGAGGCAGCAGCAGGTGAGGGGTCTCAGGCAGCAGGCTCTGTGAGCAGTGGCATTGTGAGGCTCACTCCCACATATATAGCCCCCTGGTGGTCCATGTCTGCCTCTTTCAAATGCATCCAATGACCGCCTCCGCGGTGGCGGACCACGGCTACCGCGATCTTCAAAATTGCATCCTGCCACTGCTATCGAGCTTCTCATTGGCTCTATGGTGAACTCCATGGCGGTGTAACACTGCTGGGGCCCGGGGTGCGCTACCACGATGGCACATCTTTCAAATGCAGCCAATGACCGCCTCCGCGGTGGCAGAGCACGCCTACCGCGATCTTCAAAATTGCATCATGCCACCACTATCAAGCTTCCCTTTGGCTCTATGGCGAACTCCATGGCGGTGTAACACCGCTGGGGTCCAGGGTGCGCTAACGCGATGGTGCATCTTTCAAATGCAGCCAATGACCCCCTCCGCGGTGGCAGAGCACGCCTACCGCGATCTTGAAAATTGCATCATGCCACCACTATCGAGCTTCCCATTGGCTCTAGGGCGAGCTCCATGGCGGTGTAACACCGCTGGGGCCCGGGGTGCGCTACCGCAATTTTAGTGGCAGAGCATGCCAACCGCCATTTACACATGTCTACATGCCTATGAGTACTGCACTGGTGTGAATGGGGGTGCTGGTGACACACCGCCGGTGCCAGGCAGTAGCTACCATGATATGGGTGCCATGCATTGATACGAGGCACCGCCATTCTGGCGGCGAAGCATGCCAACCGCCATTTCCACATGTCTACATGCCTATGAGTACCGCACTTGTGTGAATGGGGGTGCTGGTGACACACCACCGGGGCCAGGCGGTAGCTACCGCGATATGGGTGCCATGCATTGACACGAGGCACTGCCATTCTGGCGGCGGAGCATGCCAACCGCCATTTCCACATGTCTCCATGCCTATGAGTACTGCACTGGTGTGAATGGGGGTGCTGGTGACACACCGCCGGTGCCAGGCGGTAGCTACCGCGATATGGGTGCCATGCAATGGCGATGTCCATCTGTTACACATCAACGGTGCATAATGCCAACATGTTCAATGGCACATCATTGTGCACACGATGCCAATGTTCAATTTACTCCACTGATGGCTACACAAGCCATGTTTGTGTGTGTGTAACGTACATTTGTCTGTACCCACTCACATGTCACTTGAGGATTTGATGTTGGTGTGGTGTAGGCAGGACAGTGTAGTCCTGAACTGTACAATGTGTACACATGTCAATGTGTTGAGGTCCAGTGACAATCACAGCAATGCTCAATTCGATGGATGTTGATCTAATTAGCATTGCCTCTCATGTCTGCTCATGATAACATTCATCGTTCAAGCGCCGACTGTGGTAATTGTGTGGTGGATGTGTGCCAGGTTGTAATGACGCATCAAGGTGTGACCGGTACAGCAGCTAGGTAGGAGACAGTGGTTTTGATTAGTTACACATATGCTGTAAGCTAGACTCCCAGGCGTGCACATGTGTACTGTGGCCATATCTCTATGTGCATTCATATAGCCAAAGGGGGTGTTTGAGGTACTTGTCTTGTGTAAGTTGACACGTGTGTCCTTTGTGTAGCAGAAGGTGTCCCTCCATGTAAGCTGGTCTGTTAGTCACTCTAGATGTCAGTCATTGTTGTCGTTGTGTCATCCTGAACGTGATATGCTGTGCACATCTCTTGGTGTATTGTATTGACATGTGTCCACTATCAACTCCAATAGGAGGAGGCCAAATTTGATTTGTCACTTGACGGTGCTGGAGGATATGGAGGATGTTGCGATCATACGCAAATGCCGCCTCGACAGATCTACCCTGAAAACCTTTTGTGATCTGTTGGATCCCTACCTGCATCCACGCAGGACATATCGAACAGCTTTCACCCCTACTTATAAGGTGATGGCAGCCCTACATTATTTTGCAACAGGATCGTTCCAGGAGACTGTGGCCAGCGCTGGTGGGATGTCACAACCGATGTTCAGCATGGTGCTGTGTGATGTACTGTCCGCCATGATGCTATACAAGGACAGATACATCCATTTCCCCAGGGGTGCTGAATTGCCAGCTGTGAAGGGAGACTTCTATCCCCTTGGACACATCCCCAATGTTGTTGGGGCCATTGATTGCACCCATGTCGCTCTTGTGCCACCACAGGCAAGTGAGCACATTTACCGCAATAGCAAGCATTACCACTCCATCAATGTGCAGGTGGTGTGCCTGGCAGATATGACCATCTCGCAGGTGTGTGCCAAATTCCCAGGCTTGGCCCACGACTCCTACATCCTAGTGCCCCAGCTGATGGCTAATCTTCTTCCAGAGCGTGCATGGATTGTGGGTGAGTATGCCTAGTCGTGTGTGACCTGCTCCCCTGAGACTTTGCGACATTGCAATGTCTATTTGTGTTTGTCATACCTAGGTGACTCTGCATATCCCAACTGTGCCTGGTTGCTGAGCCCACTGCGGAATCCCAGGTCCCCGGCTGAAGTCCACTACAATGAGGCCCATGGGAGGACACATCGTGTGGTGGAGCGCACTTTTGACCTGTTCAAGTCACGTTTCCGGTGCCTGGACAAGACCGGAGGTGCACTGGCATACTCGCCTGGGAAGGTGTGTCAGATTGTTGTTGCATGCTGCATACTCCACAACCTAGCCATTTGCAGGGAGATTCCCCTGCTCCTGGATGATGGTGAGGACCCAAGGCCCCAGCCGGCAAACCAAGCCATGTCCAGTGATGAGGACAGTGGAGAGGAGGAAGGTGTTGACCTGCGTGAACAGTTCATCACCCGCTACTTCACTTGACGGTGGGTGGCAATATGCAACATACCCATTGTCTGATGTGATTGCTGTTGTTGTCAAGGGGCATGTGAGAATTGTAGCATCAGCCAGTTGACTCAGTGGTGGTTGGAAATGTTTCTAGGACATGTCATTTGGGAACATCAACGGGACGTGTATGTTGACACTTGGGGGCCATTGTGACATGTGCATGTTGGGTTATCCTGGTGTTAGGGCTTGTGTGATGTCTGTGATGCCACACCCAGACCAGTGACAGTTGTTCTGATGTGTTTCCCTAGGTGCCTTCGACTTCTCCTTGCCTACATACAGCCCATGGTCCAGGTACATTGTGATCATGTTGAAGACTGTACACCCTGCAATAAAGACGGAGCAGACACAACATGTGTGAGGATATTTGATTTACTATGGTGAGATGCAAGAGGGGTGTACATTTCCATTGGGGGAGTGAGTTGACAGTCGTGGTAGATGAGATGGTCGAGTAGTCAACACATTGCTGTGGTGACCCAGTCCAACAGGCTGATGCCATTCACAAGGCAGTGTGGGGTAGGGCAGTCCAGAGAGTCAATGCAGTAGTGGAGAGGGTGGCCATCATGGCTGGCTCCGTGAATTGCGTCTGGTAGGTGCTTTGCCTCCAGATACTCCCAGGGTCTTCTTGGGACGGCCCCTTTGTCGTTTGGCAGGGGGGGGCTCTGCTGCAGGGCCAGTGGGGTCTGAGGACTCACCCCTCTCTGTGGGCACAAGAGAGGATGGTGAACTGTCAGTGTGCAGCCCACCAGAGGGAGGCGGAGGTATTGTCTGGGGAGCATGCCTGTCCCTCAGTACCGCCACTTGCTGGCCCAAGAGGTCCATGATTTGTCCCATGCGTCTGTCGATGGACCTCATCAGCAGGATGAGCTCGTGCAACAGATCGTCCGACCGGCCCGTTCGTCCCTGGGCCTGTTCGTATGCTCCCAGGACTCTGGTGATGTGTTCCAGGGAGTGGGTCCCAGCCTCCTGGTGTCCCTGGGTGACCCTGACCCTCCCACCTGCCCTGCTGCCACGGACCTGTTGCCTCACCACTGTGGGCACCCGCATCCTCTCCCTGCCCTCCTCCATGGTTAGTGTGTGCGGGGCATCCTCTGGGACAGGGAGGTTGTTGCCGGCAGCACTGGTGGTGGTGGTGGTGGTGGCTGTGGCTGCACAGGCCATGACAGCAGGGGTCTTCTGTGGAGTTGTTGTTGCCGCAGATGTGGTGGGGGGACGCTGGGGTCCTGGGACCTGTTGCTCCCTGGCACACCAGATGGGCCGGCCTCGAGCTCATCTTCCACGGAATCCTGGGAGTCAACATCTGAGAGTCCTTGTACCGGGGGTGGACTGGCTCTGCAGGTTGCTGGTGTTGTCCTCTGCAGTGAGTTCTTGGTCACCTGTGGGTCAGATGGGAAATGGTCATTGCAGTGCACCCATCAAGCTTTGGGTTAGCTGTGTGTCATTCACATTTTGTACACTGCACAATTGATATATCATCACATTGTTGACTGTGTGCAGTACTGTGCTCCCTGACATGATACAGTGGTACAAGCATTACTTGTCCATGGTGCGAGGTGTCAGGGCATACCATTTGAACTGTGTCCAATTGAGGTTTACTGCGACTTGTTGCCATCTAGGGCCTGGGACAACATGTGTTTAATTGTGGACTCATGGTTTAGTTGTCTGACCTAGCAGACGTCACATCTGGCCATGGACTGGCCATTATCATCTCCTGCATCCCTTTGTCCTGTCATGTGCATATCTTGATTTGTGCCTCCACACATGCTTTCATATTTTGAGAATGGTCCTTGTTGCACTTGCCCCATGGTGATGCACATGTAAGTAGTTGCTGTGCATGAATGTGCCAAGTCTTTCTTCTACTTGTGCATCGGTGTGTCACACTTTGGTTGTTGTGACTGTTTCCTTGGCTTACCTGTGTGCACACAGTGCTTGGCAATGGGTAGGTATGGCTCTTTGTGCAATGTGAGGGCTGGTGTAGTCATATGGCACCATTTAATTTGGGGAAAATGTGTGGGTGCACGTACTGGCTACCTACGTGTGAGTTTGTTGTACTGCAATGGCTTCCAACTGCTCCTGGGTGGGGGAGGGAGCCATCCTGCTGAGGTGTGGGACACAGGGAATGTTGGGAGTAATAGTGCAGCTCTACCAGCCACAAACACCCTCCCAGGGAAGATGGCTACCTACCTGTAAGTTTGATGAGGGTTGTGTAATGGCTGACACATGCTTCTGGGTGGGGTGGGGGAGGGATCCATCCTGCTCAGGTGTGGGACAGGGGGCATGGTGGGAGTAGTAGTGCAAGCCCCCACCCCAAGACACCCTCATTGTAAAGATGGCTACCTACCTGTAAGTGTGTTTGTTGTACTGCAATGGCTCCCAACTGGGGTGGGGGAGGGATCCATCCTGCTGAGGTGATAGCCAGGGGGCCTGGTGGTTGTTGTAGTGCTGTCTGCCTGTACACAACGTTATGTTGTTAGCTATGTCTGTGGTGAATGGAAGTGGGTGTATGTTGGATCTGTGAGCAATGTTTTTGTTAGTGTGGGGTGCAGATGGATGGTGTGTGTCCTAGGTGGTGTAGCTTTGTAGTTGTGCAAGACAGTACATAGCAGAACGGCGGTAGTCATTTGTTTGTACTTACCAGCCTCCACTCCCCCGGCTACTCCTGTGAGACTCTCTGGATGCAGTATGGCAAGCACCTTCTCCTCCCGTTGTGTGAATGTTTTTAGTGGAATGGTAGGGCCACCGCCAGTCCTCTGAGCCAGCTGACGGTTCTTGCTCCTCCTCTGCTTGACCACCCTCTTCAAGTCATGCCACCGCTTCATGATCTCCTTTTTTGATCTTGGGGTGGTCCCTACTGCATTGACCCTTTGGACTATCCTAGCCCACATTTGTGTCCTAGTGGCTAATGGTGTCTGTTGGACCAGGGTACCAAAAAGCTGTGGTTCTACTCTGACTATCTCATCTACCATGACCTTCAACTCACTCTCAGTGAATCTGGGCATTTCTGTGTGGCCATGGTGTGTGGTGTGCAAAGTGATTGTGGGTGCAGGGGTGTGAGTGGTGGTTGTGGTTGTGCTGTATATGGTGTGTGTTGTGCAGGGGGTTAGTTGTGCTGGTTTGGAGGTGGTGGTGGTGCTGTGTGTGGTGTGGCTGGTGATGTTATGTCCTTTGCCTCTCCTGTCAGCTGGGGTTTGTGTCCCTTCTCTCCTGGAGTTTTGCAAGGCATTGTGGTCAGTGAAGGGGCTGGTTTTACACACAGCTATGTGGGTGTGTCCAATTGGGGTGTTGCTGACAGGTGTCTGGGATTTGAATTTTTCGTTTTGCCATGTGGTTGTGTCATTGGGGTGTGTTTTGTGTGTTTGGGAGGCATGTCTAGTTTTCTGTGTGCACTTTTTGGCCTTCTTGTGCGGTTTTGGCTTCGTCCGCCATATTTTTGACGGTTCGTCCGCCACGGTGGCTGTGCTTCAGCTCTTCCGCTGGCGCTCCCATTTATTCCATTGTGCGACCGCGACGGTCAGAGACGGTGGTACGTACCGCGGGACCGTCGGGGATATACTGATTTCCGGGGCGGTGTCTCCGCTATACTTGCGGCGGGTTGTTGTTTTTCCGCCGCGATTCCAACCGCCGTGGACAGATTTTGTCCATCTCTGCCCACTACGTGCGGTTATTCTGGGATAAGTACCGCCGCTGTTGGTTTTTTTGGGCGGTTAATGCTAATTTGTCTGCTGGTTTTCCCACGGGGCCAGCGGGCGGTTGTTTTCCACTTCCATGGTGGTCGGGGTGTTTTTCCGCCCTACATCCTAATGGACCTCTAAGTTTCAAAATACCACTATATGCCATTCAGTTATCTCTCCTGTACTTTGTGAAATGGAATGAACCTCATTTGCAATGGTCGGTCTTCCATTCAGACCACACAGCCACCACCTTTGCTCAATAGCAAAACTATTGTAGAATTTCGCCACTTGCATTAAATTGCTAAATCCATGCAGAAATGCCTGATTTATTTTGCTCAGAATATCACACTGTGGGTGATAGGAACAAGCACTGAGAAAGACAATAGGTATGGCATTTAATGTTGGTTCCACGATGCCAACGCAGGCATGTTTAAATTGTGTTTGTATACACTGGCAGGTTACACACCTGACTGCCTGGCTTTGTCGGAGCTTGTCTGCATTTGTCTGAAAATTAAAGCTGATGAAATAGATATTACTCTACCAGTAACCGGTTATAATTTTAATAGAAAGAGGCGTGTAAATGTCATGCAATTCACCTTCATTATTAGATGCTGCAGCTTTAATGTTGGTACTTACTATCACTTCACCATCAGGTTAGCCCAGTGTGTTCGCCAGTGGCAAATGAACATGTAGTACCATGAAAATGATGTGTACTTATCACGATAGGGCAAGTTGTGCTTTTCATACTTCAAAAATCTACTAATTAAGTATCATAAATTAGGACTACTAAAAGTATTTACGTACTTGCGAACGGCGCAAGTGCGGGGCAAATGGCTGTATAAAAATCTGTTCTTCCTCTCAGTATTAAAATGACACGAAATATAGGAACAGAAGACGAAACACAGCAGCAGTGTTGGCTGCTTGGGGCAAATAGATGTTGAATGACAAAAAGTAACACAAATGTATTCATATACAATCCTGCATGTTGCAGAATTTGTATTAATTCTATATGTATGCACAACACTGCATTTACTCAATGATATCAGCACTTACAGAACTTACGGATGGCTGAAGTGCAATTTGTAGCATACATAAGACATATTCTTCTTTTTATTAAGTTGAAAGAAGCGGAAGAGCAAACACAGAAAGACAGTGGTTAGACTAACTCAAGCTAATACATACATATACAAGCGCACAAAGAAACATACGTTCATGTCTTTCTCCACACAACACATGCATTTGACTTTCCTTGCAGAAGTCTAGTAATGTTAAAAAGCTAAAGGCAAAAGAAAACAAGCATTGGCATAGCCAATAGGTCTCGCCTTTGGGACCTTATAAATGTTTAGCCATGCGACAGTTGCATAACTAAACACTTATAAGGTCCCAAAAGTGAGACCTATTGGCTATGCCAATGCTTGTTTTAACTGCTGCTGTTGCAGGGATTCTGCTTATGCACAGAACTATGCGCAGGAACCCAGGCCCTGAGTGAATTGTGGTGTACCAAAAACTCACCTCAGAACCCAGTACCCCTTATCCGGCCAGCATCAGTGTCCCATTCGTTATCCGAGGTTTAGCTCGGCGGTCCCAAGGTATAGACAACCCAGAACAAGCGACTTAGTATATTTCTCAGGAATGGTGGGAATCAGAAATACCTTTTTTTCGTAATTATTCTCATACCAGTCCACAACAGAATAAACAGAGACACGGTAAAAGTTTAAAGAGTTTATTTTATAAACCTCGTGTCCTAAGATGCAGCAGTTTGGCTAACATAAGCAGACAAACGATTAAAATCAAAACTATCAGCATAGTTACAATACCATAGAAAATGAAACGCGGTTGTGCTAACTTAGCTTTGTACATATATAGATAACGATCTTCACTACACCCCCCCTTGATCGGACCACTAACCAGTAGGGGCACACTTGCAGAGAACACAGAGTTCAAGTTTGATAGAACAGAACCAAGGGCATGAACTATAAGTCCATATAAGGTATGTGAAAAAGTTCGAAGAAAAAAATAAAGAAGAAAAAAATGTAAAAGGAGTGAAAAAACCCATATGAAGGATAAAAAAACTCATTAACAGATGTAGGACGAAATGAAAGTGCAAAGTCAATCCATCAACGTATAAGCACAATAAGTTGCAACAGCTTCTAAGAGGAAATCATTGGAACGTTCCGCAAAATTATCTGCCATCCAGTTCAGGAAGGGGAAGGAACATACATGCTCCTCTACCACCGGAGCCTCCAGCACCAGACGAGGACAACTGGCGTGTTCTTCAAGATAACTTCTCGCTAAGAAGTCAATCGCAGCCGTTCCGATGTCCCAATTCCCAAGGACTCCATGTGCCGCTCCACAGGCCATAATCCCAATGCCAGAACAGTCCAACTCATGAGCCACTAAGGGGCTCATCAGCCGAGCATAATCCGGGGCAGGAGACACCGAGTTCGACAGACACGAATCCAGAGCCCATTGGAACGGACAATCTAGGCAATGAAAGACGGGCTGCACACAAGTAAAGTAGGGAAACCGGAAGGACAATCCATAGGCAATGCTTAGAGTTGCCAGTGGTAAAGTGCCATAGTATTCAAGCATCCGGTTACGAAGATGGAGCAGCCGGGACATGTTGTCGTGGAACGCAAGTTGTGCATCCATAGCGCAGGGCGCAGATCAACAAAAGTATTCCAGCTATGAGGGCGAGAAGTAAAGGGAGACCTCTGAAGACGCTGGAAAAAATAGAATGAAAAAAGGCCGGGATCACACCAAAAATAGTTTGAAAAGAGGTCACGAGGCCGGAGCCCACAATTTTTAACAAATGAGCTATGGCACTTGTTGACGAGGCATTAAAGATAGTCTGAATCAGGGTCCCATAATGAAGTGGGAGATCAGTATTCAAAAGCGCTTGCACCTCAGTGCGGGTGTTTGCTACGTGAAGTACAAATGTTTCCCGGGATGAAGTCAACGCGACTTCTTTTTGAGACAATAGAGCCCTTATTCTGCTCATCTTGTTGAACTCTGCTTTCAAGGTTGGAATGGAAGGCCAGATGGATACATCGAGCCGGCCATGCGGGGGTGGGAAAAGGACGTTATTACAGCAAACTACCCTCTGTGATACAGTCACTATGTAGGGAATCCCCACTAACATCCCACAGCAGGCTTCATTATTTAATAGCAAATAACTACCGTTAGCAAGCAGCGTAAAAGACGGCGTTATAACTGGCACAGGAATTCCTTTCAGGACGCAAGCTAAATTAGGGGCGTGCACATTACATGCACCATGCAATTGAATGTGCCTACACACAACAGAGTGATCCGGAGTGGAAGTGCACTCTTCACCTTTCAAGTACACCTCTTTGCCGTCTCTCACACATCTGTATGTGAATGGGAGTGACCAAACTTCGTGCAGGAAGGCAGTACAGAGTTGTTCATATCTGCCTAGAGCATAATGTTTCATGCACAAACTAAACTCAAACAGGGGGGAACGGTAACGTGATCAACCCATGTACAAGCCACACAGCAGAATTTAATTCAGCAACAGAGAAAGGCAAAGGTTCTAACTTTTCAATGTGTAGTAATGAATATGTAGCATCTTTCATGGACATGAATTGTTGTTTCGCAGTCAAATTAAAAGGAAGGAACAAAGATGAAGTGTTCATGTAATCCCAAGGGACTTTCCCTGCCTTTAAAGTTTGCAACGTCCATGCAAACTGCATAATAGAACGCAACTGATTTTGACCATGATACAATACAGACAAATCATCCTGCACAATGTCTACCACAGATGATACAATATTATCTAAGGTATAAATTCTAGAAGATAGGGTGTTATAACTATTATCTATTACAGCCAACACCTTTTCCATATTGGCTTGATCAATAGTACGTAATCTGGATGCTGATGTGTTCAAATAATTATTCCAAGGGCCACACTTACCATTGGCCCGCAATATCCTTTAAATAAGGAGCAGTTGGCAACGTGGAAGGTTCAAACGTTTATTATCATCATAGATCTCTATATAGAGGAGCCTCGTCGATCCTCACCCATCAGGTGCGCCGGCTCCTTGACAGTAACACACTTTTATACATTTATCAGCACAGCATACAAAACCTTATATGTGGAAAAGTACCAGCTAGTCCTGGCACCCCTAATGAGCTCATGCCTATTTCTAGTTTCGGTTACACATACAAAGGGTTACTATCTTTACAGAGAAGGTCGGAAGGGTGACTCCCTTCTCGTCCCAGGTCTGGAGGAATTCGCTTGATACTCCCTTTTAGCAGATGTGACCTTGCTTCTCAGCAACTCTGCCTGTCTCCTAATTATTACCGTGAAAAGGAAAGGCAGATGGTGTGTAAGAAGACCACGTGACTCCTAAGAGCAAGGGCCGCAATCCAAGATGGAGGCAGTTTGGTTCTCGGCCCTTTTGTCATGCTAAACGTAACGGGGATTTCGATCCTTCCAATGCACCGTGGCTAAGCATACCGTCATTAGATATACTGCGCTAATCATACCATAATGACCTGAATACCTCAGAACGGCCCTTTTAGTGCAGTATAACTAATAACGAGGTCAGTCTTCAAAAATACCCTCATCAATCTGCATTAAATCATGCGTCTCCTTCTGAGTCCGCTGAGCATCGATCCTGGTTTGGTTGGACGGGGGCTTAGGGATGGATCGGCGAACCTGAGTAGCACAATATGCACAACAGGCCGGCCCGCATTGTAGGCAAATGCAACAGGTAAAAAGGAATCCTACCACCCCCAAGAGAATCATAAATAACTTCCATCCCCAGGCGGTCACCAAATCCCAGAACCACCCGGACAAGGACCAAGTACCAGTGTCAGTGTGAATTTCAGAGGCTAGTCGATGCAGTTTCTGGATAGCTAGATGGACGGAAGGGGCGGAGTCAGGTATATATACACAGCAGGAACTGCCGATGACCCTACAGACTCCACCACGATCTGCTAGGATAACGTCTAAAACAAGACGATTTTGAAGGGTCACGAGCCGGGTCGCCTGGAGCTCTACTGTGATATTAGTTAATATCCCTGCAGTAGTATTAACCACCCCTTCCACCACTCTGGATAACCTCCTAACTTCCTTACTATTGAGGATGGGTCCCCATATGGGCAACGCCCCTTTTATAATATCAACAAAATGTTGTGCTGGGGTGTCGGTTTGATCAGTGGCATCATTACGGGCAACTTCGGCTGTTAGGCTCCGCCGATTTAAGGAATGAGACTTATGATAATCAGAAGAGGCTATGTACACCGGTGGGTAAAGGAAAGACAAGTAACACCTACCCATCCACCCTCTGGGTAACCAGGTGTAGGCGTTTTCACCGCACACAAAATAAACATTGGGAGGGGTGAGTGTACGGGGGCTACTGTATGTCTGCAACCTATAAGTGTAATTACATCTGCTATATCCTACGAACAAATGCCCCATCCCCTGCACACAGAAAGATGAGGATGTATTCAATACCGGGACCGGAATGATTTTTTCATTTGAGACATTTCGCTCCTGAAAGTATTTGAAATATTCAGTAAAGTTGAAGGTCATGAAATCCAGTATTTCATCCCTCAGCCAGGTATCATTTTCATGATCAGTATATACATTCATGCAGGCGGTGGGGTCAAGGGTACCATCCGTTCCCTCAGCATTAGGGGTAAAACCTTGGTGTGTCTCTATATATGCTAAAATCAAGGCGTAATCCTTCTCTGAGAATCGACGTTCATCTATAGTGTAGTGTTCGTATAACATGGATAACATTTTAAACCAAGCTTCACAACTACCTAAGTAAGACAGAGGCACTGATATAAACAAATCTTGCTTATGCATCACTGACGGGAGAAGCCCACAGACCCAACAATCAGTAACGTTTGTGGAGCTATGAGTCTGGTGCAGCATTTCGATAAAAGCATTATGTAAATATGTCTGTCGGTGTCGTTCTTTATGAGGAGCAAAAGTCTGGAAATGATGTTCCTTAGGGGCAGGAGTAGACATTATCAGGGTGTGCACAGGATGACGAAACTCTAAATATATGAACAAACCTAAGCATAGTACAAATGATACCATCAGTATAAAAATGAAAACAATTTTAACACGCAAGCTCCATGAAGAGAACATTGGCAAATGCGGGGGAACAGCACGGGGTACCATGGGACGCCCGTCTTCAGGGACAAAACGAGCAAAAGGGTACATTTTCCTCACTAAAAGTCCAATATAATCTCGGGCAAAAGGGGTCTACAAGCAGTCCGTCCTGCCGGAGGGTGCTTCTTTCCTGTGTCCATTTAGAGCCTCACAGGCAGACTCCTATTGTTCAGAAAAAACAAAAGGAAAAAGGGTAAAAACTTCTCGCGTTGGAGTCACACTTGACGCAACTCGTGTTGAAAAGAGATCTCCACCTGGGCCCCTGTTCGTCTAATCAATGTCTCTATCTTCGTTCTGAACAGAGCTTTACTTAAAGTTCCATGCTCTCAACGAGTTCAGTCCAGTGTTCCGACAATCCTCAGGTCTCTGCGGCGGCCTCCAGCTGCACTTGCCGAGGCTAGACCCGGGATTCGTCTACTTTCGGGGCCGCAGGTGATATCGATCCCGACCAGGGGTTTCAGGATTCGTGAACAAGGTGGGCACAGTGGGGTCAGATGAGGAGCTGGGCTCCCAACCAGATGCTTCACTTTGGACGATTGGGTGGCGACAGAAAGGGGTTTCAACGCCCTCAGCACTCTCCCCTCGCCCGTCAACCTCTCTGCGGGTGTCCGGGGAAAGTGACTCTTCCGTGCTGGGCTCACCTTGAGTCGGCTGACCTTCCTCCTGGTCCAGTTGCTCCCTTGGCAATGGGAGAGGAACTCGCTTAAGATGGGAGATATGGATCCAGTGCTGCTTCCCTTCGACTTTCACCGCTGTTCGCGTGGCCAGGAGCACCTGGTATGGCCGGGACCAGCGCGGATCCAAACTCGATTTCCGTTGGTAGTTTCGGACCAGGACCCACTGTCCTGGTTCTACGCCGTGTCCAGGACCCTCCGGCAGGGGCTGCAGTGTGGCAGATATCTGTTGATGAATGGAACGTAGATCTTTAGTCAGAGCATACAAGTAATCAGTCAACATGGGATATTCAAGGTCCCTGAAAGATTTGGGCCGAGGTACTCCCCATACGTTGGCAGGCCTGCCGAAAATGACTTCGTAAGGGGAGATACCGCTCCGGGAATGGGGGGTAGTTCTTACAGACAACAGGGCCAGGGGGAGGAGATCGGGCCATCTTAGTCCCGACGTGTCCTGAAGCTTAGCCAATCGCAATTTTAAAATTCCATTATATTTTTCCACTAGACCCGCTGACTGGGGATGTCGAGCGGCATGAAACTTCTGCCGGATGGACAGGCCCTTGCATACATACTTAACTAAGTTAGCATTAAAGTGGGTCCCATTGTCACTCCAAATTACCCGTGGCAATCCATATCGAGGAAAGAACTCTTTTACCAGAGCCTTCGCAGTTGCCAAGGCAGTGTTCTCCTTCGTGGGGTACGCCTCTACCCATTTGCTAAAGGTACAAATCACCACCAACACGTATTTCAGATTGTTAACTCGCTCTAGCTGTATGTAATCCATTTGGAGTACTTCGAAAGGCAAGGTGGGCGGTGCAAAACTACCTGCTAGGACGGGGATACTAACCCCAGGATTATGTTGGAGACAAATTATACAATGCTGGACCAAGTTCCTAGCTGTCTTGGGGATATTGACATTATACCAAACAGAATCCAATATGGCACAGATGGCCTGAACCCCTACATGCGAAGGTCCGTGTGCCATAGTTACCACCGCATTTACAAAAGCATTCGGCAGTAACCATCTACACCTCTCTGACAGATCGGTCCAGCACCCATTCTCATCAAGCCTCCCCACTTGCTCTTGCCAGTATGTCAGTTCTTCCGGGGTCACCTCTTTCTGCAGCTCTTTCACACTATCTATGGTGTTATTAAAAACCTCTGCTTCTATCATTCTTGTTACTACAAGCATGGAAGTGGTGTCGGACCGGGCCATTTCCTTCGCGATCTGGTCTGCAAAGAAATTTCCCCTCCCCACGTCATCAGTGATAACTTTGTGTGCACTGCATTTGACTATAGCCAGGGTCTTGGGCAATGTTAATGCGGCTAATAACCGTTCAACTAGTGGTCCATTCTTTATTCTCTCACCATGGGATGTCAGGAATCCTCTTTCCGCCCACAACCTCCCAAAGCTGTGCGCTACACCGAACGCGTACTGACTGTCGGTGTAGACGTTCAGCCTGATACCTTTTGCTAGTTCGCAAGCCCTGAATAATGCAACCAATTCGGCTGCCTGGGCCGACCGGTATGGTATCTTCGCCGCCTCAACTACCGTTTGTAGAGTAGTGATCGCATAAGCCGCAGCTGTCTTACCATCCGGTAATCTGAAGCATGACCCATCTACATACAACTCCCCTTGGGCATCAGACAGTGGGGTGTCAGTCAGGTCTATCCGACCCTTGGTTTCTTCTTCAGTTCAAAAGATACAATCATGTGTGTCTTGTCCACCGCCTTCCGAAGGGAGGGGTAACAACGTGGCAGGATTCAAATTAACACATCGTTTAATCGTTATGTGAGGTGCAAACAGGGTCAATTCGTACCCTGTAAGACGTGCACTAGTTAAGTGCTGCGTCTGCGTCCTGTTTAATAATACGTCCACAGCATGAGGCACCATCACTGTCAGGTCCGTATTCAGGACTAGCCCTTCCGATTGTCTGATTGCTATGGCAACTGCCGCTACAGCCCTCAGACAACTGGGAAGTGCTCTGGCGACATTATCCAAAACCGCCGAGAAATATGCACAAGGCCTTTGCTTACCACCAAAGTCTTGTGTCAACACTGAAAGAGAACAACCGTCCACCTCATGCACGTAGAGCACAAAAGGCTTCCGGTAGTCAGGGGTGCCAAGCACAGGAGCGGAGCAAAGAGCAGTTTTCAGAGCGGAAAAAGCATTCTGGCATTCGTCAGTCCACGGTAAAGGTTCATGCACATCCTTCGTAGTGAGATACAGGAAAGGTTTAGTCAAGAGAGAATAGTTAGCAATCCATTGGCGACAGTAGGAGGTTATGCCAAGCAAAGCGCGGACATCACGTTGCGTGCGGGGGACAGGCATGTTAGTTATGGTTGCGATACGCTCAGAAGTCAACCGTCTTCCCTCCTTCGACAGGAGATGACCGAGATAGGTCACCTCCGGTCGACAATATTGAAATTTAGAAAGTGACACCTTGTTACCGTGGGTGGCCAGGTGTCGCAGCAGGGTTACCGTGGCGTCACGACAACCCTGTTCTGTATCAGAAGCCACAAGGAGGTCATCAACATACTGCAATAAGACATTACCTGGCGGCAATTGCAAAGAGTCCAATACCCTTTTCAGGGCTTGGCTATATATGCTCGGACTTTCGGTGTACCCCTGGGGGGCGCGACAGAATCTAAAGCTGCGGCCTCATAATGAGAAACCGAACAAATGTCTACTATCTGGATGAATGGGAATGCTAAAGAACGCATTCTTTAAATCAATCACCGAGAAAAATGTGGCAGTGGAAGGAATCATCGTTAAGATGGAATTAATGTCCGGCACCACAGGATACTGGGGTACCACAATTTTATTGATTTCTCGTAGGTCGATCACAAATCGATAGGTATTAGCATAATCAGGGGACTGGGGTACAGGGGCTCGTTTAAGAATCGGGAGAATCGGACTGTTGCAGGTATTGGACGCCGTTTCTTCCACCACCCCTGTTTTAATCAGGTCGGAAATAATGGCCAGTAAGGCACGTTCACCTTCGGGGGCTATTTTGTATTGCGGAATCCTTGGCAATCGAGCATTCTGTTTTAAAGTGATGGACACCGGTGGAATTGGTAAGTACCCCACATCAGTGTCCCCCAGGGCCCAAAGGTTCCTCGGGAGTGTCGCAAGCTCAGGGGGTAAGGAGTCAGTTTTTGCAAAACATTGAATGGAGGGGACAGAGGGATTCCTAATGGTTAGGTAAACTCCATCGGGGGAGCAAAAGATGCTTGCATGTAATCTTTTTAGTATATCCATACCCAGGAGATTCTCCCCACACTGGGAGGTGAGGAGGAAAGGTGATTCAATCGTTACTGGTCCCACAGTAAGGGAAAGTGGTTTGGAAATGGGGCTTACCACTGGAGTTCCAGAGAACCCCACGGACACATTAGTCTGGCCAGACAGAGCAGCCCCCGGGACCAAGGCACGTGAAACAGAACTGTTCATAGCCCCTGTGTCAACCAAAAACTTACCTGATGCCTCCAGCAATTGTGCATGGACATAAGGTCCAGCCTGATCTATCGGGATTGACACATGCCCCTTACTCTGCCCTTGGCTATCCTATGCTTGGGTGTACCCGATGTCTCCCTCCGTCACACGTCCATCATGATAATATTGTTTACCCTGACTCTGATCGAAATAATTCTGACTGTTCTCACCTCGTGCCGCCTGTTCCTGTCTCGTGTATCCACCTCGATGTCCACTTACTCTACCCCTTCCACGTCCCCTAGAAGCAGCGTTCTGTTCATGCAGTAACGGGCATTGAGCTCTCCAATGCCCCTCCTCCTTGCAGAAAGCACATTGATTTATGCCAAGATCCGTTCGCCCAGTCGGGTGCACGGGCCCCGCCCCTCTCGGAACGAAATTCTGTACCCCTCTCCCCCTTCCTCTACCTCTCTCCACCTGCTGTGCCAATACTCGTGTTTTCAGATCCTTTGACTTTCTTTCTGTCTTATCCTTGCTCTCATTTTCCCTATGTTCGTAATACTGAGCCATGCTTAATATCGTGGAAGGCGTGGTGGTCGTCCAGGTACTCTCGGCTGCCTGTAGCCTAGCCGATACCTCGGTTAGCAAATTTGTTACAAATCTATTAACAAATAAACGTACACCCCCCTCCGTAGCCAGATCCTGCCCGCTGAAATCAATGAATACTCCCTCAAACCTTGTGAAGAAATCAGATACACTCTCATCCTTCTTTTGTTTACAGGCCGTCAGCTTGTCCCAATCTACCTTTCTGGGCGGGATCAAGGAATGCATATATGTTATTATTTTTTCAGGTAGAGTCAATATCTCAGGTCGGGGCTTATTCCCCGGCTTGCGGTCTCTATCCCAGTTTCTCAGTTGGTCCCATGTCCCACCAAACTCCGTGACATGGTCCTGGTCATGTACCTGGCGCCAAATATCCACCGGTACTAGTAGAGCGAAGAATAATTCAATATCCGCCAACGTCATTACTGCTGACGAGGCGGCTTCGGTCAGTTCTTTATAATAGGCAGTGGGGTTTTTTCTAGGATCAGGCAACTGACTTTTCAAGGATAATACCTCACTCCGCTTCCAAGGGGTATAGACCCATTGTTCCTGGAACCGGGCATCTATTCCCGGACGGGTAATGACACCGTGGTCATCTACCACTGCGGCCACTTCTGGGTGGAAGATAGGGTGTACCTCCCGCATGGGGAATTGGGAGGATCCGGCGGGAAGGGCGGACTGCAGACGAGTTCTATAAGAAACCAAAGTCTGCACCTTCCCATACACGTCTTCGGGTGTCAGTCGAGATTTGTGAGTCTGATCAAGGATATCATACAATATGGCCGGAGCTTTCCCTTCCTGGTGTACCTGTTCCCATACAGAGATGAGACGGTTAGCCATATGTTCCAGGGCATGCTGTTGCATTACCGGTTCGTAGTCTCTCATGGTACTCCAGATATCAGCAAGGGTATAAATAGAATGTCGCATCCACTGCTTGTGTGGCAATAGCTGCCCTTTCCTCTGTTCCCAAAGCAGAACGAGTGAACAACCTCCTCCCCTCCGCCAGACTGGTCGGATGTACTGGAGTAGTCACAGCTGCTACTGGTGTTGTGCTAGCGGAGGAGGAGGGTAGAACAGAAGGGGAAGACATTGACCCCGTCGGCAGCTGAGGGGTCCCGGCTGCAGCTGTCGAAAGTAAATTAGGTAACAGGGCTATAACGTCGGACACAGATGCCGACAACTGGGAGAGGTTAGGCAAGGAGGGAGAGGTAGTATTGGCCGGGGGAGCCGAAGCCGAGGCCCCCAGGGACGTATCTGGGGTCGGGGCCGAGGCTCTTGTCACCTCGGGGTATAGTCTCTGGGGCACATAAGGGGGTGGTGGCCTGGTGTCCAACAGATCCTCTATTTCATCTTCCGCATTCGGGCGGGTCACATAACTTTTATCAACTTTGAGTCTGAATTCGCGATTCATGCAATCCAATCCTTTCTCTACTCTTTCTCGGTCATAGGCCATAGCCTTCTGAGTAACATTCTGTCCTGCCTTGGCTCTAGCTACTTTCTCTTCCCTTATTCGCCGTTGCTTAGCCTCCTTCTGCCATGCAATTAGAGCATCAAACATGGCTTGCCTGCTCCGCCTAGAAAACAGTTGTTCCTGTAGGAAGCAATTTTCTTTTCATCAAACGAACCAGTCTTGGGCCACCGTAATTCTTCATTACCCTTAGTATACTTATGCCACAGAGTGCAAAACAATAAAGGAGAGATTCCATGCTTGACATACATGAAATGGCTTGGACTGCCTTCCGGTGGGGCGGGTTGGCTCTCAGCTAACCTGGAGTCACTTGTGCGGCAGCAGCAGCCAAAACAATTCAATTTACTGAAACAGGACATTTTGGTTAGTTTTTAGACATGTACACATAAAATAACAATCGGACACAATCATACAATCAATATCCGAGAACCAAGCCCGTCGACTCTGGTTCACGATCCAGGTTTCAAACCGCACGCGGGAATTCCGGTCACCCTCCTGGCTCACCACTAAGACCGACCCCTCTCCAACAAGGACTTGCCTCGTCGGGAGTATGGCCTGTGGCTACCCAGTCCAGGTCACAGGTCCTTCCACGTGCAGTCCGTCTATATTCCTCCGGCGCGCTATTTCTAATCAATCCAATATCATCAGTACGTACTTCGAATCAGATCACTGTAATGCAAACCTAATCAAACCAGACACCACTCTCCGGTGCGTGTCTTCAAATCAACGAACCGCTGTCCAGCGCGAGCTTCAAACAAATGCAACCAGTGCTCAAGTCAAGACAAATGCATCGTTCTCAACGAATGCTCTTAAAATCAATCAAACAGCACACCGTCCTCGACGCGTGCTTTAACAAAACATAATGCACCGTTACAACGCGTGCGTCAAATCAAATCAAATCAATCTATACTCACCGGGTGCACCCAGATACGAATGTTCATTCTCCGCTGCCAACTCCTCCTGACCAACTTAGTCCATTTTCTGGGTTAAGCCCGCAGGACCCCGGTGAAGGGTGACTAGCAGCAGGGGACGTACCGAAAAGTCGCGCAGGGTGGGAGAAATCCTCAGGCTCCTTCTCCCGTCGACCGGTCAGGACGCCCCCAATCCCACCACCCGAATACGGGGGGGGTTGACCCTGTCACGGGGTCCCTTCGTGGTCGCCAACTGATGTGTTCAAATAATTATTCCAAGGGCCACACTTACCATTGGCCCGCAATATCCTTTAAATAAGGAGCAGTTGGCAACGTGGAAGGTTCAAACGTTTATTATCATCATAGATCTCTATATAGAGGAGCCTCGTCGATCCTCACCCATCAGGTGCGCTGAGGAAGACTGCCGGCTCCTTGACAGTAACGCACTTTTATACATTTATCAGCACAGCATACAAAACCTTATATGTGGAAAAGTACCAGCTAGTCCTGGCACCCCTAATGAGCTCATGCCTATTTCTAGTTTCGGTTACACATACAAAGGGTTACTATCTTTACAGAGAAGGTCGGAAGGGTGACTCCCTTCTCGTCCCAGGTCTGGAGGAATTCGCTTGATACTCCCTTTTAGCAGATGTGACCTTGCTTCTCAGCAACTCTGCCTGTCTCCTAATTATTACCGTGAAAAGGAAAGGCAGATGGTGTGTAAGAAGACCACGTGACTCCTAAGAGCAAGGGCCGCTATCCAAGATGGAGGCAGTTTGGTTCTCGGCCCTTTTGTCATGCTAAACGTAACGGGGATTTCGATCCTTCCAATGCACCGTGGCTAAGCATACCGTCATTAGATATACTGCGCTAATCATACCATAATGACCTGAATACCTCAATGCAGCCTCAATTTGTGATAACTTCCAAACTTCGTTATAAACAGCATACACCCATCGTTTGGGCCTGCCAACTGCAGGACCTTTAACAAAATCAGTCAAATCTATTTTGTCATTTAATCATGCTAAATGAAGTTTAACAGACGCTAAAGTGGAATGTTGCAGCCAAGACTGGCATAACTTCCCTACTGAGTAGGTAGTTACAGTGTGAGAAGATTCAAAACGGGGGTCCACACGAACCTGTGTATACCCCTGCTTTAAATCCAGAAACCGATGTTGACAAGAGTCCGAACTCGTTTGCCACACCAACCACCCTTCCGGATTCAATTCAGAAATATTGAAGGACGTGTTGTAAACCTGTGTCTGCAACATAGCAAGGGATAGATCCGTATGATTACCCCAATTGGGATAAACACCCAGACCCGGAACGGAGGGAGAATTTAATCTTTTAGAAGTAGCCAATCCAAAACAGGTGGTCTGAAAAATGGACGAATATAAAAATAACATGTGATTCGGGATGAGACAGGCATGATGCAAAGCTTCTGTTCCCTGTACTTGCCATCGTTTGGAGCCCCAAACCGATTTAACCCCTTCAGCGCGGCGCGGATTTCCGCGCCACGCTGAAGGTTCCGTGCGCGGGCGGGGCCGTGACGGAGCGGTTTCATCATGTGCACAGCGCGACCGTCGCGCATGACGGAACCGCTCCGTCACAAGCACGGAAAGGGTTAAGATCGACAGTAGCTTTCCACAGATCATACCCGCCAATTGACAACTGGTCCATAAAGGACTTGGAATACAACAATTTGGTGTGTGTCAGTCTAACTTTAGAAGCAGACTCAGGGGCAACCTTAAAATAAAAGTAGGCTGGATTTGACACACTAAAATCAGAAAAATAGGTGAATTTTTCCACCAACGTGGCAGAGCTGCCCATCCGAGGGGCGGGGCAGTGTTCCCATTGTGTATAATTTACAAAATTTCTAAACGTATTTGCTTTGTGTAGGAAATGCGTGCCATAATGTTGATAACAAAATTGTTCATCATAATTAGCAGTATCTAAATACAAATCCTCAGCATCAAACGCAGCATAATATTTCAAATCAGAAAACAGTGCTTCTATGGCCTGAACATCCCAGTCATCTGAGTGGATGTTCTGCTTAACGACATCACCCATAGAAACACGAAACACATTTGGCACATTAATTACTTCAGTGGGGCCATGAATTTGAAATTTTACGGCATCCCAAGCGATCCCATCACGTACAGGCCAGGCAGTAATGTTCACAAAGGTCTGGTCCCTTTTCATAATGTGTGATGAGGAGTGGGGGGCCAAAGTTCCATTAATTAGTCGAATCGTTGATCTTTCTTTCAGGTAGTGACCATTGATAAGTCTAAAAAACACTACCACAAAGCCAATGAACATAAACAAAAAAAAAACACCAGTCAAATGTAAGTCCAAGGGGGAATTAAAAAATGTCTTTTGAACCAGGCCACAAAAATCGAAACTTTGGACGGGGCAATGGAAGTCATTGAATGAGAATCAAAAGAGTCTTGTGAGTGGGCAACTGTGGTGGATTGTAAAACAGGCAAGGTAACATCCGCAGGATAAGCATACTCAACCTCTTCAAGCATACCACTAGGTGTTGGTGGCAACAAGGGACCAGTAACGGTATGCATCTCGACGGCAACATCAGACACTGTGTTTGAAGCTCGGGCCACAACAGAATTTCTCAGAATCGAAGGGCAAGAAACTGCCGGAGTCATACTAAGAAGAATCGGCCACTCGCTGTAGTTTGACATTGACATTGTCAATCGAGATGTACCTGTTATCCTTTCGACCAGGAAGTGGAGGAAAAATGACTGTTCTAGTACCCTGTACTCCAAGCACTGGAACCGGTGCACGATAAGAGGGGCCGAACTCCTTCTTGTTCTCTACCTTCTCATGGACCAGATCACCAACTCGAGGTAGCCAGCCGACTACCGGAACCTGAAGTTCAGCATCAGATGATGAGGGTACGTGTTCCTTCGCTAGACTGTCTCTGGCTTCTTGAAGATTCTGCAATACAGCACAGTGTTCATGTACGTCAAAGGGTGCGGCTGACGCCGCCATGTCTAGACCATCAAGGTCTGGAACAAACATTCGTACACCAAAGAGCATCATGTATGGGGTCCGCCCACCCAGAGACCTTCTAGGGAGATTATTAAGTGCACGTTGCACGTCATACAAGTGGGCTAGCCAGTTCCGGCCAGTACCCAAAACTCTGGCTGTCAAAGATTGCTTTAAGTCACGGTTCATTCGCTCCATTACACTATTACCCTCAGGCCGGTATGGAGACGAAAATTTGACTTGGACCCCCAAATTTCTCATGGCTTCTTTGTACGCCTTAGAGGCGAACGCAGGGCCCTGATCAGAATGAAAGGTACCACATGCAAAACTCCCAACAAAGACACGCAAATCTTTTATGACAGTGCGAGAATCAGCACTCCTTTGTGGCCACACCCACAGAAAACGTGTGCACGAATCCACTGCAACCAAGATGTATTTGTACGCAGTATCAGAGGTAAAAGGACCGCAATGATCTAAATAAACACAACCCATTGGTTTATTAGATATGTACAACTGAGTTTGTGGTGGGTGCACCGCAGTTGAAGGTTTAATCTGCTGGCAAATGTCACAATTAAGAACATAAGCTCTGGCTTGTTTATACAAACCGCACCACCAGTAACGTTGTTGTAACAGAGATATAGTAGATGCAAAGCCGGCATGCGCGATTGATGGAGCGGGTAAAATATTTTCTTTTATATACCCAATCCATTTATATATGTTTATATTAAAACGAATAATAACTAATTCTAATGAATAATAGAGTGATGTGATGATAATTAATCAACCTTATTAACCAAGAGAATACACGTGGGAATGCATTTGCATGGCTAAAATAATAAGTGAACTAAGTTTGTACGCATATTAAAGTTATATGTTTTGCTTAAGCAGTGTTAATGTGATTTGCGCTTAAATAAACCAGCATTAACGGCTTTGAATGTTGCATATGGCTAGATAAATGCATACACATAAGGGTATTAGTAAGGGAATAACACTGTTTTAATCATTTCTATGTATTAATTACGATTTTGTGTTTCTTTGCTTAAAGTTGACTATTTTGGCCTACCAAAAGATGGCTGCCGACTGAATCCTAACTAAAGTACATGACTTCATAAATTGAGCAATGGAGAAAGGCGCCTGCACCGACTTCGTTGTGGCCTTTCCATGACCCATCGGACCGGGTCCATGAAGACTACCCTGGACGAGGTGCCAATGTCCCTGAACGTGAAGCAATTGTTGCCATTTGGGAAAAATGAACTACCAAAAGCCACCTATTCACAATAGACTGATACTTTCTTGACCTGAGAACAGCCTTTCCCATGCGCCTAGTTTATTCATCATCCACATGTGAAATTTGGAGAATGTTTCTTAAATGTATTGGGACGTGGCTGAATTCAGTGGCCTGAGAATAAAGAAAATGTTACTGTTATATGTAAATTTTAGTATAAATATTAGTAGTCTAGAGAGGAAATTGTAACTCGAGACCCTAGCTGATCGATGCTACTCTATGTGACACTCCATATTGCTCTTCGCTAGGAGATCCTTATGCTGACGGAAGAGGACGGGACTTTAGGATTCTGATGAACTTTCTGAGGACCGGTTCTGACTTAGAAAATGACAAATAGCCAGAATAGGTAAATATGACAAAAGATAATATGGTATTGTTAGGATTTAACCTGCAGTTTAATTAGATAAAGAAAAATCATTATTTTAAGAACTGTGTCGGGTGATTATTTCTTGAAATGATTATTGAATAATTTGAGAATTAAAGAGTCATCAAATTCTATTACAACTAAATGATCTAGTCGACCTCCGGATTGAGAAACTAGTAGGGTAAGTCAATAGATGAGTTTTCCTCTATCCATGTGAATAACGGTAGTTCGAGATCAAATATCTCCTCTGTAAGGCACGGATAGTTTGAAGAGAATGAATGTTGGTGTTATGGGCCCCACCAGCGTGTGATGTGTGTATGTGCGTGTGACTGAGAAATCATTCTATCCGTGGAAGCAGGGGGAGATTTTGTCTTCTGAACTGCACCAGTATTTCTGGTAGCAAGATGAGGGTTTTTATTGTTTTGGTTTGATGATTTGGCATGTATATAGCTTATAGATTATTGATTGGTATTGATATATGTACTAACACTATATGTTGGAGTCGTATTGAGTTTTATGTTGTCTGTACGGCTTCTGGGAGGTAGGAAGTCGGGAATTGGTAGCAGTTCCGTAGCAGAGCAGGGATAAGTGCTGCTCTGGGGAAAGACGGAATTGTGTTTGCCCGTAGGTACACGGGGGAAACGTGTGACAATGGAAGTTGCACATCGCATTGTCTGGGTTCGATTCGGTAGCATTGCCGAGTGTTACCATTAGTGATATTTCTGTATGAGAAAGGTGTGAATGATAGCAAAGGGTTACCTGTGAAATTTTGGTCTTAAGTACCAGGAAACCCATTGGTATGCCGATAACGCTTATCACTGAAAAGGTAGCAGGTGTTCTCTGAGCTTGTTAGAAGGGCGAAGTAGAGGTAAGCGCTGCTTTGTGAATGTATGTTATAATTCTGTAGTAGGACAAACTGTTTGCTGTTCTCGGGAAAGCAGGATTCTGTGTGAATGAACTATATTTTCTTGTGTAAAAGTGCGTGAACGAAATAGCATTTGAATTGATTGCGGAACTCTGGTTTTATCTCTCAGGAGCATTGCGTTTCCACCTATGTGTTTTAATTCCGAAGAAAACAGTTAATTGATGCTTGAAAGAAGGGTGAAGTAGAGGGATACGCTACTTTGCCAACGGACATAATGATTCTGTAGTAGGGCAGAAGTAAGCGCAGGAAAACAGAATTCTCGTGGGAAAGGTCTTTTGCTATTCTGTGGTTAGCGGAGCAGACAATGGAGATGTTTGTGTGTTGTAACTAACAAATATTGTAAAATTGAAACAAAGTCTACCGAATAGTTTTATAAAGGAGGGGTAGACTGTAGACAGGAGTCAGGAGCAGGAGCTGCTGCAGCGACTGCTGACGTCAGGAGGACCGCGCTGGGATTGGACAGCTAGTCAGGGACGTAAACGCTCCAGGATTGGTGCGTTAGTGTGAGTCGCGCAGGGATTGGAGGTTGTGACAGTGACGTAAACGTTCCAGTATTGGTGCGTTAGTGTGAGTCGCGCAAGGATTGGAAATTGTGACAGTGACGTAGACGCGCTAGAATAGGTGCAGGAGTAAGAGTCGCGTTGCTATTGGACTAAAGATCGTACTGTAGCAGGAAAGACTAAAGGGTTCACGAAAGAAAGGAAAATGTATTATCATTCACCCGAAAAGAAGAAAAAATCTTTATTTAGTAAAATGAGGAATTGGTTTGTGAAAAACAAAGAGATTGTGACTAGGGAAGGACAGTTACTTCCTCCAGCGAAAACCCCCGCATCCTTCATGGTTGCGAAATATGGGTGCCATACGTGCATCTGGTTAGACAATTGGGCGAAGTATACAAAGGAAGACGGAGTTCTAGCGTTTCCAGAGGATGGGTCCTTTAATTTGGCAATATTGAGGAACTTACGGGAGAGAATGATGAGCTTAGATCCGCGACCTAGGCCTACGCAGTTTGAGGCATTGACAGAGTGGGAAGATGAGGTGCATGAGCGAGAGAAACAGAGAAATGGCAGTAGGTACCGGTACATGTTTGGACGGCCAAATGATCGCGAAACTCATTGTGATCGAATGAGAAGGTGGCGAGATGCTAGTATGACTGAAGGACTGTTTCCCGTTAGAACTGCAGGAGAAAGTGAGGGAAGGAAATGCCTAGAAAAGAAAAATCATGTAGAAACCTGGAGATATGGGGCCAACGAGATAGATGATGATGTCCTAGATGATATGTTTTTCAAAAGCCCACCTCCGTACAGGCAGGAACCAGAAACGCCAACTGCAGATACACCAGTGAGGGAGACTCTGAGAATCATTAAAACAGAAGGTGTGACTCCGGAAGTAAAAAGAAGAAATTCTCTTAAGGAACGGGGAAAGGAAAATAGGGCAGAGAGTGAAAATTCTAGGGAACTAGCAAAAACCACATTAGAACTGACTGAGAAGATAAGAGAATTGACGAAAAATCTAGAAGCAGTTACCGTCCCTGTGACTATAGGTCCTGTTATGCCTATTTTTGAGAAGCAGAAAGACAGTGAGCACGGACTAACAGTCCCGTATGTGAACAATAGACAGGAAGAACAGCCCCTGATGAGAGCAAAAGAGAATTCCTGGGGACATACTATGAGTAAAAGTGAATTGCATGTGTCAAAGAACCCATTTTATTGTCCTGATACTGTCGAGAGAAGCAGAATGGTAGGAGGATCAATATTAGAACCACAGAGATTGACAGAACCAGGGAATGTAGAAAAATCAGTGAGTATAACTACCGACGAATTGAACGAATGGCTGAAGGGCTTGCAGGATAAACAGAAAGAATCTCATACCGTTGATGTGGCAAAATTACGGATGGTGTTAGAAGAATTGATTGTAGGGACCATCCCCACAGAAAAGCTGAAAAATTACCAAGATGAGGAATTACTGTTTTTGTGCAAAAGTGTCACTTGGAGAGCAAAGAATTTACATGACAGACTAGCAGAAATAGCAAGTGAAATGGGAATTGACATGGACAAGGTAAAAGCTTTACAGAAGCCATACCGAGTGGATTTCACAGAAAAAGACATTGAAAATCTGAACGCTGCAGGACGAATAGGGCAGATTAGGGATATAATCACAGTATTGAGGAAATGGGGAGATGTGGACAAATGGAAGAGCAGGTGGTATAGGAAGCGGGATGACACCTCAGACAGAACATTTCCAGCGTTTCCTATGAGAGAAAAGGAGAAGGTGGTGACAGAGTTCCCTATGAGAGAGATTCCAGGAGGGGGTATGTGCATGTCCCATGGACCCGACAGGACATTTTGTCATTTACCAATGACTTCCCTCGATTTCGGGAAAAAAGCCGGTTGAGTGATACAGACAGGTAGACAGATTTGTTAAATTGTAAAGTGCTCTGGATGATCTGAATAGTCTGTTTGATATAATAGTGCCAGCAGACTTGTGGGCAGAATGCAAGATAGTCATAGATTGGCCAACCAAAGAATACCAGAGAGATCCCAAAACAGGAGTCCCAGACCCAGAGGTAATGAAGAAATACGAACAGGTCATGGTATTCTTGAAAAACAAAGTGCCTCCAAAAGAAACAGACTGGGTTAAAATAGATCGAACACATCAGGAAGTGAAAGAATCAGTCCACGCATACTATGAGAGGCTAATTTTGGCTTTCAAACAGTTTAGTGGGGATGACAGTCTGGGAGAAAAGGACCTGAGTCATTTTGTGTACAGATTTGTGTATGGTCTGCCTCCAGAAATTGGGGACATGATTAAGCAGCACACCGTGGACTGGCAGAGCAAGAAAATAGATGAAATCCTAAGGCATGCAAAATACTTTAGTGATGAGATTGAGGCAAAGCAGCGAAAACTAAAAGAAAAGGCAATGTGGGCTCAGGTGAAGGTTGCAGAGAGACAGGAAGCTCAGCTGGTAGAACAAGCTAATAATCCAGGTATTAAATCAAGATTTGGCTCGGGAAAAGGGAAAGGTAATATAGAAGAAGCAAAGAAGAAGTTCCCATGCCACAATTGTGGAAGATTAGGGCACTGGAAATCCGAGTGTAAATATCCACCAGGTACTAATAATGAAAATCCGTCATTGAATGCACAGGTGCAGTGTGAGGGGAGTGGCCCACTGCCGCAACAGCAGAAGGCTGTTAATCCACAGAATCAGGTGCCAAAACCGCCCTTACCACAGAGCCGGAATATCCAGAAATATAGTAAGGAGACGGGATTCTACAATGAAGAACAGGTAAACAAACCGCAACGCGCGAGCGCTGTGTCACAATATTGGCTGCAAAATGACGAGAGTGAGCCAAAAGAGATTTATTGACGGTGCCGAAAAGAGGAAGCAGGGTGCGTACTTGCCGCATCTCTAGAAATAGATCAGACAGGACCATTTGTGGATGGAAAAGTTAATGATGAGAACATTACTTTTCTAGTAGACACTGGAGCTACACGATCCACTGTCAGATCAGCAGATGTGAAAAATCTTCCTCTTTCGGATGATACAATCCAAGTAGTTGGTGTATCAAACACCCAGATTAAAACGTACCTTACTGAACCTGTAAAGGTCAGATTGGGGAAATTTTCAGACATGCATCGATTTGTGGTGTGTGACACCAGTCCTGTGAATTTACTAGGTAGGGATTTGTTGTGCAAAATGAATTGCACCGTATTCTGTACACCAGACGGAATAGCCTTTGAAACACCAGATGAAGATGTTCTGTATAAGATGACCATAGCTAACAGAGAGTGTGAGGTTGCTGGAACCTATGCAGTATTTAATCCAGATGAATTGCCCCCAGAGTTGAAACAGACAGTGAAGGCAGCAGTCTGGGATTTCACTGGAGAAGATGTAGGCCTGATGAGAAACGTAGACCCAGTGAGAATCGCTGTAAAGGAAGGAGCAGTTTACCCAAACATTCCACAATACAGACTGACACCTGAAATAATAGCAGGAGTAACCCCTTTAATTGAGAAAATGATCCAGCAAGGAGTGTTAAGGGAAATAATGAGCAGTACATGTAATTCGCCTATAATGGGACTGAAAAAGCAGACTGGAAAGTTCAGGATTGTGCAAGATTTGAGAAAGATTAACAAGATTGTTGTATCATGTTGTCCCATTGTTCCAAATCCCTCAGTAATTTTGTATCAGATTCCACATGATGCAGAATGGTACACAGTAATTGATTTGTGTCATGCTTTCTTTTCCATTCCGTTGCATCATGACAGCCAGCCGCTTTTTGCATTTTGGTTTGGAGAGCGTATTTTGGCATGGTGCCGAATCCCACAGGGGTACACTGAGAGCCCCTCCATTTTCAATCAGTTGCTAAAGAAATCCCTGGAAAGTCTTACTATGCCTGAGAATTCAGTTTTGGTCCAGTATATTGTCGACCTATTGGTGGCGTCAAAGACACGTGAGGCCTGTGAAACAGACACCATAGCCTTGTTAAATCATTTGGCAGATGGAGGACTGAAGGTATCTCCAACAAAATTACAATACTGTAAAAAGGAAGTAACATACTTGGGTCATACTATCGAAAAAGGGCTGAGAAAAGTAACCATAGACAGGATCAGAATCATTAGAGGAATGAGAGCTCCAATGACCCAAAGAGAGGTGAGAATGTTCCTAGGAATGGTTGGTTACTGTCGTCAGTGGATAAGTAATTTTTCCCTGATTGCCAAACCATTGGTAAAATTGACAAAAAGTGAGGTCAAAGACCCCCTTGAACTGAACAAAGAAGAATTGGCAGCATTTAAACAGTTGAAGAACAGTCTTTGTGAAGTCCATGCACAGGGTATGCCAGACTATGAGAAAGAGTTTGAGCTATACTGTAGTGAGCGAAACGGATGCGCACTCTCAGTGTTAATACAGAAACATGGAAGGCAAAGGAGACCAGTGGCATATTTCTCGTCAATGTTAGATCCAGTGGCAATAGGTCTGCCCGGATGTCTGAAAGCAGTAGCGGCTACATGCCGAAGCCGAGAGCAGAGTGAGGGAATCGTGATGGGGTATCCAGTAAGAGTGTTTGTACCTCATAGTGTGGGGATCCTTTTGACAAGGAGTCGAACACAATTCATGTCACATAGTCGGCTGACTAAGTATGAAAAGGTCATTCTAGGTGCAACCAATGTGAGTCTGGAAAGATGTGTGAATGTGAATCCAGCCACACTTTTACCTGATGCAGAGAGAGTGGAGATAAGAGAGGACGTTGATCATGATTGTCTGGATGTGCTTGACTACTGCACGAAACCTCGACCTGACATAAGAGAGCTGCCACTGCCAGAAAGTGATTATGTGTTTTTTGTGGATGGATCCTGTCTGAGAACAGATGAAGGAGTGTTGAGCGCAGCATATGCAGTATGCACAGTTTCAGCAGATTCAGAAGCATCAATCTTGAAAGGAGTTAAATCCGCTCAAGTAGCAGAAATAGTGGCATTGACAAAAGCATGCAAAATTGGGAGGAATGTGAGAGTGACTGTGATGACTTATAGCCAGTATGGCTTCGGAGTTGTCCACGACTTTGGCCAATAGTGGCTACAAAGAGGTTTCCTGACCTCAAGTGGAACTCCCATAAGGAATGCAGAAGTGGTTGGAAAATTGCTTGAGGCAAAACAAATGCCCAAAGAATTGGCTGTGGTGAAATGTGCTGCTCATGGGCAGGGTAGTGATTACATCACTACCGGGAATCGCTTTGCGAATGACATGGCTCAGTATTTTGCCCGAAACCAATACTCAATTAATCGGTCAAAAGAAAAGGAAATGTCTTCTTGCACCATAATGTTTACTAACGTTGTGGGAACATGGGATGAAGTGAGGCAGTTGCAGGATGAGCCAGTTGATGAGGAAATGAGGCAGTGGGTAAAAGCAGGTTGTGCACCCAGGGAAAAGGATCATGTGTGGGTCTATCGGGATGGAAGACCAGTAATGCCTATGATAGCATGATGTCAACAATGGCACGGATGTATCATGGCCAAGGACATCTGGGAAGGGATGCCATGATAAGGGCTTTTGAGCAGACCTGGTACAATCCAAAATTCAGGTTGATAGCAGAAAGTCTCTGTCAAAGATGCCTGACATGTCAGCAGTACAACCCTGGAAGGAAAACTGTGGTGAGTCTAGGCACCATAGGCCGGGAGGGAGGACCTTTCACCAGAATGCAAGTAGATTTCATTGAAATGCCCCCTCATAAAAAACTGACTTATGTTTTGGTGGTAGTTTGTCTGTTCTCGAGGTGGGTGGAAGCATACCCAACCAGAAGAAATGATGGAATCACAGTGGCCAAGCAATTGTTGAGGGAATTCATCCCAAGGTACGGGTTCCCAATAACCATAGAATCAGACAGAGGAGGACATTTCTACAATGAGATCATGAAATTGATTTGTGAAGCATTGGGTGTACAACAAAAACTGCATTGTGCCTACCGACCAGAGGCTTCTGGTGTGGTCGAGCAAATGAAAGGTACTATCAAAAACAGAATAGGGAAAATGTGTTTAGCCACAGGTATGAAATGGCCTGATGTCTTGCCTCTGGTTTTGATGACCATCAGGTCTACTCCAGACAGAACTACAGGGTTGAGTCCACACGAGATCATCATGGGACGCGCCATGAGACATGTGTTTGTACCAGTCAACAAGCTGATGACTATAATTGATGACATGATTTTGGATTACTGTAAAGGCCTGGCTGACGCAGTTCATTCTGTGTTTCACCAGGTTGGAGCGGATGCCACCACACTTGAAAAGAAACCAGCCCATGATTTGAGCCCAGGGGACTGGGTGACAATAAAAGTCCACAGAAGAAGAAATTGCCTGGTTCCAAGGTGAGGAAGGCCAAGGCAAGTCATCTTGACCACAACAACTGCTGTGAAGTGTGCTGGACTGAAAAACTGGATACATGCAAGTCACACTTTAAGAGTTCCAAATCCAGCAGACGGCATTGGAAAAGAATATTTCGATGAATCAGAATCAAGTGATGAGTCAAGCAATGAGAATATAAAGTCAAAAGAAAATCCTGAAATACAAAGGGGTAGGTCCTAATATTTAGAGAGAAATTCTGTCCGTTCGACGGGTGAGCTGGGTTGGGCCATCATCTAAGAACATAGAAGGAGATTGCATTGTTATTAACTTCAGAAATCTCTCCACAGTTAAATTTATTCTTGGCAGTATTAACACATATTTTCCCCTCCTACTGTCATAACCTCTTTGCCATTGGGCTACTTTTATAGACCCCATTACAGACTACCCAGCCCTGCTTTACCACCTTTTCCTCTGTATAATAGGTTTAGCGCATTGTCTGATCAGGGCACCTTGGACTGACCATCACCAATTCTCTTAGATCCAGTAACCAGGAATCATTTTAACACACCTGACCAAGCGGGGGAATCAACTATCCACCCCACTATAGAGACCTTCAATGATACCAAGGTGCCCACACTGTTATCCCACCCTAAAGTCAATAATCATGTCACTACCTTGTCAACATCTAATTACAATTTGACAATCCTGAGTTGGAATATAGCAGGCCTCAATGCGAAAGTAACAATTAGGGACTGGGTGGACTGGGTTTCTAACTTTGACATCTTGATGTTTCAAGAAACTTGGTGTACTAGCCCTTTATTTTTTGACGGATACAGCTGTCTTAACCAAATTGTACCAACCCCGGCCATGGGTAGACCTAGTGGGGGACTATCCATCTGGGCTAAAATTAGGGCAGATGTCAAAATTGAACCATTGGAAACAAATGATATGAGCTTTCAGGCATTGCTTTACATCAGCAGAATAAGAATATGTTTAATTAATTTTTATAACAATGATTTTAAAACACATCCTAATATGAATTTTATAAAGTTGTTTGATTTTATTGATGATATTACAGATGGTCAAAAGTATGGCAAACTTGACGGGATATGTTTGGGAGGAGACTTTAATGCACACATTCACCGTCAAACCCCTCCCTGCAACAGAGGTGAAGAACTGTCTAACCACTTGGCCACACGGGACCTAGCTAATGTTATGGAAAAGGCAAACACTGCCGTAAATAAATGTCCCGTGGCCACCTATGTCGGGCGTGGGAGTGCATCTACAATTGATTACGTATTTATAACCTCCCCGCTCGTGGATCTTTTATTAGCGGCCACAGTTGTTAGGACTGTATATAGTGACCACCATCCGATTTTATCCTGTTTTAAATTTATTAAAAAAATGACGAAACGGAGAGAAACAGGGGCTAAAAATGTAGCTGTGTCGACAGACAAATTTAGGGTGGTCTGGAAGGGGATTGATAAGAAGGGGGTGTTAGCTTGTATCATAAAATCTCATCCTTTATTAGTATCTACCTGTCTATCCTCCGATAGCCCCGGACATGCTATTGTGGAAGCATTCACGGGGTTGTGTATGACTATAAAAAAGGAGATATCTAAGCCAGCTTCAATTAACATCAATAAAAACCCAAGATGGTTTGATAATTTATGCTCCAAAGCAAATAGGGAATTAAGGACTGCCCTTAAAGCTGATCCACCAGATCAGTTACTGGTGAGGACCCTGAGGTCTAGATACAAGCGTACCTTAAAATCAAGATCTGAAGAGCTTTTAAAAACCCATTGGGAATCCCTTGTACGCACAGCAGCAACGAAGGATGTTGCTGGGTTTTGGAGCGAGGTTAAGAACCTGAGATTGATCGGCTCTAATATCACCCCCATAAATTGTAGCATATTAGGGGATGTGTGGGTGGACACTTTTCAAATATTTACATGGCACCGACCCCTTTTTTGGCAAATCCTCAGCCCCTCAAGTTACCGAATATTTCTATAATGGAGGTGGAGGATGCAATTTTTCAAAGCACAGGGAACAAAGCCCCGGGCCCTGATGGATTATCCATTGACCTAATTAAATCAGAGCCTGACTTCTCGTCACCCCTACTGTGCAATGTTTTTAATAATCTATCAAATACCTCACTGCCTGATTCCTGGTCCAACAGCATTATTGTACCAATTTGTAAAAAAGGTAGTAGACTTGACCCTGGCAGCTATTGCCCAATATCATTAATCGACAACACACTGAAGATGTTGGGCAGGGTCATTTTTATTAAGATCAGTAATTGGGCTGAAGAAAACACGATTTTACATCCATGCCAGTTAGGTTTCAGAAGTAATGTAGGGACGGTGGAGCAATGCTTAAACCTAAATTTAGTATTAGCTAAATACACCGTAGCTAAAAAATCTCCACTCTATCTAGGTTTTATGGATTTAAGTTCTGCTTTTGATTTTGTTAACCGTTCCCGTTTATGGAAAGGTCTGCTGAGCTATGGCTTAGATGAACCTTTGGTCCATTTTTTGGCCCATTTACACAGCGATTTAAAAGCTCGTGTTCGAATAAACAATGATGGTGAGGTTTCAGGCGAGATTTTCATTGGCAGGGGGGTAAGACAAGGTTGTGTCCTGGCCCCCCTGCTTTTTATTTTATACATAAATGAACTAAGCACATCTTTGGGCAAACTAACTACCGACGTCCCGCTCATCAATGGTAATCCCCTTCCTGCACTTCTCTATGTGGACGATGCGGTTCTTATGGGCCGAACACCCAATGCACTGCGCACTTTAATCTCAGGCTTCGTCTCTTATATGGCCGATCTCGACTTATGCACACATTTTAAAAAATCCTACATAATGTCCTGCGGCCCAAAGAAACACAAAATTCGCCACATCATGTCAGGGAATAATGTTTTAAATAGCACTTGCACTTTTCCTTATTTAGGCCTGTTGTTTTCTGACTTTGGATCCTGGCAACCCCATGTTGCCAGAGGGAGGAACAAACTGGGTAAAGCTATCAATTCTATAATTACCCTCTGTCAACCAAAGCATGCTGAGGTCATTCTACCACTCTTACAAATTTATAAGACCCAGTGCCTACCTACAGGAACTTATGGTGCTGAGGTGTGGGGATATTCGAATTGTACTAATATCCAGACGGAAGAGAATAAATTCTGCAGGAAGGCTCTGGGGGGGGGGTCATTTCGGCGCCCTCCTATGTGTGCCATAGAGAATTGAATCTCCCCTATATAGAGGACTTTATACAATCCAGACCCGCTTTGTTTTGGTTAAAAATTTGGCAAAACCCTGCTGCCTCCTTGACTCGTGATATTATTTCAGACTGCCTAAAAAGCGAGCGGGCTAATTATATTCCTTGGCTCAAGGCGGTACAGAAGAGTTTAGTAAGCGTGGAAATGGGGCACCTTTTCTCAGCACCCCAAATAATAGACTGCTCGCATAAAAATATAGTAAAAAGGGCTTTATACGACCTGTACCGAGCAAAAAGAGAAAACATTGAATTTGTAAAGCCAGCTATCCTCCGGTACATCCCCATTCAAGAACCATGTGGTAGGCCACACAATATGCCCCATGGTTACCTGCGCAAGAAACTGGGTAGATGGAATAGGAGCTTGCTGTTTCGGTTCAGGGATGGAAGTGTGGTAAATTTACTCTGTTTCCCCTTAGGCTATACCCATAATCTGGGAAATGTAAGCTGCCCCTGTAACCAAGGTGGTAAACAAAGTTTGCTACATTTTACATTGTTCTGTGGTTTTTACGTAAAATATACCAAACACTTCCCAATTCCCTATTTTAGAGTCAGTGCTTTGACGGATTTTAATGCAGCTTTTAGAGATTTACTGATGTTAAGCTCAGACGATGTAATCTTTAGAGTTAGTCGTTTTCTCCAAACTGCTGTCCGTTCCCGCGCTTCAATGAACATGGCCTGATAGGTTGCATTACTATTTTGCATTTATTTGCACAATGGGTGTTCGCATACTTCAATGAACATGGCCTGATAGGTTGCATTATTATTTTGCATTATTTGCACATTGCATCTTTGCACAATGGGTGTTCCTCCACACATGTTATGATTAATAATGTGTTGTTTTTATCGTTCACTTGGATGATTATCGTGTTTTATACATACTTTAGTGGATGTAATTTTTAGAGCTATTTGTCTTTTATCTTCTGCTGTCTGATGTTGAGCGAAATGAACATGGTTCGTCAAGCCTGAATTATCTTTGTATTTTTTACACATTGCATATTTGCACCAATATTGGCCCTTTTGCACATATTATAGCTATTTGATGTAGTCCCTGTTGTTTATAGGGATGAATGTTGTGATTTATATGTACTTTTATTGTTTTTTTTTTTAAATATATCCGAATAAAGATCATTTGATTGATTGATTGAAAATCCTGAAAGGGGGGAAAATGAGCCAAGACTAGTTCAGACTCCCAGAGAAGAAATTCTAAGGAAAAGATAGCAGATTTCAGATGGTTCAGATTCTGGATATGAGCAAAACGCCAATGGTGAACACAGAAAGAAGAAAAGAAAAGAAAAGAATGTCCAGTCAGAAGTAACATTTTCACCAAATGAGAGAGTAGAAGAAGTTCCACCTGAGAAAATATTGGAAGGAGAAGAAGGGACAGTCACAGAAAGAGAGGGACAGATTGCGGAAAAACCCCGAGGAGGTGTAGGGAACTGCAACACCCAGCTAGGTGAAGGGACAAGTAGTCAGCAGGAAAATTGCGTGCCGGAGACCCGAGGAGGGACAGAGGTAGGGCCAACCCAAGAGGTGGAAAAGGAGATTACTGAAAAAGAAAAGTCAAACAAGACAGAATCTGAGGACAGTGAAACTGAAATACCAGAGGGTCGAGTTCTAAGAAAGAGAACTTGGAATGAGGAAAGAAACAGTAAAGACGGCAAAACAAGAAGAAATGCTAAAGGAGACCTTTGGCCAAACAATATTAAGAAGCTGAGATATCGATTGACACGAGTAAAACCCTCAGAGGCTGAACAAGTGAATGAAGTAACCAGTCAGCATCCAGAAAAAGAGGGAGAAACAGAAGTGTCTGAAGCAAACAAACGATCAATAAAACCAAACCAGAATTACCTGCATCTGTTTCAGAAGGGGTGACTTATCATCACCTCCCAGCAACTTATGGAATAACATGTAGCGTTTTAACTAGTATATTTTATCAAGTAGGAAAATTAGAGTATAATTTGTCTAATATAGATAATATTCTTGGACGATTGCCCATGAATAAAGAATTAAATCCAGCTAAAGATGCTAATGTATTAGGAGAAATTTTTATAGAAACTAAAGGACTAACTCTAGAATATATTTTTAAGAACAATTTAACTTGCAGTTTGAAAACAGAAGAGAAAACATTTTTGGATATGGTTGAAGAGAGCAGACTAAAAATACACCAGAATGCAGAAGGACATAAAGAAGGGCAAAACATTTGGGAAATAGATGGGAAAAAGGAGACACAGGGTGGAGTTAGACCAACAATAGCTATAGACTCACCCCAGAAAGGCAAATTATGCATTATGAGGGAAAGGTCCCAATATGATTATATCTATATAGGGACAAGTGAGTATCATGAAACATATTAAATTGCATCTGGATGGGGATTTAGAGGTGGAGAAGATCCAGTTTTCCCTGGACTGTACTATATTTGTGGGAACAAGGCTTACTACAGGTTGCCCGACCATTGGTATGGCACATGTTATGTTGGCCTGGTCTTTCCAAAGATCTTTCACATGGATAGAGTAGAAAATAGTGGACCAAATAACCTACTAATGCATAGCAGAAGAAAAACCTGGTTAGAAATTGTAGGTGACATTTTTGGAGCCTTGATACCAGCAGTGGGAATATCTTGGAATGCAAATAATATTCGGAAATTGTCAACCATAGTGGATCGCTTGTCAACAAGCACCGCTGGAGGATTTCTCTTGGTAAACACTGAGCTGGTTGCCATGCGTGCTATGATTATGCAAAATCGACTTGCCCTTGATATCTTATTGGCAAAAGAGGGTGGAGTCTGTGGAATGCTGAAAGTTCAACATTGTTGCACTTACATTCCTGATGAAAGCAGAGATCTAAAGGTCTATATTAAGAATATTACAGAATTGCATGATGAAATAAAACCACTGGAGGTTGAAAGTATCTGGACTAGAATTAGTAATAAAATGGCTGATATTAAAGCTTATTTAGGTAAATTAGGTAGTACTATAATAGGGAAAATATTATTTCCATTAACCTGTGTGATTTTTATATTATTAATACTTAGATTAGGATGTATGTGTTGTAGACATAGAAAAAATAAAAAGAAGGTTAAACAAGAAATCTACAAAAAGAGGGAAAAGAAACTAGAAAAAGATCTCAATGAAATAGAATTGGAAGAATGGAAGGAGAGTATGTATGACGAAACCAAAAGAGAAGATGAAAGGGAAACAGAATTTTAATTGAGCAAGAAAACATTTCAAATTTCTGTAAAAGGGGAAATAAATTGAATTTTTGTGGGTTTTGTTTGTGGTGATAAAATCACCAAAGGGGGGATTGATGGAACGGGTAAAATATTTTCTTTTATATACCCAATCCATTTATACATGTTTATATTAAAACGAATAATAACTAATTCTAATGAATAATAGAGTGATGTGATGATAATTAATCAACCTTATTAACCAAGAGAATACACTTGGGAATGCATTTGCATGGCTAAAATAATAAGTAAACTAAGTTTGTACGCATATTAAAGTTATATGTTTTGCTTAAGCAGTGTTAATGTGATTTGCACTTAAATAAACCAGCATTAACGGCTTTGAATGTTGCATATGGCTAGATAAATGCATCTACATAAGGGTATTAGTAAGGGAATAACACTGTTTTAATCATTTCTATGTATCAATTACGATTTTGTGTTTCTTTGCTTAAAGTTGACTATTTTGGCCTACCAAAAGATGGCTGCCGACTGAATCCTAACTAAAGTACATGACTTCATAAATTGAGCAATGGAGAAAGGCGCCTGCACCGACTTCGTTGTGGCCTTTCCATGACCCATCAGACCGGGTCCATGAAGACTACCCTGGGCGAGGTGCCAATGTCCCTGAACGTGAAGCAATTGTTGCCATTTGGGAAAAATGAACTACCAAAAGCCACCTATTCACAATAGACTGATACTTTCTTGACCTGAGAACAGCCTTTCCCATGCGCCTAGTTTATTCATCATCCACATGTGAAATTTGGAGAATGTTGCTTAAATGTATTGGGACGTGGCTGAATTCAGCCATTCAGTGGCCTGAGAATAAAGAAAATGTTACTGTTATATGTAAATTTTGGTATAAATATTAGTAGTCTAGAGAGGAAATTGTAACTCAAGACCCTAGCTGATCGATGCTACTCTATGCGACACTCCATGCTGCTCTTCGCTAGGAGATCGTTATGCCGACGGAAGAGGGCGGGACTTTAGGATTCTGATGAACTTTCTGAGGACCGGTTCTGACTTAGAAAACGACAAATAGCCAGAATAGTTAAATATGACAAAAGATAATATGGTATTGTTAGGATTTAACCTGCAATTTAATTAGATAAAGAAAAATCATTATTTTAAGAACTGTGTCGGGTGATTATTTCTTGAAATGATTATTGAATAATTTGAGAATTAAAGAGTCATCAAATTCTATTACAACTAAATGATCTAGTCGACCTCCGGATGGAGAAACTAGTAGGGTAAGTCAATGAATGAATGAATGAATGAAAACAGATATATACAGCGCAACTCAGCCCAATGGGCATCAAGGCGCCTAACCAAAAGCTAGATAAGTACAATAAACTTGCTTACTGGTAGGCCTTAATAAAACACCATGTTTTGAGCGCTTTTTTAAACTGGACTAGTGACGGTTGGGCCTTAATTTCTGCGGGAAGGGTATTCCATAAAAGGGGAGCCAAGTTGGAGAAAGCTCTACCACCCCATCTGGCTTTCTTTACCCGAGGAACTACCAAAAGATTCTTCTCAGAGGAACGCAAGCTCCTACTCGGAGTGTAGAAGGTTAGCAAAGAACCTAGTGCATTAGAGGATCCGGAGAATAGGGCTCCAAACACTAAGCACAAGAGTTTAAAAGAAATCCTCTGCTGGATTGGAAGCCAGTGCAGACTTTTTCTGGCTAACGTAGCCGAGGACAAAAAGGGTGCAGCAATAACAAATCTTGCTGCGGCATTCTGTACCACCTGGAGGCGAGAGATGAGACCCTTGTTGATCTCAGCATACAAAGCATTACAATAGTCCAATCTTGAACCCACTAGAGCAACTACCGTCTACTTACGAGCCTGAGGGGAGAGATAGTGAACAATTCTCCTCAGAATCTTGATAACCCCCCAACAGGTGGCCACCGTTCTATTAACCTGTAGAGTCATATTCAGTGAGGTGTCAAATATAACGCCGAGATTCCTAGCCGAACAAGATGGCATAGGGCAGGTTCCCAAAGATGGGGGCCACCACTCATTGGACCAGATATCCTGATTATTACCAAAAATCAGCACCTCTGTTTTTTCGCCGTTCAACTTCAGGGAATTTTGAATCATCCATTCTGCGACTGCTTGCATGCAGTTCCTGAAGTTGAGAGCGGAGGTGCAGGCCGAATGAGCTAAGGACACCATAATTTGGGTATCATCGGCGCATGACACCACCTCCATCCCCTGAGATTTCACAAGCCTAGCAAGTGGGGCCACATAGATGTTGAACAGGGTCGGACTCAAGGCCGACCCCTGTAGGACCCCACATTGCAGGGATTTAGCAGGGGAGAGGAACTCTCCAAGCTTGACCCTCTGCTCTCTTAGCTCTAAAAAAGAGGACAGAAGGCTCAGGGCCGGGCCCGCTACTCCTAACTCCCTCAAACGAGATGTTAAAGTTGAGGGAGACAGGGTATCGAAAGCTGCCGTAAGATCCAATAGGACCAGAACTGTGGTCTGACCTTGATCCACCTTCAGTCGGATGTTATTCACCACCATAGTAAGTGCCGACTCCGTGCTATGGAATTTTCTGAAACCATGTTGGGAGTTGTCCAGATAACCAGAGGAGTCCAAAAAGGCCGACAGATGCAAGTTCAGGTGGGATTCGAGCATTTTAGCTGGAGCAGGCATCAAAGATATCGGACAGAAGTTTTTCAGTATTTCTGGGTCCAAGGTGGGCTTCTTAATCAAGGGCCTCACTGTCGCCTTTTTCCAGATTACTGGAAAGGTCCCCTGTGCCATGGCATCGTTCATAACCTCCAACAAAGGAGGTAATAACGTGTCCTGACATGATTTCAATAGATGAGTTTTCCTCTATCCAAGTGATAACGGTAGTTCGAGATCAAATATCTCCTCTGTAAGGCACGGATAGTTTGAAGAGAATGAATGTTGGTGTTATGGGCCCCACCAGCGTGTGATGTGTGTATGTGCGTGTGACTGAGAAATCATTCTATCCGTGGAAGCAGGGGGAGATTTTGTGTTCTGAACTGCACCACGGACGCTATGCCCTTGTGAACAGCTAATATCAAAGAAGGTCTGCAGTCCACGTTGGGAATCAATCTGTCACCAACGTCAATAATCCTCGCTAATGGGACTTTATCAGGACTTAAGCGATAATGGTAACGAGCAGGGAAACCTCTTGGTGGCTTCGTTCCCTGCTCTGTAGCAGCAATAGCTGCCAAGATGTCATCATCGATCTTACTTTTGGATCTTGTAACTGCTGCTACTAAGTATGTCGCCACTGCTGTTTTTGCTGCCTCGTCAGCTAGGCTGTTGCCGACAGCATGGACACCAACTCGTTGGTGACCAAGAGTGTGAATTACATTCACGAGAGGCAGACGTTCTTTAAGATCTGCCACTCGAACCGAAAGCAGTTTATGCTTAATCGTGCTACCTTTGGAATCATGGTAGTCATTCTGAGACCAAAAATGTAGATTGTCGTTGTAAGATTGAACACAATAAAAGGAGTCACTCACTATAAGGGTAGTGACTCGGAGATCAGCAAACTCTAGCGCTAGCACCAGAGCAAGAAGCGGTACAATCACCCAATGACTGCGTATGCACGACATCGGACTGGAACTCTCCATTTACGAAAGTACCGACCACAATTGCGCAAGCCGCTGAATAGGCGTGCTTTGATCCAGTTGCCGGTTGCGCAGAACCATCAGTGTATATGACACAATGGTAATCCTCGAGCTGGTGCAAGGACAGTGGAGCTGGATGAACAAATTCATACTGCAAAAACTCCTGAGTCTGAAGTGCCGCGTCAAAGATATATGTGACATCCGGCGATGTCAAGGAAGTGGCCCATTGTATCCACCTTGGATGCAATGCTTTAGAATTCAGTACACTTGCTTTTGTCACCGCCTCAAGGGCAGGATAGGGTGTTACCACCAACATGCATTTACCTTGTGACAGCGCTCGTTCTTTCAAAATCGCCATCTGTACTGCCGTTAGAACTTTCTCGACAGCGGAAAACCGCAGTTCAGCCAAAGTGTACAAGTGAGATTTGTAAGCAATGGGGACGGTGTCGCCCTCATTGAACGTTAAGTACGTGAAACCCACTGCGCCAGGCACAATTCTTATGACCAGGTTAGTGTGGTTATCACGCGTCAGTAAGTATTTAGAAGCAAGAAGATCAGCTTGCAATGACTGCAATATAGCTGAATGCTCTGGCAGCCAACAAGATTTGGAATAAGTAGGTTGTACCAAGGCATAAAGCGGCTTGATACGCTGGGCATAATCCGGGAGGTAAGTCCGACCGAAATTCAGAATACCCAGCAGAGATTGTAATTTCTTCAGTGACGTAGGAGCACGGAGGCATGCGCACTTCTCTAGAAAGTACGGAGCCAATCCTCGACCTTCATTGTTGAGTTCCTACCCCAAGAACAACACTGTATATTCCGCAATGTGAGACTTCGCAAAGTTAAATTTGTATCCGAAGTCTGCAAACAAAACAATAATGCAATCAACGCGACGGAGATGCGGTTCCAACTCGTCATCTGTGAGATAAATATCATCCACATACGAGTACGCATCAGGGTCTATGCCCTCTAAGAGAGAGACCACGCGAGCAGCAAAGACTCCAGGGCTGTTCTTATAGCCCATTGGTAATCTTTTGAATTGTTTTTGTTTGCCACCCGAGGTGAACGCAGTCCACTCGCTACTAAGAGAGGACAGGTTATGGCTATAAAAGCCATTGGAAATGTCAAGTGTGGTTTTAAACCTTTTTCCCACGAGACTATCGATGAGAGCTGAACTGTGGGTGTTTTGTACTGCACAGGTCCGGCAATGAGAGTTTAGGTGCCGGTAATCCAAAACTAGGCGGTACGACCCGTCAGGCTTCGTCACAGTGAACAAAGGATTATTCATAGGTGACACACATGTTTCGATTACTCCTTGATATTCCAATTGTTCAAGGATCGACGCGACGTGAGGTCTAGCTTCGCGACGCATGGGGTATTGAGGTTGAGGCTGGGGCGTAGTCCGCAACGGAATCTCATAGCCGGGCGACAATTTATCCCAGCCAACCTGATTTCGATATTACGCAGGTGCTAGTAACTGAGCCCATTCCGCGGCATACTTTTTAGCTTGGACATTCGGAACTGTGTGCGCAAAGGATGGGAGGATTACCTCCTCCCCTCTAGGAGCATCTAAAACGAAAGCCGGGGGCCAATCTGCCTCCGCCAATAGAATATCATAGGAAGTGGCCAGATTATCCCAAAAAAAAACTTGAATTGTACGTTGTATGTCACCTTCAATTTGAATGACTATATTATACAATCTATCAGGGGGAGACACCCGAGTGGCAGCAGTTTCAATATTCACGAATATATCAGTTGCTGTCGCCACCAGATATGGACGCAGTGCTTGTTGCACTACTGTAACTTCCGCCGCGCTGTCTAGCAGCGTTAGCGCCCATGTCAGGTTCTGAAGCTGCGTCCGTACCATCTGAGGCATACCTCGCTGTCAGGGCAGCAACTTTCTTCTTCTGAAACGGGGGTCTTTGACGTGCAGATTCGTCCTGCTTGCCTTTGCCATCCGACTGGCGGGGCTGCTCACGACTCTGAGCACCCCTTCCTTTCCCACGGTCTCCGCCACCGGATTGTGAAGTTGAGATTTCCTGTGAAGAACGAGGAGAGCGTTGTTCAGAAACCTGAAATCTATCAGGTGACTTAATACGAGATCGATCGTGCAGATCATATGTGCGTTCGGTAGACGACTGTACCGGTGAGGCAGGACGCGACCCCTGTTTCTGTTGCTGTTTCCCCTGTTTCTTAGCTCTCCAACTTTGTTTAGGAAAGTTGGGGCGTTCGTCTTTCGTAGACGAGCTCACCTTAGTTTGCTGTACTATATCAGGAATGATCACAGTCGGTTTTACACCCAAGGCACTACGACCCACGGTCGTATATGCCTTCGCAATTACTTTAGCGAACTCTTTGGGCTTGTCGAGGTCATCCACGCGGTCCATCATATTTGCAACTTGGAACTGCATGGCATCTCCTTTGAGGTTGCCCATTACCATGGAGCATACCACATCGAAGCTGTCGACAAGCCTAATTCCCAATTCAATAGCAGCCTCCGCACCATGATTCTCCTGAACCTTTTTGATGACGGATGGTAGCACAGACATAGACGGAGTGCCATAGCACTTTGAATAGGTCGCAGCAAAGACCTTACCCCAGTTGTCACAATCGGCCATATCCGGGACCAGGTCTTTAGGCAAAGTAATGGTGAGGATCCTGTGTTTCTCCACAGGAGATGTATTTGGAAAAACTGCTTCCAACTGGTCAAATTTCTCAGCAAGCCAATAAGGAAATTCATCCTTACTTTGGGGGCGCTTGCCGACCACCGAATTGACCATAACAGGACTAATGACCACCGCGTGGTGGTCCGTAGGTTGTCCCGCAACAGCAGGTGCCCCCACCTGCACGTTGCGCGACACGTACTGCACTAAAGCCCTATGGACCGTAATCAGGGCAGTGTGTAGTACACGCAACTCAGCCACCCCCACCGTGAGATAGCGGGGATGAGGCGTAAAGCCGGCCAGCACCGGCCATGTGGCCCCTACAATAGACAACGGGCCCATTCTCGCCGGTGCAACCACATGGGGAAGGGCACCATTAAACCAAATGGTATGCTGCCAGGCAGAGATTGGAATTTCCTGTATCCTATATGGGGTATAGACCGCAGGCAGCTGTGTGGCAGTGTAGGTGTGAAACGTATCATCGTCATCCACCGCCGGAAAAGTCACCCATGAGTAAAACAACTCATACGGGTATGACACATCAGCGCTGACCACAAAAATTACAGCCATCCCATCATCCGGCACCCCATACGTCGTCAAATGACGGCACAGAGGTGCACGGCTATGCGCGGCTATGTCAACCGCCATCAGGACACACTAAAGAGTATCAACGATATTAACTGTAGCACTGGGGTTCAGAAAAAAATAACCTTTTTAATGATCAAGCTTGAAGGAACCTATTAGTCGAAACACAGGTAGGTTAAACCGTCACTCCCTTTATCCGGAAACCAGAGGGAGGGTGTTGTGGACTAATACAAGCACTACTGAGGCGTTTCAAATCAATAGACCAAACTTTAGGTGCACCTTGTTGCAGGGATTCTGCTTATGCACAGAACTATGCGCAGGAACCCAGGCCCTCAGTGAATTGTGGTGTACCAAAAACTCACCTCAGAACCCAGTACCCCTTATCCGGCCAGCATCAGTGTCCCATTCGTTATCCGAGGTTTAGCTCAACGGTCCCAATGTATAGACAACCCAGAACAAGCGACTTAGTATATTTCTCAGGAATGGTGGGAATCAAAAATACCTTTTCGTAATAATTCTCATACCAGTCCACAACAGAATAAACAGAGACACAGTAAAAGTTTAAAGAGTTTATTTTATAAACCTCGTGTCCTAAGATGCAGCAGTTTGGCTAACATAAGCAGACAAACGATTAAAATCAAGACCATCAGCATAGTTACAATACCATAGAAAATGAAAGGAGTAATCATACTAAAATGACAGTGGATCTAAACCACCTTCCTTTCTATAGCAAACTAATAGTATTATTATTAGACTAGTAAAAGGTCTCTAGGCTTGAATGGGGAACCCCATACCGTAAAGATCAGCTCAGTGAGTTCACATCACAGGATCAGCTATGCTCTGCTCCTGGGAAAGCTCTTCTTCCGAATGTAATGAAAACATGTAACACTGCAATATTAAAAGCACTCGACTTTCAGGAATTTGCAGCTGCGTGCGTGTTATGGCTAAACTAGTGGGCCGATCAACCTGAACTCAACAACATGCACCGTCTAGCGACCCAGACTGTTTCTTTACACTGTGTACAGACCAAGGTCGCAGCTCAATGTTTGGGATGTGAACAACAGACAGTTCTCATGTGAAGCAAAGTCGAGCAAGCATTTCCCAATTTAATAACATGTGACTACAGTGTCGTGTGCAAAAGCAGCAAAAGCGGCAAGATGGCTTTCTAAAATCTAACGCGGTTGTGCTAACTTAGCATTGTACATATATAGATATCGATCTTCACTACACTGCAATCTATTGAAGCCTCACTGAGAACATCAAAGCGGCCGCGAAAGTGATCGCGATTAAACATCAAAGCGGCCACGCGGCCGCGAAAGTGAAAGTAATCGTGGTAAAGCACAACGCGCGCGCCCGCGCACATGCACTGTAGCTGTAGGCTGGCCTGGTAGCACTTTTTGGAGCCCTCACAAAATGTCTCGCCAGACCAGCGCATGCGCTGTGTCAGGCGAGACCTAAACATAAAATAACATGTAGTGGAGAGAGACTGAAATTTGTTTAAATTTTACACAGTTGATGCTATGTCAGCTAATGCCTTTTGAATATATATCGGAGAGCAAAATTAAACGTATTGTCCTTTTAAAGACCCTTAAAGTTCCTTTCTCTGCAGGTGATAGGTAAACAAATGATTGCTGTTATGTCAAAGACAGTGTTTCCATGGAATGGAAGTGGCTCAGGAGTTATTCAAAGGAAGGCAGGGAAATCACGTGCTGGTCTTTGCCCTCAGCCAGTATATGCTGATAATGGCAGATGCCACCATCAAAAATTACCAACGGCCTGGGATGCAGCACATGACCCTAGAGGGGACGGTGGCTTATGTCCCCTTCCACTCCCCCCGCCATGGGCGGTGACAAAGGGGTAGGTAGCCAGAAGAGCGAGAAAGGTGTGTCAAACATTTGTGTTATAAAAGGCTGAAAAAGAGACTGGAACAAGGGGTTCCCCTCATTGTCGACCCTCCTACCTGCCCCAAACTATCGTGGGCATTGCTGCTGCAAGGAGAGAGAGTTCAGGCGGAGCTTTGATGATTAGAAAATAAATAACATCACGCGAGGCATAAATGAACAATTGCCAAAACAGGGTCTTTGGGATGCCTCATTGCAGGGACACTGAAGGGCAAACAAAGGGATAAGAAATGGTCCGCGAAGGGACACAACACTTGCAGTCAAGCCATGGCAAGGGAAGGGAAGCTGTGACCCGCTGTTCTAAGTAAGCAGCAGAATGGGCTATCACGACAGGTGATGGAAAGTGATTTATGGTCAACCATTAAAAGAGATGATTTGACTGTGATTTATATCAAAGTTACGAAATACAGATTGATGGAATAAAAACAATGATGTTCACTGTGTGACCAATTATGAGCAGAATGCAGTGAAGTACAAGAATTCCCCATGAGTGAACATATTTGTGGCTAATGCTATCATGATAATGGTATTACCAGCATGTAAAATATAGCAAACTGCGGTCGATTTCACACCAAATGGTCTTGGTGTCCGTTATTGGGAGGTAAAAGGGGAATTTCGAGAGGGCCCAATGGAAGCTCCCATAGCTGGGGGAGTTTGGGGTGGAAATCGGCAACCAAAGTATGGCTCCATAATCTGATTCAATACTATTCTGTCAGCAATATTTACTCATTCTAACATGCTCTAACCATCTACAGAATTAAGTACTGGCATTAGCACAACTGGAAACTAAGGGTATGTGGCTCATTTCCTCTAAACATCTCACACTGGTTGCTTAAATCAGCTGGACCTTGCTCCTTGCTCTCCTGGACAGCGGCGCGTTCCGTTCCATGTATTAGACCATGAAGCTTCATATTCTTCAAGAGCGGACACAGTAGAAAAGCTTCCTTAGCAATCCTAGGCTGTCCCCAGCTTTGGAAAAACAGCAAATTCTTCCTGGAATATGATAAATGAGAGTCAAGCAGCCTTTTTCTGCCCAAGAAAATGCGGATTCCCAATTAGGTGGGATCTCTGATATTTATGTAAGTCTTTGAGTGACCCAAACACTTGGACCACAGATGGCAACTGGATATGGGTCTGGCCCCACACAAACCAGGTATATGAGCAGATGTCGCATTGGGTATTAAGATAGAATATCGACGGGAAAATATCGACTAGCAATAATATCGTGGTAAGAATATCGACTGTGAAAAATATCGTAATAGAAAATATCTTTTTAAAAAATATCGTTTCGTGAGAATGACAAAAATATCGTCATAAAAAAATATCGATGAACAGAATATCGTTGAACAAAATGTCGTTTCATATAATATCGACAGAAAAATATAAGTTGTTATAAAATTTATAAAAAAATATGTATTATGTTTTTAAAAAACTTACAAAACTCCTACTAGTAATAATATGTGTTAAAAAATATTTTCTACAAAAGAATTGTTAAAATTTTAGTAGCGGGTTATTGGTATTATAGGGGATAAGGGTGGGTAGTAATTTAAAATTTGGTTTTTAAAAAATTTATAAAATATAAACAAATTAGAAAATATTTAAGAAATCCAAATTTTAATTTGAAATTTCGAATTCTTCACGAAATTAAATTTGTAATTAAATTTTATAATTTCAAATAAAAATTTTAGGAGTGGGTTTTTGGTATTATAGGGGATTAGGGTGGGTAGTAATTTAAAAATGTAGTGTTTAAAAATTGTATAAAATATTAATAAATTAGAAATTTATAATGAAATCAAATTTTAACCTCGAAATTTAAAATTTTACACGAAATTTATTTTTTAATATTAATAAAACATATTACATTAATATTGAAGAAGCGTTATTTTGGTATTATAGGGGAATAGGGTCTAAAAAATAATTTAGATAGAAAAATTTATATTGTTTACTAACCTGCACATTTCCTGACTTATGTTGGATTGGAGTTAGAATAGTAAATTATTATAAAATATAAACAAATTAGAAAATAATTAAGAAATTTAAAATGTAATTTTAAATTTCTAATTGTTTACGAATTTAAATTTGTAATTAAATTTAAAAATTTCAAATAAAAATTTTAGGAGCGGGTTTTTGGTATTATAGGGGATTAGGGTGGGTAGTAATTTAAAAATGTAGTCTTTAAAAATTGTATAAAATATTAATAAATTAGAAATGTATCATGAAATCAAAATTTAACATCGAAATTAAAATTTTTACACGAAATTTATTTTTTAATATTAATAAAAAATATTAAATTAATATTGAAGAAGCGTTATTTTGGTATTATAGGGGAATAGGGTCTAAAAAATAATTTAGATAGAAAAAATTATTTTGTTTACTAACCTGCACATTTCCTGACTTATGTTGGATTGGAGTTAGAATAGTAATTTATTATAGTTTACTATCCAGCACTTTCCCTGAGTTATGTTATGTTTGGAGTTAGAATAGTAATTTATTATGGTTTACTATCCAGCACTTTCCCTGACTTATGTTGGATTGGAGTTAAAATAGTAATTCATTATGGTTTACTATCCAGCACTTTCCCTGATTTATGTTGGATTGGAGTTAGAATAGTAATTGATTATGGTTTACTATCCAGCACTTTCCCTGAGTTATGTTATGTTTGGAGTTAGAATAGTAATTTATTATGGTTTACTATCCAGCACTTTCCCTGACTTATGTTGGATTGGAGTTAGAATAGTAATTTGTTATGGTTTACTATCCAGCACTTTCCCTGAGTTATGTTATGTTTGGAGTTAGAATAGTAATTTATTATGGTTTACTATCCTGCAGTTTCCATGACTTATGTTGGATTGGAGTTAGAATAGTCATTTATTATGGTTTACTATCCAGCACTCTCCCTGACTTATGTTATGGTTTACTATCCAGCACTTTCCCTGACTTATGTTATGTTTGGAGTTAAAATAGTAATTTATTATGGTTTACTATCCAGCACTTTACCTGACTTATGTTGGATTGGAGTTAAAATAGTAATTTGTTATGGTTTACTATCCAGCACTTTCCCTGAGTTATGTTATGTTTGGAGTTAGAATAGTAATTTATTATGGTTTACTATCCAGCACTTTCCCTGACTTATGTTGGATTGGAGTTAGAATAGTAATTTATTATGGTTTACTATCCAGCACTTTCCCTGACTTATGTTGGATTGGAGTTAGAATAGTAATTTATTATGGTTTACTATCCAGCACTTTCCCTGACTTATGTTATGTTTGGAGTTAGAATAGTAATTTATTATGGTTTACTATCCAGCACTTTCCCTGACTTATGTTGGATTGGAGTTAGAATAGTAATTTATTATGGTTTACTATCCAGAACTTTCCCTGACTTATGTTGGATTGGAGTTAGATTAGTAATTTATTATGGTTTACTATCCAGCACTTTCCCTGAGTTATGTTATGTTTGGAGTTAGAATAGTAATTTATTATGGTTTACTATCCAGAACTTTCCCTGAGTTTGCAATTTATTTTTGATCAAAAGGGTATTTAGTCCTCTGGAACGCGTAGACCCTCGGTTTGAGTCGTCACATACTGTAACTACATATTCTGTGGGAAAGTTATGTCAATCCTGGCTGCGACATTCCACCTTAGCATCTGTCAAAGTTCATTTATCGAAGTTACATGACAAAATAGATTTGAATTATTTTGTTAAAGGTCCTGTGGGTGGCAGAACCAAAAGGTGGGCGTATGCTATTTACAACGAAGTGTGGAAATTTTCGCAAATTGAGGCGGCTTCAAGATTGAGAGCTATTGACCAAGCAAACATGGAAAAGGTTTTAGCCGTTATAGATAACAGCATTAGCACTCTCTCTTTCAGAATTTATACATTAGATAATATTGTTTCGTCAGTTGTTGATATTGTGCATGATGATATGTCTGTGTTATATAATGGTCAAAACCAGTTGCGTTCTGTTATGCAGTTTGCATGGACATTGCAGACGTTAAAGGCAGGGAGGGTCCCTTGGGACTATTTGAGCACTACATCGTTATTCATTCCTTTTAACATTACTGATAAGCAGCTATTTATGTCCATGAAAGATGCTTCATATTCCTTGTTACATATTGAAAAATTAGAACCGTTACCTTTCTCTGTGGCGGAAATCAATTCAGTCATGTGGCTTATATACGGGTTGATAACTCTACCGTTCGCACTTCTTAAGTTTACGTCTTGTATGAAATATTATGCTCTGGGTAGATATGAACAGCTGGGCACCGCTTTCATACATGAGGTTTGGTCTCTCCCCTTTACGTATAGATGTACTAGGGACGGAACTGAGGTTTATCTGAAGGGTGAGGAATGTACCACGACACCAGATCATTCCTTGGTATGTAGGCACATTCAATTACACGGTGCATGCAATGTACAAGCCCCGATTTTGGCCTGCGTCCTACGAGGTGTCCCAGTGCCTGTGATTACGCCTTCTTTGACGCTGCTTGCAAACAGTAGTTATTTAATTTTGAATAATGAAGCTTGCTGCGGGATGTTAGTGGGAATCCCATATATAGTAACTGTATCGGAGAGGGTTGTCTGCTGCAATAATGTTCTCTTTTCACCCCCGCACGGGCGGGTGGATGTTTCCATCTGGCCTTCGATTCCAACCTTGAAAGCAGAGTTCAACAAGTTGAGCAGAATAAGAGCTGTATTGTCCCAAAAAGAGGTGTCATTGACTTCCTCTCGTGAAACATTTGTCCTTCACGTTGCTAATACGCGCACTGAGGTACAGGCGGTTTTGAATACTGACCTCCCCCTACATTTCGGAGCTTTGATCCTAACTATTTTCAATGCCTCGTCCACGACCGGCCTGGCTCATTTTTTTAAACTTGTAGGCTCAGGCCTTGTGACCTCTTTCCAAACTATTTTTGGTGTGATTCTGGCATTTTTTCATTCGATTTTCTCGAGCATCTTTGGAGGTGTTCCGCTGCTTCTGGCGCTGGTGGCAGGTGTGCTGCTTTTACTTTTCATACTACGGAATGGCTGCTGTTTCTGTGCCACACGAGCACCTGTCCCGTCTGCATCTTCTTCGTGATAGGATGCTTGACTTTTATGGTACTCTGCCATTGGCGACTTTAAGCCTGGCATATGGATTATCCTTCAGGTATTCCTACTTCACCTGCGTGCAACCTGTATTTCACTGCCTGGATTGTCCCTTTGAATGGCCTCTGGATTTGTGCTTGACCAACACGGTGTCTCCGGTGCCGGATTTCGATCGACTGATGAGGCCCTTAGTGTCTCACGAGTTGGCCTGTTCTGGTGTACGGATTATGGCTTGTGGTGCGGCGCATGGTATCCTGGGTAATTGGGACATATCAACGGCTGCCTCCGACTTCTTGGCTATGAGCTATTTAGAGGAACATTCCGGTTGCCCTCTGATTGTGCTAGAGGCTCCGATGGTTGAAGAACACGTATGTTCCTTTTCTTTAATTAATTGGATGGCTGAGACTTTTAGTGGCCCTGCAAACGATTTTTTGTTGGAAGCAGTTGCCACGTATGCTGCCTATACATTCATGGATTAACTGAACTATCCTCCTTTGCGCCTGTGCTACTGGACAGCAACCTAGCGCAGCATTCATTTTTTTTTTCTAATCATTGTGTTACTTATAGTATTTGGATGATAGTAGTTGTTAATATATGAAGTAAATTGTACATTTACTTAGCAAGTTTAAATAATTTTAGTCAGCTATCTAAGTAGACATGGATAAGGTAGTTAATAAATGTTTTTACATGTAAGTTTCTGGTCGTTGTTGATAAGTTCAACATGTTCTTTTTTCACTCTAAAGAAGAACACTTTTTAATTTAGGGAGTTTATCTACTTTATGCTAAGTTCGAATGAAAAAAGCAATGGGATTTTACTTACTTCAAGTGTAGTATGACGTTTTGTAGTTGTAGTCGTAGGTTTGTATTTTCTTCTCTCAGCAAGGTAACCGTTTTTCTCCAAGTTTGGCCCAAAAATGGTAAATTACGTTAAGTGTATAATTGTTTTTATATTAGTGAGTTAATTAATGGTAGTTTTTGATTGGTTCAATTAGTGAAATTTCAAAATCATTGGTCGAGAACGTTATTTTGAATTAGAAAACCGTTAAATAATTATATGTGTGAATAGTTTTGTAAAGTAAAATAGTTAAAAAAAGTGTGTAAAATAAAAGAATAGTGCATATCGAGTTGGTAATAAAAAGACGATATTTTTTGTATATTTCTATAAGCAGATAGGTCGTCGATGTTAGTGTAGTCGATATATATGTCTAAGGTCATGTTATTTAAAATAAAGTCGATCATGTAGTAGTCGATATTTATGTTGTCGATATTAGTGTGAACGATATTAGGGTTGTCGATAAAAAAAAATCGATATTTGTGTGAATCCTTGTTTAAGTATAGGATGACGATATTAATGTAAGCGATATTTTAGTGACGATATTTATTTCTGACGATATTTATGTTAACGATATTCCATCATGGAACCGTCGCATTGTACTTATATATGTTTAATCCATAAATTGACATCAAATCTATTGCAAATTGATATGATCAAGTTTTCACCATCAAGCAGTACAAACAAATAATCATACTGGCACCACTGCAGAATAAATCCTTATACTATCTTGGTATTGATCAAATCAAGAGATCAGAAGAAGCGCAATCAATCGTCTTAACAAACAATGGTTACTGAGACCTCCCTTTTTCCCGCAGGCCTCACGACTAGCTGTTGTTCCAGGCTAGTGCCCCTACCAAATAATGTTTTCCGGCTAAGCTGGGATTGTACCCAGCTTTTTAGCTGGATATACTTAAATCTAGAGAGACCCGTCCCTACTCTCTCTCTTAGATCTTCCCAAGAAACAAATGTATCCTCGCTAATCAAATCTCCCCACACTTTAATCCCAGCTTCTCTAAGTGGTATCGTCAAGCTATCCTGGAGGAAATCTGGCGAACCTGTGGAGTCCCAGAGTGGCGCTAGCTTTGAAAAATAATTAGGCTACACCATTTTTCTTCATCTAGCCCAGGTTTTTGCTATCGACTGGAGGACCTTAAGTTTGACGTTTTTGAAAAACTTTTGGTCCCCAAATTTAAACATGAAGCCTTCTTCTGGTAAACCAGCACCCCTTAACATAGCCCGAAACATATCGCCTCCCCCTGTACTCACAGGCATTTTCAATAACATTCGAGAATGTGAAAGCTGGAATGCCCAGGTATAGTATTGCAGATCAGGTAGCGCCAAGACAAATTCTCTCTCTTTCACCTAAGCTTCTTCCGGGCTAAGCTAATCGATCTATATCTCCATACAAAGGAGTTTACCTCTTGTTGAAATTTGTCTATCAGGGATTTATCAAAAAACAGAGGGATTGTATTAAAATGAAATGTAAGCTGAGGTAAGATTGTCATTTTAGCCAAATTAACCCTCCCCAAGATGGATAAGGGGAGGTGTGCCCACAATTTCATCTGTTTCTGACACTCTCTGAAGACTCGCTCTAGATTTATTTCTGCGATTTTTCCTACATCCTGTACAATTCTAACCACCAGATACCGCATGGTGGAACCGACCTGGAATTGTATTCCTCTGATATTCCATGCCATTATTTCGGTCTTACTGGCATTTATTTCATATCCAGAAACTTGGCCGAATTCCTCTGCCAGTTTTATGACTGTCGGAAGAGCTGTGTCCAAGTCTGCCGAAAGTATCAAGATGTCGTCCGCATACAGGGCCACTCTCCTTTCCCACTCTCCATATTTGAAAGAGATGATGTTGGGATTATCCCTAAGTCTCTGTGCAAACGGCTCTGTATACATATTGAAGAGCAAAGGCGAGAGAGGGCAACCCTGTTGCGTTCCCCTGGTTATCTTAAATGCGTCAGTCAGAGTTCCATTAACCAGTAATCTAGTTGTCGGTGCTTGGTATAGCAGCTGGAAGGTACGACGACATTTGTCCCCCAAATTAAATCTTGCCATGACTTCCGACAGGTATCCCCAATTCACCCTGTCAAAAGCCTTGGTGGCATCCAGGGTTAAAACTGCCAGAGGGAGTGAATAGGTGGAGGCAATATCAATTGCGCCAACCAGATCGTATGTAAGGTCTGCTAGTTGACGTCCTTTAACAAACCCTTTTTGGTCTGGGTGGAGAATATCATTTGCCACCATCCCCAGCCTATTTGCCAAGATGGAGGAAAAGAGTTTATAATCTGTATTTAGGAGTGATATTGGTCGGTATGAACCACAGCTAGCTGTATTTTTGCCGGGTTTCAAGATTAAGACCACCGTCACATTGTCCCATGAACAAGGGGGATTTACTCCCTCCAATAGTATCTTATTGTACAGTTGAGTAAGTACTGGGATTATGGTCTCTTGTAGAGATCGATATATTTTGCCTGGTAGCCCATCAGACCCGGCTGCTTTCCCTCTTTTCCAACCTGCAATGACCTTCCTCACCTCCTCTTCTATAATGGCACATTCCAGGTCTATTTGTTGTTTAGAGCTAATGGGTGATAGAGTGGTCCCATCTAACCAGTGCTTTACTTTGGCACTGTCCTCTATGGAGGTCTCTTTATATATATCTTGGAAATAGTTCCAGAAAGCCGTACCAATATCTTTATCTGACAATAGGGAAGATGGCTCATCATCCACCTTAATCTCTTTTATATGGTTCCGGAGTTTAACTTTCCAAGCAAGTAATTTGCCGGCCCCTTCACCATATTCAAAGTGGGAGATCTTGCTTGTCTCCCACCTGCGCATAAGCCTCTCTTGAAGAATACACTCTAGCTCTTTTTTTTAAATGATCGTACTTTTCCAAGTCTTCTTTCAGGCCAATATCAGTTTGGTTGTTCATTTTACCCTCAACTGCAATCATTTCTGCTTCCAAAGCCAGGGTCACTTCCCTATATTTCCTCTTTCAATGACTCGCTCTGTTGGTGATACAGCCTCTCAAGAAAGCTTTCAGGGTGTCCCAAACTATTATGATGTTGGGTGTGCCTAAGTTGTTCTCTAAAAAATACTTCGTTTCAGTAAGAAGAAAAGCAGTCTCTTCTTCTTCAAGCAATATTGTTCGATCAAATGACCAAGTTCTAGTATGCTGTGGCTGTATTCAGTCAATGACTAATAGGAATCCTGAATGATCAGAAAGATGCAACGGTAGGTATTCAATCTCCTTAACTCGATCTTTTAAACTATAACTAAGCAGGATGTAGTCTCAGTGTGGTATTGGGCAATCGAAGAGGCGGTGGATGGGGTATTTAAGCTCGCAGATGAGTTATGTGGGGAAACAGATCCTGGACACACAGTGTGATCTTCTATGGCAGGACTCATTTAAAACTCTTTTCAGACTATTTAAACCTGCTTGGCTGAAGCGGAACCATATGTTCACCACTCATAGAGCGTATCTATCCTCTCTCAGATTATCTCATTTTTTGAAAGGGAAAGTGTGCAACAAATGTGGGATGTCAGAAGCATCGGATATACACATGTTTAAGGGCTGCCCCTCCATCGCTTCTTTCTGGGAAGATGTGCAGAAGACTCTTGAGAGTATCTTAAAAGTACCAATCCATATAAACCTGTCCCTGATAATCTTAGGCCTCAGTAGTAACATCGTAGGCCCTGCCAGATCTCTGTTATTCTACTCAATTTGAATGGCTAAGAGGCAAATTTGCAAACATTGGATAGATTCAGTTCCACCCGATCACTCAAATTGGTTGACCTCACTATACGAAGTATCCAAGATGGACATGTCTAGAACATTTAGTAAGAAAAAAATCGCATATTGGGACCTGTTGATTCAATGGAGGTAGTTTTTTTTTCTTTTTTTTCCCGGGTCCTATGATTATGCCTTTTGGATACTCCTTGGACTATCCTATGCTTTTAGGCTATTGACAATGTTGATCAGGTTTGCATAAGACCTAGCTGGAGTAAACCCAACCTCCCCCCTCTCATAATTAACCTTCCGACCCAAAAAAAACATACCCTTACGGGCTGAGGTACCAAGAGATTCCATATAAGAAGCCAAAGACATTCAAGGTCAATAACTAAGTCTACGAATGGGCGGTTGGTCCTATCGAGGCAGTTGAAGGCGAATGAGGACAAAAAAATGGAAAAAAAAAACAATGATTACCAAGATCATAGGTTCCATCAGCTGAATTATTACAAGTACAAACATTTTATTGTTTTCGCCCTCTTCTGAGATCAACAATATGTGTATACATCAAATATTGTGAGGAAGGAACACCACAAAAAAGTCCATGATCTCTTGTCTTCTGTCTTCTAAATTTCTTTATTTATCACAAAGGTGGTTTCTTCAATTGATGATGATTCAATAATTCACAAAATATTGGTTTTCCAAATACATTTCACAAAGCTTTATCAACCTCTTAGCCCTTGTTCAGCTAACGCGTTTCGCCCTACCCTTAGGACTTTCCTCAGGCTTATCATTGTAACTTAACAGATTTGGAGATTGACTTGTACAAATTTTCAAGAAGGTTAAAATTAAAAAGTTTTTTTTCATCAATTTAACAGTCTAAGAATCTTAATGTGGTTAACAAGGTGTCCGATGTGTCCATAGAAAGTTTAAAGGTTGTGCAACTGTTATTATCTATAACAGAAGGAGATGATTTAAGCTTGAATGATGTAGAGGTTATATTAGATATTCCTGTCGACTATGACTGTACTAGTGGCCTGCGGCCGGCATCTAAATTCATACCGCAAGGTCCACAGTATGCAGCTATTGATGTTTTTGTAGCAAGAACATTAGAGGAGTTTCATAAACTCGAAGAGACTAGACATAAGAACAAATCAAGGTGGAGGCCCAAGAATAATTTGACTAAAGAGGAGAGGACAGCTATCTTGAGTTTGAAGAATGACATGAATATAATAATCCATAAAGCGGATAAGGGCGGTAACGTCGTTGTAATGAACAAGCGTGACTACGTTGCTGAGATCAGGGGACAGTTAGAGGACAAAGAGTGTTACAGGAAACTAACTCAGAATCCCATCCCTGAAGCTAGCAGGTTGATATCTGAGAAATGATATTCATGGAAAGAGGTAGGGCTACTGGATGAACAGGAATATAAATACTTGAATATAACTCATCCAACCTATCCTTTCATTTACGTATTGACAAAGGTTCATAAATCTTTAGAGAAACCTCCAGGAAGACCAATAGTCTCCAGTATAGGGAGCATAACCGAACATATTTTGGAATTTGTGGACTTATTTTTGAAACCATTGGTTTTAAATTTGCCCTCGTACATCAGGGACACGATGGACATTTTGAATAAACTACAGTATGTAGTATGGGAAGATAATCTTCTGTTTGCAACCCTAGATGTTGTAGGTTTGTATACGTGCATCAAGAATGACAGGGGTAAACAGGCATTACAGCATTTTTTAAACCAGAGAAGTGCAAGTCATCTTGATCACTCAAAGATGATTATGGAAATGTGTGAACTGATCTTGACCAATAATTTTTTCCTATTTGGAGGCGAGTGGTACCACCAGTTGAGAGTGACAGCGATGGGATCCAGGTTTGCTCCCTCTTATGCAAACCTTTTTATGGGTTGGTATGAGAGGGAGCATGCCTGGGCCAGAGGTGCTACCAAATGGATTGATCAATGTTATCTGGCGAACACTTTTGTCCCTGGCTCCGCCGTTTCCTTTGTGACTTCACCCCCCAGCCTTAGTTTGCCTACAATCCCCAACAGCCACGCTTCCTGGAGGACGCCGCTGATGCTGCTTCCGTGCGCCAGGAGGCGCTTAAAGCATCGAGTGGGGCCGAGGCCTTTTGTGGCAATTTTATCTGGCGAACACTTTTGTCCCTTGCCGGGCTTGGCTCCGCTGTTTCCTTTGTGGCTTCCACCCCAGCCGGTCTTAGCTCCGCTGTGTTCAGCGCAATTGCCTATAATCCCCAGCAGCCACGCTTCCTGGAGGACGCCGCTGACGCTGCTTCCGTGCGCCAGGAGGCACTTAAAGCATCGAGTGGGGCCGAGGCCTTTTGTGGCAATTTTATCTGGCGAACACTTTTGTCCCTGGCCCGGCTTGGCTCCGCCGTTTCCTTTGTGGCTTCCCCCCCCAGCCAGGCTTAGCTCCCATGTGTTCAGTGCAACTGCCTACAATCCCCAGCAGCCACGCTTCCTGGAGGACGCCGCTGACACTGCTTCCGTGCGCCAGGAGGCGCTTAAAGCATCAAGTGGATCCTCGTCCCGCGGGACGCGCACAGGAGAAGCGGGCCGTCTTAGGCCGTCCGAGGCCGAAGGAGGTCGGGCCGGGCCACCTCTCTTCTATATTTAATATATTGTTTATACCGGGCCCGAAACTGTAGTACTTTAAGGAGCTCTATACTCCAACGATATAATGGCCCTGAGGGAGAGAAGAAGTAAAAAGGGTGACGGGAGTTTAACCCCTTCTGTGCCACGCCCTTTCCCCCTCCTGTGCCGGGCGTTTTATTAGTGGGTGGGGTTCATGACGAGATAGTCTCGTCATGGGCACAGCGCGACCGTGCTCCATGACGAGACTATCTCGTCATGGGCACTGAAGAGGTTAACCGGTACCCTGGATAACTTCATTATCAGGGCTAACTCAGTTATAGACCAAGGGATTACGTTGATGGAGCGGCGGGTCTCTCAAGACTTAGCCATAGCCAGAAGATCATCTTTGGGGTGTATTGCTAATGCCCGGACTCCTGAATCACATGGTCAGATCAGTGGCAACGTTGACCCTATGATTCGCGAAACCTTGCATGTATCATCGGCCGCCCGGGATTTGGACTTTACTACCCAGGTGGAGCAATCCGTGGTTTCGGTCTCACCTTCATTATCTCCCCATCAGCCACCTATAGTGGCTAGTACGGCTAAACCCTTTAATATTAGGCTTTTACGGGAGAGACGTCAGGGGGCAACTACCAAGCATAAACAAGGTCAGGTCTATGCCAATAAGGTAAAGAAAGGGAAGTCGACTAAAAATAAATTGCCTAATACTGAAACTGTAGTTATTGCAAGGGAGCAGGCTATTATTATCCCTCCAGATACCCCAGCCGCACCAGTAGAGAACTTAACAGGTTCGGGTGCGGTATCCCCGGCCAAGGAGGATAATTGTGACGGGGCTAGGGTGTTGATGGAGAACTCCATTTTGGCTAAAATGGATGATTTATTCAGCCGTCTTCTTCGCCCAATTGAAGCAAGATTAACTAAGATCGAACAGCAGCTTAATGAAATTGGGCTTGTTTCCACAAAATTATTAGATTCCTTAAAAAAAGAAACTATGTCTAGGGCCATTGTTCCTATCGACGCCGATGGGGGAGTAATTGATGTTGTTGAACCTATACCCCATTTAATTACCACTTTAGTTTTATCAGATCCTGTGGCTCCATTACCTAAGATATCTATGGCAGCAGCTACTGCGAACTCTCGGGAATATAAACAGGTCCAGCCCAAAGTGGGAGTGGGGGCTCCAACAGCTTTGGATAAAATTACTATCGATCTGCCTCCGGAAACGAGCCCTTATTTGGTTGTTTTAACAGGGGTCCCAGAACTGTGTAATCCGGGCCAAGAATCATTTATGAGTTTAAAGAATAAAGTGGTTGACTGGTTAAATAAATTTAGACCATTACCCCCCCACTTCCCCAGTAAAATTCTTATGGTCCGTAGGGTGTCTTGGGTGGGTCATTTGACCAAGGTTATCAGGGGTGATTGTGTCTTGTTAATTTTGGGGACCCACAAACTGTGGATTACATTTGTAATTGGGAAAACCATCGCCCAGGAGCTACAATTCAATCCCATCCATTGTCTTATTTTTATCCCTCCAAATCTGATGAATGGACACTAGTACAACGGAAAGGGAAGGGACTGATTTCTAGAGGTCGGCAAGGTCTCTCACCTGTTTTGCACCTGACTCCCTTACAAAACAAGTTTAGTGGACTGGAGACTGTCGATTGACAACAGGTGATTGGGCGAGCTCTTTTGGGCACCTTTTCCCCCCCGAGCGCAAGCTGTACAAGCATGGGAGGAGTTGCCCAGTGTGTATGTCTCGAACCACCTATTGTAGTCCCTGAGAATCAGGGGGGTAATATTGAGAAGGAACAGGGCCCCGTAGCAGTAACTGCTGAGAGGGATGTGGATCTCGCTAGTATAGCTGAGGTTGAAACAGGGAGGGCAGAGATGGGTTCCTTGAATTCAAGGTCCCAAAATGGCTGTGAGCAGTCGCCCTGTTCTATAGTTAGTTGGAATATCGCTGGTTTAGCTGCTAAAGGTGACCACCCGGGTTGGGTTGAGTTTCTTAGCTCCCATGACATCGTTTGTTTTCAAGAAACCTGGTGTAGGGAAAGTGTCAGCTATCCCGGCCATGCTTCATTTAATCTGACAGCTCTGGCATCCCCATCTGGCAGATCGAAGGGAGGACTTTTGGTTTTGGTTTCTGTTAAAATCCCAATTGAAGTAAAAAGATACCTGACCGTTGGTGTCCACTCTCAGATCTTATGGCTATCAGACAATTTGGGCTCTAACATCATTTTAATTAATTTTTATAATAATGTCTGGGATTATGGTCTCTTGTAGAGATCGATATATTTTGCCTGGTAGCCCATCAGACCCGGCTGCTTTCCCTCTTTTCCAACCTGCAATGACCTTCCTCACCTCCTCTTCTGTAATGGCACATTCCAGGTCTATTTGTTGTTTAGAGCTAATGGGTGATAGAGTGGTCCCATCTAACCAGTGCTTTACTTTGGCACTGTCCTCTATGGAGGTCTCTTTATATATATCTTGGAAATAGTTCCAGAAAGCCGTACCAATATCTTTATCTGACAATAGGGAAGATGGCTCATCATCCACCTTAATCTCTTTTATATGGTTCCGGAGTTTAACTTTCCAAGCAAGTAATTTGCCGGCCCCTTCACCATATTCAAAGTGGGAGATCTTGCTTGCCTCCCACCTGCGCATAAGCCTCTCTTGAAGAATACACTCTAGCTCTTTTTTTTAAATGATCGTACTTTTCCAAGTCTTCTTTCAGGCCAATATCAGTTTGGTTGTTGTAGGAGAGTAGGGTCTGCTATCCTATGGTCACCCCAAATTTTTGCTTTTTGCTTCACTGGTTTTTGACATATTGAGGCTGTGGGCCTGCCAATCAGACCCCCAGCCTGCTGTTCTCTCTACTAAATTAAAACTATGCACCCTAGGTGCATAACCAATTGGAAGTGGATCACCCTGTCAGCCCCTGTACCAGTGTACACTAGGTACCCAGGGCATTGGTGTACCCAAGGCCTGCCAGGGGCTGCAGCATGTATTATGCCACCCCAGGCTTGGCCTAACAATCTGACACAACTGGCTGATCACTCAGCTGGGGTAAGTTGGTGTAATCACCTCTTACTTAGGTGTAGTATACCTATACCTAACCTTAAATGGGACACCTGGTAACCTATAAGTCACTCCTATGGCAGGCCTTAACAATCCTGAAGGCAGAGTGCTTGGTTCCATGTGAGATGGTGCTCTGGCATGAGCTGAGCCTGTCTGCAGTGGTCGGAACAACTTCCTTCTACTGTTTCCAGATATCGTCATACCATATACTCTTAAGTGCATTATGAACCTCGCGGTTAAATGCTATCTTTGGTTTGGCTTTATCAAAACATGTCGAGTAAGGTGTCATACGAATTGGAATACTAACCCCTCGCCAATTCTGGCGACGGGGTTAGCATTCCACCCTTCTAGAGGGACACGACATGTACAGTGCCTGAAACCCGGGTAAAATCAGACATAGCCTCAGCTCCACAAAATGGATGCTGCCACCACAGACACAAGTCTGCCCTCCTGCTGCTGGGAGTCCTTCCAGCTTGGGAGGTGTGGACAAAGGGTTTCCTGCCAGGGGAGGTGCATGCACCACCCCAGACAGGATTTTGTGTATTGGTCAGGTAGGGCTTGAAAGAAACCAGACATGCCTGTGGCTCACAAGGAGCCTCGGTGCATATGCCAGTTCAAACCGGTCCTGGGGCACACCAGTCCCGGGCCTGGGGCGAGCTGGACAAAGGATTGGGGGTGTAACCACCCCCCTTCCTGGTCCCACCCTTAGGGAGGGACCTAGCAGGTAGTCCGGCCCCTAGAATCCGCTTAAAGGTAGGAGCTGTGTCCTAAGACTTCAGACATCCTGGAATCAACTTGAAACTAAGAAGAAGACGGGAACTTCGACATTCTGCTGCACAGAAGACTGAAGAAAATCTCCCCTGTGGTCAGGGAGTGACCACCTTGCTAACGCAAGCACCATCCAGCGAATCACCGTCTGCTTTGCCGCCGCCTCCCGCCGGAGCCCGAGCCCAGAGACTGACAAGACCTGGACCTCCAGACCTCTCACCGCCCGATCCACAGTCCCTGAAAAGAGGAGACCCGTGGAGGCACCGAGACACGTGGAGCCAGCCATCTTGGAACGACTACGACAAGCTGACCAGTGCAACAACCGAGGCTCCCTCCAAGTTGTGCTTTGGGTCCTGAGAAGCCCAACCCTCGAGCAGCATCTGCACCAAAGGTGAGCCCTCCAGCATCTCCACGATCTGCGTGGGGCCCTTCTGCATTTTGCCACTCGACGCGCCTAACCGGTTGCTGGCCCGCTGGCTAGTGGCCATCTTGGCGACGAAATCTACGACAAACACCGCTGGTCTGGTTGCTCCAGACTGGCCCTTGCTCCCCTCCAAAGGAGCAGTTCCTCTGACCTTGCTGGCCAGAACCATCAGCTTAAACTCCTTGCCTACAACAATTGCTTTTGCCAAGGCTTGTTTGCTTCGATCAAGTCGCCGACACCGCCGACAGCGAGAGCCTGCGTGGGACAGCTCGTGACTCGACTCTTGGACGTCGTCGACCTTCAGGGACCACGTGGCTGCAGAGTCAAGCTACACCTTCCTTCCTGTTTGCACCCGACATTGCCTGGTACCCACCTGGTGCCACGCTGGTCACTGGCTAGTGACTGTGAACACTGTCCCCTCTGCTTACAGGTCTTCAACATCTCCGATCCACTCTTGGATCCACTGCATCTCTTCCCGACCGACCGCCTGCAGCACTTTTGTCTACAGGCCCCACGGAACAGATAGAAGAAACCCGACGCACTTCGAGGCCTATGCACCCGCTTCCTGTGGGTGAGGTAAAGCTGGCACTCCGGTGCCCAAGTGTAGTAATACATCTCTAGTGCCTGTGTTCCAAATCTTAAGTTCCTAGGTCATCCGGAAGATTCCTTTTGCAGTAACTTTGTACTTTTTACGCACCCATTGAAACCTATGGGAGCACGCGTGTGACTATTTGCTCTGCACACGCCACCCGTGGACCTCCTGGTCACTAACTGACATTAGCTCCTTGTAGGCCCAGCGATTCTAGAGGCCTTAGGCCTTTTCCCTTTTCTGTTCGTGGTACTTATACCACTATTTTAGTATATGGTTTGAGTGGCCACCAGGGCCTATCCATATAAAGTGCAACTTCTGTGTATTCTGTGATAATCTTGTTTGACGATTTGTGCTCCTGTGCTCATAAAGAGACTAGGGGTTACTTTGAGAAATAAATACATGTATATTTTGAATATATATCTGTGTGGTGTCCTTTCATTGGTATAAAAGGGGGTTACTATTGGTAAAACAGCTTGCTTAACACGCATCACGAGTTTAGCCTCAAAGACTGCTTAGCCTACGCTACCACTAGGGCAGCTAGTCCGAAAAGGTTGACTTACAACCACACCATAAGGGTTGCTTGGCATGGTACAAGGTGGTCACTAGAACTAGTGAACAGCATATACCAGGCCAACTTCTCACATTGGTGAGCAGCGGTTGGATTTGAGCTTGCTGTGTTTTACCATTGTAATCTCTTGGTTACCAATTGAAAGATCACATAGGTACCTGTAGGTACATATAAAACAAGATTAGATATACATAAGTTCTACTGAACTTAGTTGTTGTAGAGCAAAGGGAGTAGCACACCCTGACTACAACTACTAGATAGGTTTAGTAGGTAAACCCAAGTGTAGGTAGATTGCAACACATCCACCCACACTTAAGAGCAATGGCCGGGGCAGAGGGGTCCACTGTACCCATCTCTGTTGAGAGTGACCCCCAGAGGGCACCATCCAGCTTTGCTACCCTTAATCAGAATGAGCTCAGGCATTTGGCAACTCTTAGAGGCCTTAAACAGCCCAAGAACCCAAACTCTGCTGAGCTCAGAGAGCTCTTACAGAATGATGAGAATCAGAGAGCACTCAAGAAAGCTTCCCAGTTAGCCCCCTTAGGGACAGGAACAGGAGGCCCCCCTTCTAAAGATGCCACTGAAGTACCCCTTCCCAATAGTCACCCCTTAGATGGGATGCCTACCACAGAGGATGAGAGTGAAAAGGATACTGACAGTAGTGAGGATGAAGGGAGAACTAGCCCAGTGCCAAGTGTTATACTTGGCCCAGCTAAACCAAGGCTATTGGGGACTGACAGTGGGTTCAACCCACTGGATCTCCCCAGTGGACTTAACACAGGGCTGGGAAGGCAAAGGAATCGCTCAGGTGACTCCAATGCTTCCCATGGCTCTAGAGGCTCTCAAGGTCACTCCAGGAGAAGGATGACCACCCCTCAGAGGAGGGAACATGAGGCCAAGATGCAAGAGGCCCAGCTGAGGATCAGGAAGCAGGAGCTAGAAGTAGCCCTGATGGAAGAGAAACTCAGCAAGGCTAGACAGCATAAAGAGAGTGGGTCTATACCCACTGGTGGCAGCATTGTCCCTAAGGACAAAGATAGGGTTTTCGACAATAGAAACCTGTCTAAGGTTGTGCCCCCCTACAAAAGTGGGGATGACATCCACAAGTGGATAACTGCTCTTGAGAGAGCCTGCAAAGTACAGCAGGTTCCTGAAGATCAGTGGGCAGCAATCCTCTGGCTCTCCTTTGAGGGAAGAGGCAGAGACAGACTCCTCACTGTTAGAGAAGAGGATGTCAGAAACTACAGAGTCCTGAAGAGTGTTCTAGTAGATGGGTTAGGCTTAACCACTGAACAGTACAGGTTAATGTTCAGAGACACCCAAAAGACACAGACTCAGGACTGGTCTGAATACATTGAATGTGCCACTAAGGCTTTGGAGGGTTGGTTGCTGGGAAGTAAGGTATCTGATTTTACAGGATTGTATAATTTGATGATGAGAGAACAGATTTTAAATAACTGTCAAAACCAGCAACTGCATCAACACTTGGTTGACTCTGATCTGACCTCTCCCCAAGAATTGGGAAAGAAGGCAGACAAATGGGTCAGAACCAGGGTTAAGCAAAAGAACCAGAACCAGGGCCAAGGGGGTGATCAGAAGAAAACAGACCAAAAGGGTGGAGATCAGAAACCTAAAGACCAGAAGTCTTCAACAGGGCCCCAAACTACTGCTAAGGAGGGTGGGTCCCAACAGTCCAAGAAGAAGAAAGAAGGTCAGAAGAAACCCTGGTGCAATCATTGTAAAAATACAACTCACTGGACTAGTGATTGCAAAAAGGGTGGAGCCCCCAACACTGTTGCCCCTAAGGCACCTGCTCCCAGTACTACTGTTAGCAGTGTTGGTCCCCAGACAAAGGGTGTAGTGGGAATCACTATGGGAACTGAAGGAGATTCTGACTTAGACAGAACCCTTACACAGGCAGTCTTGATCTGTGATGGGGACATTGATTTGTCCCTGACTGTGAGCCCCAGTAACCTGGGCAAGTACAGACAGACTCCTTTAATTAATGACAAAGTGGCTCAAGCCTACAGGGACACATGTGCCAGTGTCACTATGGTGACACCAGGCTTTGTGGACCCTGGACAGTACATACCAGGTGAGAACTACCTGGTGACCAATGCCAGCAATGCCACTACTTCACACAGTGTGGCAGTTGTTAACTTCTCATGGGGAGGGGTAACTGGCCTCAAAAGGGTTGTGGTTAGTGCAGACCTCCCAGTAGAATGTTTGTTGGGCAATGACCTAGAGAGTTCTCTATGGTCAGAAGTGGAGTACAGGACTCATGCAGAGATGTTAGGTATATCATCACATGTCCTTGCTGTGACCAGGTCACAGGCCAAAAAGTGCCTCACTGAACCACAGGTCTTGGATCCTGGAACAATGGACCAAGCACCTACCAAGAAGAAGAACAGGAGGGTCAAGGCTGTGCCTTCCCCCCTGCCTCAGAGTGATGATCAGCCTTCCCAGGAAGCTGATCTAGAGGACCCTGAAGGAACTGTCCCTGAAGAGCTTGAACCTGATCAGGTTGAGTTTCTGGGGACAGGGGGACCTTCAAGGGCTGACTTGAGGCAGGCTCAGTTATCCTGTCCCTCTCTTGAACCCCTCAGACAGCTGGCTGCTGCTGAGGCTGCTGGGAATGCTCAAGGTACCCATAAAGTGTATTGGGATGAAGGGCTCCTTTATTCAGAGGCTAGAGACCCCAAGCCTGGTGCAACCAGGAGGTTGGTCATACCTCTGCAATTTAGGGGCTTCCTTCTTACCTTGGCCCATGACATTCCTTTAGCAGGACACCTAGGCCAGAATAAGACCTGGGACAGACTTGTCCCTCACTTTCACTGGCCTCATATGAATGAAGATACAAAGGAGTTTTGTCGCTCCTGTGTTACCTGCCAAGCCAGTGGCAAATCAGGTGGCACAACAAAGGCCCCCCTGATACCACTACCTGTGGTGGGGGTCCCCTTTGAAAGAGTGGGAATAGACATAGTGGGTCCCATGGATCCTCCCACTGCATCTGGGCACAGATTTATACTGGTGGTAGTGGATCATGCCACCAGGTATCCAGAGGCAATTCCCCTTAGGACCACTACAGCTCCTGTTGTGGCCAGGGCCCTGCTGGGAGTATTCTCCAGAGTGGGGTTTCCTAAGGAGGTAGTATCTGACAGAGGTACCAACTTTATGTCAGGATACTTGACAGCTATGTGGAAGGAATGTGGTGTCAACTACAAGTTCACCACCCCTTATCACCCACAATGCAATGGGCTTGTTGAGAGATTCAACAAGACCCTAAAGGGTATGATCAAAGGATTACCTGAAAAGCTCAGGCGAAGATGGGATATCCTTCTACCCTGCCTTCTGTTTGCTTACAGAGAGGTCCCACAAAAAGGAGTTGGCTACAGCCCCTTTGAATTGTTGTTTGGGCACCCTGTGAGAGGCCCACTGTGTTTGGTGAAGGAAGGATGGGAGTTACCTCTCAAAAAGCCTAAGCTAGACATAGTGGACTATGTACTTGGTCTCCGCTCCAGGATGGCTGAGTATATGGAGAAGGCATCTAAAAACCTTGAGGCAAGCCAGGCCTTACAGAAAGCTTGGCATGACCAAAAGGCTGTCTTGGTTGAGTATCAGCCAGGACAGAAGGTATGGGTGTTGGAGCCAGTGGCCCCAGCAGCACTCCAAGACAAATGGTCTGGACCCCATACAATCCTGGAAAAGAAGGGAGAGGTCACCTACTTGGTGGACCTAGGAACTCCCAGGAGTCCCCACAGGGTACTCCATGTTAACAGGCTTAAAGCATATGTTGACAGGGCAGACATGGGCTTGCTCATGGCTACAGATGAGGGACAGGAGGAAGAGAGTGACCCTCTCCCAGACCTGTTGTCTCAGAACCCTGAAGATGGCTCAGTTGAAGGAGTGACCCTTGGAGGCAACCTCACTGCCCATCAGCAGACTGAATGTAGACAGGTTCTACAATCATTTTCACATATGTTTTCCTTGATACCTAGTCAAACTGACTGGTGTACCCATGTTGTGGACACTGGTGACAGTCTGCCTGTAAAGAACAAACTTTACAGACAACCTGACCACGTCAGGGACTGTATAAAGGCTGAGGTACATAAAATGCTGGAATTAGGTGTCATTGAACCCTCAGAGAGCCCCTGGGCTAGCCCAGTGGTTCTGGTCCCCAAACCTCACACCAAAGATGGCAAGAGAGAGATGAGGTTCTGTGTGGACTACAGAGGACTCAATGCTGTCACCAGGACAGATGCACACCCTATTCCAAGGGCAGATGAGCTCATAGACAAACTAGCTTCTGCAAAGTTTTTGAGCACATTTGACTTGACAGCTGGCTATTGGCAAATCAGGTTAGCTGAGGAGTCTAAGGCCAAAACAGCATTCTCAACCCCAGGTGGGCATTATCAGTTTGTGGTGATGCCCTTTGGTCTGAAGAATGCACCTGCCACCTTCCAAAGGCTGGTGAACCAAGTCCTTACTGGGTTGGATGACTTTTGCGCAGCATATCTTGATGACATTGCTGTCTTTAGTTCCACCTGGGAGGATCACCTGATCCACCTGAAGAAGGCTCTTGAGGCTCTGCAAAGGGCAGGCCTCACTATCAAGGCTACTAAGTGCCAGATAGGGCAGAGTAAGGTTGTGTATTTGGGCCACCTTGTAGGTGGGGGCCAAGTTCAACCACTGGAGAGTAAGATACAGTCCATCAAGGATTGGTCCCCTCCAACCACCCAGACTCAAGTTCGAGCTTTCTTGGGCTTGACTGGGTATTACAGGAAGTTTGTTAAGAACTATGGGTCCATTGTGACTCCTCTTAATGATCTGACATCCAAGAAGATGCCCAAAAAGGTTCAGTGGACAGTAAGCTGTCAAAAGGCATTTGATGACCTGAAGGAGGCCATGTGCTCTGCACCTATCCTGAAAAGTCCTGACTACTCCAAAGAGTTTATTGTCCAAACAGATGCTTCTGAGTTGGGTGTGGGAGCTGTGCTGTCACAACTTAATGTAGATGGTCAAGACCAACCCATTGCTTTTATTAGCAGAAGGTTGACCCCCAGAGAGAAGAATTGGTCAGCTATTGAGAGGGAGGCCTTTGCTGTGGTGTGGGCCCTGAAGAAGCTGAGGCCATACTTGTTTGGCACTCACTTCAAGATTCAGACCGACCATAAGCCCCTCTTGTGGCTAAATCAGATGAAGGGTGAAAACCCCAAACTGCTTAGGTGGTCCATTTCCCTACAGGGGATGGACTTTACAGTGGAGCACCGGCCAGGTACTGACCATGGGAATGCAGATGGTCTCTCCAGGTACTTCCACTTAGGACATGAAGACGAGACTGGTCAAGGCTAGTTTAATGTCCCAGCGTTTGGGGGGGGTTGTGTAGGAGAGTAGGGTCTGCTATCCTATGGTCACCCCAAATTTTTGCTTTTTGCTTCACTGGTTTTTGACATATTGAGGCTGTGGGCCTGCCAATCAGACCCCCAGCCTGCTGTTCTCTCTACTAAATTAAAACTATGCACCCTAGGTGCATAACCAATTGGAAGTGGATCACCCTGTCAGCCCCTGTACCAGTGTACACTAGGTACCCAGGGCATTGGTGTACCCAAGGCCTGCCAGGGGCTGCAGCATGTATTATGCCACCCCAGGCTTGGCCTAACAATCTGACACAACTGGCTGATCACTCAGCTGGGGTAAGTTGGTGTAATCACCTCTTACTTAGGTGTAGTATACCTATACCTAACCTTAAATGGGACACCTGGTAACCTATAAGTCACTCCTATGGCAGGCCTTAACAATCCTGAAGGCAGAGTGCTTGGTTCCATGTGAGATGGTGCTCTGGCATGAGCTGAGCCTGTCTGCAGTGGTCGGAACAACTTCCTTCTACTGTTTCCAGATATCGTCATACCATATACTCTTAAGTGCATTATGAACCTCGCGGTTAAATGCTATCTTTGGTTTGGCTTTATCAAAACATGTCGAGTAAGGTGTCATACGAATTGGAATACTAACCCCTCGCCAATTCTGGCGACGGGGTTAGCATTCCACCCTTCTAGAGGGACACGACATGTACAGTGCCTGAAACCCGGGTAAAATCAGACATAGCCTCAGCTCCACAAAATGGATGCTGCCACCACAGACACAAGTCTGCCCTCCTGCTGCTGGGAGTCCTTCCAGCTTGGGAGGTGTGGACAAAGGGTTTCCTGCCAGGGGAGGTGCATGCACCACCCCAGACAGGATTTTGTGTATTGGTCAGGTAGGGCTTGAAAGAAACCAGACATGCCTGTGGCTCACAAGGAGCCTCGGTGCATATGCCAGTTCAAACCGGTCCTGGGGCACACCAGTCCCGGGCCTGGGGCGAGCTGGACAAAGGATTGGGGGTGTAACCACCCCCCTTCCTGGTCCCACCCTTAGGGAGGGACCTAGCAGGTAGTCCGGCCCCTAGAATCCGCTTAAAGGTAGGAGCTGTGTCCTAAGACTTCAGACATCCTGGAATCAACTTGAAACTAAGAAGAAGACGGGAACTTCGACATTCTGCTGCACAGAAGACTGAAGAAAATCTCCCCTGTGGTCAGGGAGTGACCACCTTGCTAACGCAAGCACCATCCAGCGAATCACCGTCTGCTTTGCCGCCGCCTCCCGCCGGAGCCCGAGCCCAGAGACTGACAAGACCTGGACCTCCAGACCTCTCACCGCCCGATCCACAGTCCCTGAAAAGAGGAGACCCGTGGAGGCACCGAGACACGTGGAGCCAGCCATCTTGGAACGACTACGACAAGCTGACCAGTGCAACAACCGAGGCTCCCTCCAAGTTGTGCTTTGGGTCCTGAGAAGCCCAACCCTCGAGCAGCATCTGCACCAAAGGTGAGCCCTCCAGCATCTCCACGATCTGCGTGGGGCCCTTCTGCATTTTGCCACTCGACGCGCCTAACCGGTTGCTGGCCCGCTGGCTAGTGGCCATCTTGGCGACGAAATCTACGACAAACACCGCTGGTCTGGTTGCTCCAGACTGGCCCTTGCTCCCCTCCAAAGGAGCAGTTCCTCTGACCTTGCTGGCCAGAACCATCAGCTTAAACTCCTTGCCTACAACAATTGCTTTTGCCAAGGCTTGTTTGCTTCGATCAAGTCGCCGACACCGCCGACAGCGAGAGCCTGCGTGGGACAGCTCGTGACTCGACTCCTGGACGTCGTCGACCTTCAGGGACCACGTGGCTGCAGAGTCAAGCTACACCTTCCTTCCTGTTTGCACCCGACATTGCCTGGTACCCACCTGGTGCCACGCTGGTCACTGGCTAGTGACTGTGAACACTGTCCCCTCTGCTTACAGGTCTTCAACATCTCCGATCCACTCTTGGATCCACTGCATCTCTTCCCGACCGACCGCCTGCAGCACTTTTGTCTACAGGCCCCACGGAACAGATAGAAGAAACCCGACGCACTTCGAGGCCTATGCACCCGCTTCCTGTGGGTGAGGTAAAGCTGGCACTCCGGTGCCCAAGTGTAGTAATACATCTCTAGTGCCTGTGTTCCAAATCTTAAGTTCCTAGGTCATCCGGAAGATTCCTTTTGCAGTAACTTTGTACTTTTTACGCACCCATTGAAACCTATGGGAGCACGCGTGTGACTATTTGCTCTGCACACGCCACCCGTGGACCTCCTGGTCACTAACTGACGTTAGCTCCTTGTAGGCCCAGCGATTCTAGAGGCCTTAGGCCTTTTCCCTTTTCTGTTCGTGGTACTTATACCACTATTTTAGTATATGGTTTGAGTGGCCACCAGGGCCTATCCATATAAAGTGCAACTTCTGTGTATTCTGTGATAATCTTGTTTGACGATTTGTGCTCCTGTGCTCATAAAGAGACTAGGGGTTACTTTGAGAAATAAATACATGTATATTTTGAATATATATCTGTGTGGTGTCCTTTCATTGGTATAAAAGGGGGTTACTATTGGTAAAACAGCTTGCTTAACACGCATCACGAGTTTAGCCTCAAAGACTGCTTAGCCTACGCTACCACTAGGGCAGCTAGTCCGAAAAGGTTGACTTACAACCACACCATAAGGGTTGCTTGGCATGGTACAAGGTGGTCACTAGAACTAGTGAACAGCATATACCAGGCCAACTTCTCACAGTTGTTCATTTTACCCTCAACTGCAATCATTTCTGCTTCCAAAGCCAGGGTCACTTCCCTATATTTCCTCTTTCAATGACTCGCTCTGTTGGTGATACAGCCTCTCAAGAAAGCTTTCAGGGTGTCCCAAACTATTATGATGTTGGGTGTGCCTAAGTTGTTCTCTAAAAAATACTTCGTTTCAGTAAGAAGAAAAGCAGTCTCTTCTTCTTCAAGCAATATTGTTCGATCAAATGACCAGGTTCTAGTATGCTGTGGCTGTATTCAGTCAATGACTAATAGGACTCCTGAATGATCAGAAAGATGCAACGGTAGGTATTCAATCTCCTTAACTCGATCTTTTAAACTATAACTAAGCAGGATGTAGTCTCAGTGTGGTATTGGGCAATCGAAGAGGCGGTGGATGGGGTATTTAAGCTCGCAGATGAGTTATGGGGGAAACAGATCCTGGACACACAGTGTGATCTTCTATGGCAGGACTCATTTAAAACTCTTTTCAGACTATTTAAACCTGCTTGGCTGAAGCGGAACCATATGTTCACCACTCATAGAGCGTATCTATCCTCTCTCAGATTATCTCATTTTTTGAAAGGGAAAGTGTGCAACAAATGTGGGATGTCAGAAGCATCGGATATACACATGTTTAAGGGCTGCCCCTCCATCGCTTCTTTCTGGGAAGATGTGCAGAAGACTCTTGAGAGTATCTTAAAAGTACCAATCCATATAAACCTGTCCCTGATAATCTTAGGCCTCAGTAGTAACATCGTAGGCCCTGCCAGATCTCTGTTATTCTACTCAATTTGAATGGCTAAGAGGCAAATTTGCAAAACATTGGATAGATTCAGTTCCACCCGATCACTCAAATTGGTTGACCTCACTATACGAAGTATCCAAGATGGACATGTCTAGAACATTTAGTAAGAAAAAAATCGCATATTGGGACCTGTTGATTCAATGGAGGTAGTTTTTTTTTCTTTTTTTTCCCGGGTCCTATGATTATGCCTTTTGGATACTCCTTGGACTATCCTATGCTTTTAGGCTATTGACAATGTTGATCAGGTTTGCATAAGACCTAGCTGGAGTAAACCCAACCTCCCCCCTCTCATAATTAACCTTCCGACCCAAAAAAAACATACCCTTACGGGCTGAGGTACCAAGAGATTCCATATAAGAAGCCAAAGACATTCAAGGTCAATAACTAAGTCTACGAATGGGCGGTTGGTCCTATCGAGGCAGTTGAAGGCGAATGAGGACAAAAAAATGGAAAAAAAAAACAATGATTACCAAGATCATAGGTTCCATCAGCTGAATTATTACAAGTACAAACATTTTATTGTTTTCGCCCTCTTCTGAGATCAACAATATGTGTATACATCAAATATTGTGAGGAAGGAACACCACAAAAAAGTCCATGAACTCTTGTCTTCTGTCTTCTAAATTTCTTTATTTATCACAAAGGTGGTTTCTTCAATTGATGATGATTCAATAATTCACAAAATATTGGTTTTCCAAATACATTTCACAAAGCTTTATCAACCTCTTAGCCTTGTTCAGCTAACGCGTTTCGCCCTACCCTTAGGACTTTCCTCAGGCTTATCATTGTAACTTAACAGATTTGGAGATTGACTTGTACAAATTTTCAAGAAGGTTAAAATTAAAAAGTTTTTTTTCATCAATTTAACAGTCTAAGAATCTTAATGTGGTTAACAAGGTGTCCGATGTGTCCATAGAAAGTTTAAAGGTTGTGCAACTGTTATTATCTATAACAGAAGGAGATGATTTAAGCTTGAATGATGTAGCGGTTATATTAGATATTCCTGTCGACTATGACTGTACTAGTGGCCTGCGGCCGGCATCTAAATTCATACCGCAAGGTCCACAGTATGCAGCTATTGATGTTTTTGTAGCAAGAACATTAGAGGAGTTTCATAAACTCGAAGAGACTAGACATAAGAACAAATCAAGGTGGAGGCCCAAGAATAATTTGACTAAAGAGGAGAGGACAGCTATCTTGAGTTTGAAGAATGACATGAATATAATAATCCATAAAGCGGATAAGGGCGGTAACGTCGTTGTAATGAACAAGCGTGACTACGTTGCTGAGATCAGGGGACAGTTAGAGGACAAAGAGTGTTACAGGAAACTAACTCAGAATCCCATCCCTGAAGCTAGCAGGTTGATATCTGAGAAATTATATTCATGGAAAGAGGTAGGGCTACTGGATGAACAGGAATATAAATACTTGAATATAACTCATCCAACCTATCCTTTCATTTACGTATTGACAAAGGTTCATAAATCTTTAGAGAAACCTCCAGGAAGACCAATAGTCTCCAGTATAGGGAGCATAACCGAACATATTTTGGAATTTGTGGACTTATTTTTGAAACCATTGGTTTTAAATTTGCCCTCGTACATCAGGGACACGATGGACATTTTGAATAAACTACAGTATGTAGTATGGGAAGATAATCTTCTGTTTGCAACCCTAGATGTTGTAGGTTTGTATACGTGCATCAAGAATGACAGGGGTAAACAGGCATTACAGCATTTTTTAAACCAGAGAAGTGCAAGTCATCTTGATCACTCAAAGATGATTATGGAAATGTGTGAACTGATCTTGACCAATAATTTTTTCCTATTTGGAGGCGAGTGGTACCACCAGTTGAGAGTGACAGCGATGGGATCCAGGTTTGCTCCCTCTTATGCAAACCTTTTTATGGGTTGGTATGAGAGGGAGCATGCCTGGGCCAGAGGTGCTACCAAATGGATTGATCAATGTTATCTGGCGAACACTTTTGTCCCTGGCTCCGCCGTTTCCTTTGTGACTTCACCCCCCAGCCTTAGTTTGCCTACAATCCCCAACAGCCACGCTTCCTGGAGGACGCCGCTGATGCTGCTTCCGTGCGCCAGGAGGCGCTTAAAGCATCGAGTGGGGCCGAGGCCTTTTGTGGCAATTTTATCTGGCGAACACTTTTGTCCCTTGCCGGGCTTGGCTCCGCTGTTTCCTTTGTGGCTTCCACCCCAGCCGGTCTTAGCTCCGCTGTGTTCAGCGCAATTGCCTATAATCCCCAGCAGCCACGCTTCCTGGAGGACGCCGCTGACGCTGCTTCCGTGCGCCAGGAGGCACTTAAAGCATCGAGTGGGGCCGAGGCCTTTTGTGGCAATTTTATCTGGCGAACACTTTTGTCCCTGGCCCGGCTTGGCTCCGCCGTTTCCTTTGTGGCTTCCCCCCCCAGCCAGGCTTAGCTCCCATGTGTTCAGTGCAACTGCCTACAATCCCCAGCAGCCACGCTTCCTGGAGGACGCCGCTGACACTGCTTCCGTGCGCCAGGAGGCGCTTAAAGCATCAAGTGGATCCTCGTCCCGCGGGACGCGCACAGGAGAAGCGGGCCGTCTTAGGCCGTCCGAGGCCGAAGGAGGTCGGGCCGGGCCACCTCTCTTCTATATTTAATATATTGTTTATACCGGGCCCGAAACTGTAGTACTTTAAGGAGCTCTATACTCCAACGATATAATGGCCCTGAGGGAGAGAAGAAGTAAAAAGGGTGACGGGAGTTTAACCCCTTCTGTGCCACGCCCTTTCCCCCTCCTGTGCCGGGCGTTTTATTAGTGGGTGGGGTTCATGACGAGATAGTCTCGTCATGGGCACAGCGCGACCGTGCTCCATGACGAGACTATCTCGTCATGGGCACTGAAGAGGTTAACCGGTACCCTGGATAACTTCATTATCAGGGCTAACTCAGTTATAGACCAAGGGATTACGTTGATGGAGCGGCGGGTCTCTCAAGACTTAGCCATAGCCAGAAGATCATCTTTGGGGTGTATTGCTAATGCCCGGACTCCTGAATCACATGGTCAGATCAGTGGCAACGTTGACCCTATGATTCGCGAAACCTTGCATGTATCATCGGCCGCCCGGGATTTGGACTTTACTACCCAGGTGGAGCAATCCGTGGTTTCGGTCTCACCTTCATTATCTCCCCATCAGCCACCTATAGTGGCTAGTACGGCTAAACCCTTTAATATTAGGCTTTTACGGGAGAGACGTCAGGGGGCAACTACCAAGCATAAACAAGGTCAGGTCTATGCCAATAAGGTAAAGAAAGGGAAGTCGACTAAAAATAAATTGCCTAATACTGAAACTGTAGTTATTGCAAGGGAGCAGGCTATTATTATCCCTCCAGATACCCCAGCCGCACCAGTAGAGAACTTAACAGGTTCGGGTGCGGTATCCCCGGCCAAGGAGGATAATTGTGACGGGGCTAGGGTGTTGATGGAGAACTCCATTTTGGCTAAAATGGATGATTTATTCAGCCGTCTTCTTCGCCCAATTGAAGCAAGATTAACTAAGATCGAACAGCAGCTTAATGAAATTGGGCTTGTTTCCACAAAATTATTAGATTCCTTAAAAAAAGAAACTATGTCTAGGGCCATTGTTCCTATCGACGCCGATGGGGGAGTAATTGATGTTGTTGAACCTATACCCCATTTAATTACCACTTTAGTTTTATCAGATCCTGTGGCTCCATTACCTAAGATATCTATGGCAGCAGCTACTGCGAACTCTCGGGAATATAAACAGGTCCAGCCCAAAGTGGGAGTGGGGGCTCCAACAGCTTTGGATAAAATTACTATCGATCTGCCTCCGGAAACGAGCCCTTATTTGGTTGTTTTAACAGGGGTCCCAGAACTGTGTAATCCGGGCCAAGAATCATTTATGAGTTTAAAGAATAAAGTGGTTGACTGGTTAAATAAATTTAGACCATTACCCCCCCACTTCCCCAGTAAAATTCTTATGGTCCGTAGGGTGTCTTGGGTGGGTCATTTGACCAAGGTTATCAGGGGTGATTGTGTCTTGTTAATTTTGGGGACCCACAAACTGTGGATTACATTTGTAATTGGGAAAACCATCGCCCAGGAGCTACAATTCAATCCCATCCATTGTCTTATTTTTATCCCTCCAAATCTGATGAATGGACACTAGTACAACGGAAAGGGAAGGGACTGATTTCTAGAGGTCGGCAAGGTCTCTCACCTGTTTTGCACCTGACTCCCTTACAAAACAAGTTTAGTGGACTGGAGACTGTCGATTGACAACAGGTGATTGGGCAAGCTCTTTTGGGCACCTTTTCCCCCCCGAGCGCAAGCTGTACAAGCATGGGAGGAGTTGCCCAGTGTGTATGTCTCGAACCACCTATTGTAGTCCCTGAGAATCAGGGGGGTAATATTGAGAAGGAACAGGGCCCCGTAGCAGTAACTGCTGAGAGGGATGTGGATCTCGCTAGTATAGCTGAGGTTGAAACAGGGAGGGCAGAGATGGGTTCCTTGAATTCAAGGTCCCAAAATGGCTGTGAGCAGTCGCCCTGTTCTATAGTTAGTTGGAATATCGCTGGTTTAGCTGCTAAAGGTGACCACCCGGGTTGGGTTGAGTTTCTTAGCTCCCATGACATCGTTTGTTTTCAAGAAACCTGGTGTAGGGAAAGTGTCAGCTATCCCGGCCATGCTTCATTTAATCTGACAGCTCTGGCATCCCCATCTGGCAGATCGAAGGGAGGACTTTTGGTTTTGGTTTCTGTTAAAATCCCAATTGAAGTAAAAAGATACCTGACCGTTGGTGTCCACTCTCAGATCTTATGGCTATCAGACAATTTGGGCTCTAACATCATTTTAATTAATTTTTATAATAATGTCTTTGATAGCACAAGGTACAGTGCCGTGATTGACCTAGAGGTCGCTCTAGAAAATTTAACCTCTGGGGTCAATAATGTATTTAATTATATTTGGGTAGGGGATTTTAATATTTATACTTGTATTCTTTCAAACACCGGGGCTTGTGGGGCTAGGAACCTTTTTGAGGAAGACGATTTGCACTTTCCACATAATCCCTACGGAGAATCCTTGAATAAGTTAATGGCTTCCCTTGATTTGGTAATTTTAGAAAATGCCAAGAACGAACTGGGTGATTCGATCCCTACATTTACTGGTAGGAACGCTAACACTGTGATTGATCACATTTGTGTATCATCCCACATAACTTCACTGTGTAAGCCACCTAAGGTCACTGATTATATGTTAAGTGACCACAATTGCATTACTACTGCTATTTTTTTGTGGAAATGTAGAGTTCTCCCCTCTGTACGTTCTGTGGCTAATATCGAAGCACACAGACCCAATGGCGTAAGAATTAGATGGAGAGGAGAAAAAGCTGATGGAGCTATCGAATCTATAGTTAAGGATTGTCGAGGAAATATTACTGCTATCCTTGAGTGTGATCGTGAGGCCACTGACATTGTTAAGGATTTTATATCCATTAATAAAGTTATTGAATCCAAATTTATTAAAACTATCTCTGGGAAATTAGCCCCCAGGAAAGGTTGGTTTGACCATGGTTGTACTGCCAAATTGGCAGAGCTTAAGCTGGGCCTGGCCATTAGGCCAAGAGATATGACTGCGGTAAAAAAACTCAGGCTGAACTATAAGTCTGAGGTCAAGCGACGCAAGAAGGAGCTCCAGCAAGAGGCCTGGAACAAATTGACCCAGGCTGCGGAGACACATAATAGTGTTCTCTTTTGGGCAACAGTCAACTGCCCCTTCCTTAAGGATGATATGGTCCCTGAACTCACTTCTAATGTAAATAAGGCTACCTGGGTAACCCATGTTTCTACTATCTTCAACTCTAATATATTGTCTGAAGACAGTTGTGGTCCATGGTCCTCTATTCCGCTGGATGTTACCACCGCGGAGGTCATTTTAAGTATTAATGCCAGTAAAGGGGGCAAGGCGCAGGGCCCAGATGGGGTCCCTATTGATGTGTATAAAGCTGTGCCTGAGTTGTGGGGACCGTTGTTAGCCAATGTATTTAATGCTGCTATTTGCGCCGGGGTCCCACCTACTTGGGAAGAATCAATTATAATACCAATCTATAAAAAAGGTGATAGAGGGGATGTTAAGAACTATCGCCCTATCTCCCTATTAGACTCCTCGGTCAAAATAATGAGAAGGGTTTTATTGGCAAGGTTGGAACAATGGGCTGAAGAAAAAGGGATCCTGGCTAGTACCCAGTATGGCTTTAGGAAGGGGTGTGGAACCGTGGACCAGTGTTTGAATTTAAATCTCCTGATAGGGAAGTATACGCAGGCTAAAACAGGTTCCCTTTATATCTGCTTTGCGGATTTGAGTAGTGCATTTGACATGGTAGACCACTCGATTCTCTGGACCAAATTGCTAGAAATGGGCGCACCAGAAGGCATAGTCGTTTTTCTTGCCCAATTATATTCTAATCTCCGCACTTGTAACCGATATGGCCCCGCAGGGGAGTGCACGACAAAGTTTAGGATTCGCTGGGGAATTAGACAAGGATGTGTTCTTGCCCCACTCCTTTTTACGCTTTTTATAAATGAAGTAGATGCTGTTTTAAAGGGGGTGAGCGCTGATGTTCCTAAGATTGACGGCCTTGACGTACCGGTACTGTTATATGCTGACGATGCCGTGTTATTGGCAAGGACTCCACTAGGGCTCCAACGTTTGATGGATAGTTTTTCTGTTTTTATTGAAAATAGAAAACTACTCATCAACAAAACTAAAACTTTTATTATGACCTGTGGTGCAGGGTCTAAGAGATCCCAATCCTATTTTTTAGATGGGGACAAGGTCCAACAAGCAGATAAATTCTGCTATCTGGGAATTACTTTTGCTAAGGATAGCAGATGGACCCATGAAATCACTAATGTACGGATTAAGATGGTGAAAAGTGCCCATGGTGTTTTTAAGTTTGCTGCTAAATTAGGGGAAAGGCGTATTTGGGATATGCTACAAATCTATAAAGCTCGTAGCGTGTCTTCTGTCCTCTATGGTGCAGGGGTTTGGGGATATTCATCCAATAGCATTCTACAACTAGAGGAAAATCTTTTCCTCAAAAGGTTATTGTGCCTACCCAAATCCACTTCAAACAAATTAATCCATAGAGAGTTAGGGATTTATCATTTATCTGATATGATCTCCTTAAAGCCATTAATGTTGTGGCGATCTGTTTGGCTGAAGGATGAGACTTCCTTAAACAGGGCAGTAGTCATTGACTGTCTTTCCCAAGATAACTATCTCAACATTCCATGGCTAAAATATGTTGTCTCTAGTTTTAGAGATATCTATGGATTGGATGTTACTAAGGATTGTAATGCTGCCTCAGTTTTGTCTAAAGTTGAGATGAAGAATATTTTTATGACCTATTGGGGTAAGAGACGGAAGGTGAGGGCTGGTCTTTTAGTTACCTGCATATTCTATAACAAACATGTGGATGGAGATGGGTATCAAATCTATCTCAGTAATGTTACCTGAGCTTCCCACCGATTTGTGTTGACCAGACTAAGACTTGGTATTGTACATAACCTGGTAGCCTTCCCCTTTCCTAACTCACATCCGGTAGGACCCTGTCCGTGTGATGGTACCTCTGCACAAAGCACTTTGCATCTACTTTTAATATGTAAATTGTATTACCATTTGCGAATTTACTTTTTAAAACCAATTTTTGTGAAATATGGTGTACGTACTGTGCACGATTCTATGAAATTGCTTTTTAATATGCGTGAAGTAGATATCTATTTTTTTACTGCTACCTACCTTTTTAAATGTATTCAAACAAGGAAAAGTCTGATGTTTTAATCATTTGAAAGGCTCATTTGTATCACTGTATCTAGAATGATGCTATTTGGAGTTGTTGATTATATATGCTTTCATGGTCATTATTGCAATGCATCGAATAAAGCTTTATGAAATTGAATTGGATTGATCTGTTTGTTTTTTGGGGCAGATTTATTGATGACGTGTTGGTAATTTGGAGAGGAACTGTAATTGAATTGGAAGAGTATGTAGGTTACTTGAATCAGAATGATTTTAATGTCAAGTTTACCGCATGTCATCATTGCAATAGAATCTCATATTTGGACGTAGAATTATTTGTACAAGACAATAGGATTCAAAGTAAATTGTTTAGAAAGGACACAGCTTCTAAATCTATTTTGAGGGCAGACAGTGCCCATCCCAGATCAGTTATTGAGGGGATTTCGTATGGTGAAATGATCAGATTGAGACGGAACTGCAGTCAGGATGAAGACTTTGTGACAGGGCTGACCGATTTACAAGACCGGTTAAGGAATAGAGGTTTCTCGAAACAGAGTTTAGCTACTGCCAGGAGGAAAATGGAGGGGATTTCTAGGGTGAGAACGTTGGTAAAAACCAAGAGGTCAAGTTCAAAGGAAAGATTGGCATTCATATCAACCTTTAGCAATGAAAAGAGTAAGATTTACAAGATTTTAAATAAGAATTGGGATTTGCTTAAAGGAGTGCCAGGTTTAGTAGGGGTGATCTCGGAGAAACCGATGATTTCATATAGAAACTGCCCGAACCTAGGTAGCATGATTACCAGGAATTATGTTGAAAAATTGGAGGACAAAGGAGAAAAAAATGTTCTACCCATGCCGAAAGGTTTCTTTACATGCAATAATTGCAGCATCTGTGATTTAGGTCTGAACCGGACGCGATCATTCCAGTACAATACAGTGAGATCATGGCGTATAAATGAGTTTATTAATTGCAATAGTATAGCGGTTGTGTATGTTATAGTATGCAACTGCTCAAAGATATACATTGGGAGCACTAAGCGTGTACTTAAATTACGTATACAGGAACATAGGAGGTCGATTGTAAACAAGGACATGAAATCCCCGATTTATCAACACATGTTTTTAGAGCATAATGAAAAGTTGTCTTTCAGGTTTCATGGGTTGCAAAGAATCACACAGAGTTCAAGGGGAGGCGACATAGAGCTATACTTAAGACAGCAGGAGGCGAGATGGATCAGCCGGTGCAGAGCAGTAAGCTCGGGTTTGAATAGTGATCATGAGCTACATTATTTTTTAATTTGAGGGAGTAAAAACCCGTTTTTATGAGTAAAAGTTGAATTGCTGGAATTTTGGTTGGAAGAAGGTGGCATGGTTGAATTGCGTATAGGATAGTACATGAGATGCTTATATTAGTGGATTGATCTAGGAAAGTTGATAGCTCAATAGGAACAGTGAGAACAGAAACAAGATCTAGGGTGAAGGTAGTGAGTTCAAGTCTTGAGGACGCCGAATAGAATTTTTAATCTGGAATCATCCAGGAAAACTGGTTTAATAATTAAGAACCATAAAAAACCCCTCCTTTTTTCGGAGAATCTTTCGGAGGCTAAATAAGATTTTTCAAAAAGTTGTAGAATTGTTTTTTTGTATAGGCAAGGATTTTGGTTGAGGATTCTTTGACAAGTTTGCTTGGGTTTTAAAAGAGGATTGTTTATAGCGTAATATAAAGGATGAGGAGGGCTCAACCGAACTGGATTGGAAAAAGGGTAATAGTTCTGATTAGAACAATCAGCAAAGAATAAACATTAGAGTTAGAATTTTTCTAATTGGATTGGAGCGATCTAGCATATTAGCTTTTTATTCAGGGATATGCAATGTTAAGCAGTATTCGGTTGACCGACCAGAGAGGGAACTGATTTATGCTAATTAGGGTTTAGAATGGAGTGATTCCATTGGTTAAAATCGCTTTTCAACACTAGCGTTGTTTGGTCAATGGTGGTGAACGGACCAGAGAGGGAACTGATTTATGATAACCAGGGTTTAGAATGGAGTATTTCCATTGGTTAAAAATCGTTTTCCAACACCAGCGTTGATTGGTTAATGGTGGCTTTTTAAGACAGTACTTCGGGCATGAACTGCACCGACGGGATTTATTGAGCCCCGGGCAGAAGAGAAGGTCTTTGAGATATAACGATCTTGGTGAGTTGCGTGAAAGGAAGTTATTGTTGTCATAAGAGATATTGGGCAGACGTTAGAGGATATTATATGGCATTATATGAAAGCCTAATATGTGGCGTTTTTTTATTATTTTAGCCACGATTATATTCGGAAGTTGTTGGCATTTTGGATGAATTTTGCCTTTTATTAGAGGCATTTAACTTACGTTGAGAAAGGTATGTTATTCTTAATTCATGATGACTGTCTTGTCTTTTAAAAAAAAAAATAATAATAATAATAATAATAATTTTAAAAAGTTAAAAATAGGTGGAGAATGATTGATATTTTTGTTTTCTATAGATTTGTTATAATTTCTGAGACAAGGACTGTTTTTCACAGATCGTATCGATATCCATGATAGTTTTTGGTGAGTATAGATCACCTAGGGCTATGGTTGCATGGGGAAGTCATGGAGAGAGAGAAGTTCAACATACACATTTTGCTGTCTAACTTGTATATAGATAACACTGGTGGGAAGATGGATCCAATAGTTGAAGAAACGTGGATACAACAAGAAAAAGCTGGGGGTAATAATTTCTGGACTCATAGGGACTAAGAATTGTCTGTAAAATTGGCATATGTGCGTCCTCTTGAACTCTGAATCAGTTAATCTGAGGTTTGATATTAAAAATTGTTTGAGGTTGAAAAGCTTCAAGTGAATTAGGAAGTAGAAGATGTATAGTCAATAGGTGTTGCCTAGTGCAATATAAATTATGGGTTCAACAAACGTTGTTGTGATATAGTAAAATCAAGTGAGAATAGAGTGAATTCATGTATTTGAAAAAGAAAAATCTTTTTTGGTTTTTGCTTTGTTCATATTATTTTGTAAAAACTTGTTTTTCTGTTTCTTTTGTACTCTTCACAGCCCTGAGGAAGTCCTAAGGGTAGGACGAAACACGTTGGCTGAACAAGGGCTAAGAGGTTGATAAAGCTTTGAGAAATGTATTTGGAAGACCAATATTTTGTGAATTATGGAGTCATCATCAATTGAAGAAACCACGTTTGTGATAAATAAAGAAATTTAGAAGACAGAAGACTAGAGTTCATGGACTTTTTTGTGGTGTTCCTTCCTCACAATATTTGATGTTTATGGACTTCATGGTTGTATGACAGTGAACCATTGGAAGTAGAGCACCTAAGAAATTTTTGTTGGGGAATTCACGACTCAGTGCGCACTGCAGAAACCCTTCACTGTCATTGGTTATAGATTGAATATGTGTATACAGTAAATATCAAAAATACATCATTAAAACAGTGGTAAAAAAAAGTCTTAAAAAATTAAAACAAATTATAGCAGACAAATTTATTCGGTGGGGTTCGTATTAAGGGAATCAGATCGTTGATTCTCAAAACATTTTATCTGAAACATAACGGTTGTATAAAACGATGTGGAACCTCAACCAAAAGTTTACTTGGGCAGAAAAATAAAACATGTGCTAAATCATGGACACCTCCACTACAAATGTCACAGGAACCTAATTCATCAGTTGTTTTCCCCCTGTGTTTGATAAAGACATTAAAAAGGGAGATTTCCTAATCGAAAAATGAGTATGTATCGTCTGACTCCATGCTTTAATGAAAGTCTGAGATATTTTGGCTGATTTTAAGCTCTATTTTGGATGCATAAAGCCTGTAATGAGATAACTGAGAAAAGTGTTCCTTATCAAGTTCAAAACTTAATCTTCGGGTTGATTTTTTTTTTTAAACTTCAATAATGCCAGTGACCAAGACTGCAAAAGATTGATGAAGCATTGAAAGTGTCCAAGAGCTATATCAAGATTTTATTTAAATGTAAACTGGTTTATACTATCTTTGAAGGTTTCTGGGTATAGAAGAGCTCTTAAGGAGCCATTGGGACCATGTAGCAAATTGTACTCCCATCTGATTATATTTGCTAAGGCTTTAGTAAATGAACTAACTACTGATAGTTCAAGGCATAGCATTTGAACAGGCGTGGCTTGGCTCATGGTGGCATGGCTCATGGTGGTAATCTTACGTAAAAACTTCCCTTCCTTAAGGTTTAGAAAAGACCACTTTTTTTGTAGGAATATATTCTAATGCATAGATTAGATTCGGGGGAATCTTAATGTGATAAATTTTAAGGAGGGGATAACAATATCTATTTACTGAGGGTTAATAAAATCTCTTTATCACACTTAGGTGGGCTACGCCCTTAAATTTCAAATGCTGGAGATGGGGATTGGAATCTAATATCTGAAAAAAGACTCTACTTATAGATGTACTTCTTGCAACTTCTAATGGTCTCCCTCCAAGCTTCCAGACAAAATGAGGGGAACGTCTCCTACCCCTAAAAGGGACCACTTTTTTTTTTGAGATGTTGATTTAAAAAAAGTTAGTTTCTTTATACCTAAAACATTGATATTAAGCTTAAAACCAATAGGAGTAAGGACGAAAATAACGATGTCATCTGCGTACATTAAAATATGAATGTTTTTGGATGCTATTTTTGGGGCTAGCTATTTACTTTTAAGAAACTATCTGCTTAAGGCCATTCAAAGTGGGTATTTCCTGGGCCAGCCCCTTATCCCCACCCAACTGTACTTTACACCATTTAGATGAGTGGAGGGCTACTATTAGTCCTAAAAGTGTTTCCGGAATTCCACTATCCGCTAGCTTCTTCCATAAGGTGGGTCTATCTAATCTATCAAATGCTGTAGAAAAGCTCAACTAATATGCTATATACCACCTGAGATTTACTAATCACATATTTGTCATTTATGGTTTGCAAAATTGTGATAGTATCAGTCACTGACTGGTCTGAGCAAAAACCTGCTTGGACCATAGGAATGGCATTCCTGGGCAAGGCCCAGTCTTTTAGATGGTCTAAGACAGTGGGTGTGAAGATCTTCCCTGTAGCGTCCAGGAGAACAGTTTGACAATAGTTACTTGGAGACAGGCGGGGGCCTTTTTTTAGAAGTGGAACAAGGATGCTTCCTGTCCTGGTGCTTGAGATATGGCCAGTTTTATAGCAGTAAGTGAAAAGACTGGTCAGAAATGTACTCCATCTTTCTGGATTGCTCTGTAATACTGTTAGAGTGATCATATTGGGACCCACTGCTGCAGTCACTCTAGCCTTCCTTATATATTGGTCAAATTGTTTTTCGAATGGAGCCATAATTTGCTGAGCATATTCGTTACAAGACCTGAAGCTTGAAAATGTTAAATTGCAGCCATTGACCGGGTTTGATCTTTACAGATCAGAAAGGTAATTTACCCATTCTTACTGCGAGACTGGTGTTGCATTTGTTTGTTTTTTCTTCCGCTCACTGGTACAATTAAGCTGCATAAAGCCTTACTATTTTTTTTCAGAACAGCCTCATGTAGGTCTACCCAGTTTTTATCCATTATATCTCTCTTATGTTTCATATGAATTTTCTTCAGTTTATTCTTTAAAATAGAGATTTCCTTTTTCCTGGAAGAAGAAAATTCAATTACCTGGAGTCAAATTCATTTAATTGTCTCGAGTAAGGTCCCTTACACATATTCCTTTTCCTTACAGAGATGATCCAAGAGACTGACGTCCTCTGTGTAGTGTGACCTATAGAAGTAAGGATACGTTCAGAATGCAATACTGGATTGCTTCCTATGATGACTTGGTTAGACAGTAGAGACTTTATTGTCTTATTGATTTTACGCATGTACTCAACATTCCATATGATTTGACCCTGTTTTCATTGGGTTTGAATGTCTCTGTTTCTATTTGAGAGGGGCCATAGGGCTATATCTTGTAGATTTAATGCCAATTCCAGCAGAAGGATTGCATGGTCACTACTGTGAGTGAATTATGTTGTAAGATGGCGAAATCTATGGAATAATACATGACTGCTGATAACGTAGTCTCGCATGGAGGGACCATTTGGCCCTTTTCTTGTGAAGGTCGCCGGGATGTCACCTTCTGTTCTTCCATTCAGGATGTTTCAATTTATTCCATTTGTTAGTTCCAACATCATCTTTCCATGTTTATCTGCCATGTTGGGAGCTGGCAGAACAGAAACTGGTATAGACCAGGTTTCTCCAAGGGCTAGATTTCAGTAAGCTTTCAGTGAAGCATTAGAAATGTTTGTGTTAAAATCCACCATGATAATGACCTGTACATTTCCAATAGCTTGTAGGATTGTTTCATTTATTTATTTATTTTAATGTTTTATAGAGCGCGAACATGACCCGTGAGGGTATCAGAGCGCTTTACATGGTTAACAGGGGAAAAAAAACATCATAGAGAAAGAGTGAAAACAGTAAAGTATCCAAAAGCAGAGAAATATAAAATATAGAGGGGGGGGATGAGGGAGCATGGGGGCAAAGGGTACACAAATGAGAGCTTAAAATTCAAGCTAGGGTTGGCGGAGACCGTGGCCCCCTTGGGTCTCGATGGAGTCCGGTTGTAGAGTTGCGGAAGACGCAATAGTCATGGAATCAAGCAGCAAGTCATAGCGGCTGAGAGGGGGTCTTAGTACAGGAATTTACCCATGAGGAAGGTTTTGGCCTCCTTCTTGAAGTGAGCAAGAGTGGGGACTCTTCTGATATCGGGCGGGAAGGAGTTCCAAATTCTTGGTGCTGCCCCGGTGAATGCCCTATTGTAGGTTCTTTTTTTACGAAAGTGGGCGGGTCGGAGCAGGAGACTGTTAGTGGATCGAGATTTCCTGTTTCCTCCCGATAGCACAAGCTTCTGTGAAAGGTATGCAGGGGAGTTTGCGTATAAGGCCTTGTGTGTAATGCACGCCAGTTTCAACTGTATTCTGGCCTCTAGAGGGAGCCAGTTTAGGGCTTTCAGATGTGGAGAGATGTGGTCGAATTTCCTGGTGCCGGTGAGTAGTCTGGCTGCCGCGTTGAGACAGGCTTTTAGCGGTGCCAAGGAGCGCTTGGGTAAGCCTGTGAGGGTGGAACATCCAAATTCCAGTCTGGATATGACTAGAGCTTGGACTGCCATTTTCAAATCTGGAGCATCGATGAAGGGTTTTAATTTCCAGAGGTAGCTCTGGTGGAATCTGGCTGCCTTGGCCATTGAATTAATGTGGTCACGCATGTTCAGGTTGCAGTCCGGAAATATGCCCAGTGATTTGGCGGAGTCCACGATGGTCGGAGGACAATTTAGGGCTGTGATGGCCTTGAACCACACCTGTAGCTCCGGGTTGGCTTTGGAGTGGGAGATCAGGAGAAATTCAGTTTTCTTGGCGTTGAGTTTTAGTTGGTTAGTGGCAAGCCACTGGACGGTTAGTTTCAGGGTTTCGTTCAGGGCGAGGACCTCCTTGAGTGAAGAGATATTGATGTAAATTTGGGTGTCATCCGCGTACATGTGGTAGGAGAAATTGGCGGAGCGAAGAACTTCAGTGAGAGGCTCTAAGTAAAGATTAAAGAGGGTAGGAGACAGGGATGAGCCTTGAGGGACTCCAACCGTGACCGGGGTGGGAGCGGATAGTTTGCCGTCAATGAGGAATCTTTGAGATTGGTTATGGAGGAAGGACCTGAACCATTCAAGGACAACGCCATCCAGACCCATCCTGTGTTTAAGGCGTTCAAGTAGTTTTTCATGATTGACCGTGTCGAAGGCGGAAGATAGATCTTAAAGGATTAGGAGGCATGTTTTGCCTTGGTCAAGGGCTTGGATGGCGTCGTCCACAATGTGGAGCATGGTTGTTTCAGTGCTGTGCCCTGGTCTGAATCCCGATTGGAAGTCGTCCAGCAGGTGGAAGTTGTCGATGTTTTGACTAAGCTGGTATTGTACGCATTTCTCTAACACTTTGGCTAGTAAGGGTATATTAGAGATGGGTCTGAAATTGGTGCGGCGGGATCAAGCGTTGGTTTTTTTTAGAATAGGAAGGACTTGGCCGGCTTTCAAGGGGTCCGGAATCGATCCCTGCTGGAGAGAGGCGTTGATCATCGCGGTCCAGCAAGGAACAATGGCACGGGAGGCCGCAGCGAGGCAGTTGGATGGTAGCGGGTCATTGAAGTGGTTGTTTGGGTTTAATGTAGAGAGGATTTTAGCAATGGAGTCTTCGTCGTAGACTTCGAAGTCAGTCCAGCAAGCTTCGTTTTTGGGTAAGGTCAAAGATGTGGGTGCATGGGGAGGCAGTTGGTCATGAGGGGGTTGAGCGCAAGAGGCGGTACTAAGTTCGATTCCTAGGGAGGCAATTTTTTCGGCGAAGAAGGAGGAGAATTCATCCGAAGATATAAGAGATTTCGGGGATTCTCAAGGGGTTTTGGCCAGCTTGTTTGATTGAAGTTTAACCAGTTCAAAGAGCTTTCGGGGCCTATTCGTGGCATTCCCCAGTTCGGATCTGAAGTATTCTTTTTTTGAGTTGAGGATGTGTCTGTTGTAGGAGTTTCTTGCCTGCCGGAGAAGTTTGAGGTGTTTGGTAGATGGGTACTGCCTCCATATTCTTTCGGCTTGACGTAGAGATCTCCTCTCTGAGTTGAGGGAGGCGGAGAACCAGGGGTTTCTGTCTTTGATTTGTGTTCTCTTTAGTTTCAGGGGGGCAAGGTCGTCTAGAATGTTCGACATAGACGCCGAGTAATGATCATAGAGGTCATTGATTGTGGTAGTGTTCGAGGTCGGGTAGAGCTCAAGTTTGCAGCGAGCCTCCAGCTTCGTAAGGTCCAGATTTTTGGTGTCCCAGATCCAGCGTTTGGGAATCATCAGTTGTAGGGGCTTAGTCTTGATTGATCCGGGTAAGATGAAGGAGATGGTGTGGTGGTCGGACCAGTCACAAGGGTCGATAGAGATGAGTTTGACTACGGAGTCCTTGGATATGATCCAGTCCAGGGTGGCTCCTTTTGAGTAAGTTGGTAGGGAGCAGGATTGAGTCAGGGCTTGGTCATTTAGTAGGTCTTTGATGGTATTGAAGTGAGGGTCATTGGGGTCATTCCAATGGAGATTGAAATCACGGAGGAAGATCTCTTTGGAATTAGAGGACATTTTTGAGGTGATGACTTCCAGTAGGTGATTGGTGAAAGAGTCATTAGAGCCTGGGGGGTGGTAAAAAATTTGCAAGTTACAGATGAAGGGCGTTGTTGGTGAGGGAGAGTGCAAGATACTCGCAGGAATCGTTAGTGAGCGTTCCGAGTTCCTTGACCAGGAGGGAGGATCTGTAGATGCAGGCGAGGACTCCGCCCTTTCTGTTCGACTGCCTGTCTAGCCTAGCAATTTTGTAATTAGGAGGGACTAATAAGTTCAGACAAGGGGAGGAGTATTCATTTAGCCAGGATTCAGTAAGAATAGCTAAGTCCAGGTTTTTGTGCAGAATGAGGTCAGTGATATCGGCTGCATGTTTAACTGCTGAACGACAGTTGACTAGGAGACCTGATAATGGGGGGTCTGGGGGAGTGTCAAGTGTCAGGGAGGATGGAAGAATTGGCGCAAGATTGCTTTTAACCACATTTCTATTACGTCGTGTGGTTGGCCTGTTGGGGTTGATGGTGACCGTGCTGATGGGGTGTGCATGACCTGTGTCAGGAGGGCAGGAATTGGCTAGGGCAGTATTGTAATCTTGGAGGATAGCAAGGATTTCGTCTTCAGTGAGGTCAGCTGGGGTAGGGGAGGTGGGTGGGGGATTGTAGGAGAGTGCCAGAGCTTGGGATTCCTCTTCAGAGATGCAACAGGGTTGCTTGCGCGGGCGTAGGTGTCTTAAGGGAAGCGGGAGTGGGAGCATGGGGTCTCATTTAACTGTGGGGGGAGGGTGGGTGTGGTTTGAGGTTCAAGAGGGAGAGCTCAGCGAGGTGCAAGAGGTTCATAAGGTCCAGAATGAAGCAATGGATGCTCTGAGTTAGAGTGGACGTTCTGGAGCACAAGGCTTCTAGGTCGATGAGGGCTGGGGGTGTTGGCAGGGAGGGGGGCGCGCGTTCAGGAGCCGATGATAGGGTGGGGGGGTCCATGGTTAGGATCACAGAGTATGCTGGGGGAAGGAGGAACTATGGTGGGGGCTGTAGTGAGGGTATGCAGGTTGCTAGGAATAGTGGGCGGGTAGGACGGAGGGCTGCTGGTGATGGAGTCTGTTCTCCTGTCCATATCGTGAACGTGGTTTCTGAGGAGGGTGAATCGGTCAGCGAATTTGTTAAGGTTATTGGTTGTGGCTTGGACCAGGACTATGCCGCTTTTGTAGAGGGTGATAGTGAGGTCTGCTCTGAGGGTAGAAGAGGGTATAATAGTGAGTTTGGTGCCATAGGGAATGTTTTTTGATGAGTGAACATTCAGAAGGTGTGTTAGGGTTTTTCACCAGGCGGCGTTTTTTTCGAATAGAAGATAAGGTCATTTATGCAGGTGCCACTGCCCGAGTTGACACGGAGGTCTGATATCAGTGTCTCAGGGTGGTTTTTTAGGGTGGTGTGTTTGAAAGATTTAGCAGCGGTTTTGGAAAGGTTGGGGGGGTAGATCAGAGTGAAGGCATTGTCACCCGCCTTCGCAATGGCCGGGCGGGACACGTTGGCTGAGGAGGGGCCCTGAAGTGGGAGGAGAGTAGTGGGGTAGCGGTAGGGCTGGATCTCTAGGTGGGCTGGTGTGGGAGCAGCAGGGCTCGCAGGAGGGATTCTCGTGTCACAAGCGTTCGTGGGGAAGGACGCTAGAATATGAGATGGTAATGAAGGGCTAACGCAGGCGCAGGTGTGGTTAGCAGCGATATGAGGCTGTTGCGCGCAGGTTCATAGGGAGCCGAGTCTGCGGGTATAGCACTGGAGCAGGGTGTAGGGATAGCAGAGGTTAGAGGCAGCATTAGGGTCGGGTCGGGGGCATCTAGCCGGGAGAGGGTTGTAATGTTCAGACCAGGATTAGGAACTGCGTAAGTGTTGGCTGCAGCGGTATGTCCTAGGTAGCAGTGTAGTACTATAGGGTAGGGATCATAGGGGTAGAGCAGCATATTTCAAGGGCAGCGCCATCTTAGGGTCAGGCAGTAAGGGACTAATGAGGATGTCTTGGACGGGCGCCATTTTGGAATCAGGCAAGAAGGTTCAGGGTTCTGTTCGAGCTGTGCAGGGGGCTCCCAGGCCATCTAGACAGTGAAGGTCAGGGCGGAGCAGGAGTGCTGGTCAGTTACAGAACCACAGCACTGGAGAAATGAATGCGGAATGTGGAAAGCGCGTTCCGGGGCACAAGCAGCGAAGTATTCCCACCGGTAGGCGCAGGAGTAGGCGAGGTGAGGGCACCTAAGCCGTTTCTCAGATCGTCATACCTGGAGCGCTGGGGCCGGTGAAATCGGCATCAGGTGGATCGCAGGACATCTCGAAGGGCGGAGATCCCTCTCCGGGATCGGCAGCCGGGGTCGCGGAGTCAATGGGAGCCGTGCAGGGCTCTCGGCGGCTGAGCGGTGTACCGGTGCGCCGTGACCAAAGTCGGCACCACTCCCCCGAGGAGCACGCAGCAGCGCACTCGACTCGGGCATGGGGACCTCTCCCGCCCTGACGGCGGTGCCCAGGGGGGAGGCGGAGGCCACCGTGGACTGCGGAGGGGAGGGCGCCCAGAAAATGGCGTCTCGGGTGCTTGAAAGAGACCTCGGGCCACTGGTGGAGGTCGCGGTCGATGGTCTCCGGTGGACAGATACCCCCGGTGCAGGCGGCTCACAGCAGCGATCGGCGTAAATCAGCGGCAGGGAAGGAGCCGGTCTGCAGTCCGACGGGAACCCAGATGGTGAGGACGCGAAGAGTCGGTGAAGGAAGACTCGGCGATCGTACCTCCACAGGTAGGTCGATTTGTTGTGTCTGTTGTTGCGAACTTAGTTCCAGCAAGGGACGGGGTGGAGCGGAGGTTTAAACGGGGATAATAATCTTTAGGTGATCCCCAAACCAGGAGCTCCTCATAGATGCTCCTACTCCTTGGCGGCCATCTTGGATCTTTCGATCTGATTGAATATTTTTATTACCAATTGATTGTGTTCAAGGCCTGGAGGAACATAAATGATAAAGAGTAGTGCTTCAACTGAGCGCATTATTTCATTCCAGAATATTATCTTGATGCATTGTAAGTTGTAATAAGATAGATGGATTATTTCAAAGTCCCACCTTAACTCCTCCAAGAGTGAAATAGACAAGTCCCCCTTTGCATGGCCTTGTCTTACACTCGTGGCTGGTTGTCAAGGACAAAATAGTTATTTTGATCAAATTTTCATGTCAACCAGGTCTCTTGGAGATAGACGATTGCAGGAGAATTGTCCAGAAGGCAAGTTAGTTTTACTGGTTCCAGTCCGGCGATGTTCCACAAGGTAATTTTAATACTTTTGCTAAAAGGTAACTTTATTCCTCTTCCATGTCTGTTACCATTCAGGTTACTCAAGAGCCAAGACCAGGAGACATCCTTTTCTATATTATCTTTTTTAGATATGCTATGATTCCATATCTGTCTATCTCCATCATCAATGCAGATGGTTAGCTTTTCCACTACCACATGATTGCACTCTTTATTGGGGCCTATTGCTTGCAGGTTTTGTTGGTTTGTCCTTAGATTTTCCATATGCAAACTAGGAGGAGCAGATTGGGATTTATGGTTTACGCCTAATAACACGAACCCATATTTGTGTGGCTTTTCACTTTCTAGGAGTACCAAGGTCAGTATCACACTTGACCAGAATTCCACATGTGCCATGAATGTATTTTGCTTATCGTGGAACAAGGCCAACTTTATTTCCGAAGAGGTAAAAGACTGTAAAGTGTGAACATTATGTAAAAGTTTTAGAATTCTTTGTCGGTTCATGGTATCAATTCAAGAGGCAAAAAGGTCAGTGAGTTCAAGAATACAGAAAGGATTTTGTATACAATTTGAATTTTTGATCTCTTCAAGTGGATTATGATTCACTGGAGAATGAATAGAGGGATGATAGTACTGTTTGGGCATTGTGCTCTTGGAATCTAGTACAAAGGGATTTAGTTCCATAGATGCATAATTTTTGGGCAGAGGAGAACCTGATCCTAACTCTTTTGAGGTCTCTGGAAAAGATGCATTTAAAACCTCATTATTCGTATCATCTTTTAGTGTGTCTTTTGGTGTGACTTTGACTAAGTAATCATCTTGTGAAAGCCTTTTTTATCGAGTTTTGTACTTTGTAATCCTACGGTTAGTTCTCCTGTTTTTTTTTTGCAGATTTTGTTTTTATTTTAGTATTGAGATTCTTGGAGTGTTGGAAACTCTTATAAGGCTCCGCTGCTTGTAAATTCAATAAAGAAGCATCTGATTTAGGTTGCAGTAAGGCCTCTTATTTCTTTTTGCAGATGAATGTCGGATAACAAGGTAAAAACAATGTTTCAATAGAATGGTTAATTTCTCCAACTAGATCCTTAAATAGTTTACAAAGCGAGTAAACTGTGTCCGTGTTACTCTTTTTCTTCTTGCCTACTCCCGTATTTATTTTACTGGTTTGAGTAGCACTTGTTGTTTTTTGTAACTGGGCCTCTGTCTTCTCCTGAGATTGTAAAGATCTTAAATGTAGGTCCTTCCTTTCTTGGGTTTACATTCCATATTGAAATTTTAAAGTAGTAGATTTATTGTGGTGAGCCACTAGGGTTTGAAGAGTGGTAGTTTGTATTTCTAGTAAATGATCGGAATTGATTGAAATTTTTTCAAGTAAAGAAAGAATGGATTCTATTGTCTTTTGCAGAGAGAACAGTGAATCAGAGATGATTATTTGCTTATTACTGGAATGAACCTATGAATGTAGTAGAAATTCCGGTAAATCGGAAAGATTTCCTGCAAGCTCATGTGGATTCCTTCTGGTAATATTAAACAAGTAATTGTCTCTTTTAGATGTTTGGCATCATTTATGTGGGGAAATAGAATTAAATTTATATCAGGATGTGTACATTTCAAAACAGGTATTTCTCTTGAGGTGGCTTGCAGATGTTGCTGCTCAGCCACTATTAAGGAATTTGAATTGTTGTTTCCAGTGATTGCTTCTATCTGGGGATCTTGTCTTATATAGGCCTGGGCGAAGCACTACGCTACGCTCGCGTAGTTTGCGAAGTTCGCGCTACTTCGCACTACGCGAACTGCACGTAGCACAGTGCGAACACGCGTAGCGTAGTGTTGCGTAGTGCTGCGGTCATTTTTTGCTTGCTCGCGGTCCTCAACGTCAAGTTGGCGACCGCGAGCAAGCAAAATGACATCCTGGCGAGACTTTTTCCTTGTTCGCGATTGCGAGCATGGAAAATAAACCTCCCGGCGAGATTCACAACGCGAGAAGGTCAGGTTTCTCATTGCGAGGGGTCGCGTATGCTCGCGACCGCTCGCGATGAGAAACTACCAGTTCGCGTTGAGAAAGCTGCAGCTCGAGGAAAAATCTACTCGAGCAGCAGAAAACTACAGCTCGCACTGTGCAAGATGCCATTTTCAATGATTGCACAGTGCCGGTTGCTTGTCCGCACTGTGAAATCATTGAAAACAACATCTTGCACAGTGCGAACATGTTACTTCGCAGTTCGCGAAGTGCTACGCGTAGCTCGCGTAGTGCGAACTTCACTTTGCGTAGCTTCGCGAAGTGATACTTCGCGAACTACGCCCACCCTTAGTCTTATAGTGAAGGATTCACTTCCATTATGTGTATTTAATTCAATTGATTTAAGATTTTTATTTAAAAATGTGTCTCTTGTTCCTGGCAATGAGGAAACTGAAAGAAGTCAGGAATTGTGTGTGCTCCTGGGATAGCACCTATGTGCTGTTCCCAGTCTCTTCATGAATATTGTACAGTTTCTCAATTTTGTAAAAGCCATCACAGAGAAGGGTTTCACTGTTCTAGTAGAGTAAAACGTAGCCCTCTTTCAATGGTAGCTACAATTTCAAAATAGTTAAATATATTTGCCAGAGATAGCTAAGTTGGTTATGGAGACAGTTAAGTGTCAGTTCCTCACTTTCACAAAGGATGGTCTCTGATAGGATGGACTCTAAAACGCACTCTAGAACGCACACAAGCCATATCGACCAAATGCTGGCTGGCTCCGTGATGCGTATCAATGACACCGCCAATAACTCGATTTACTCACACTTTTTCCCCTGCTCCTTTCTAATATTCTCTCAATCTTTTGCACTCCCCTCTATCAGGTGCTGCCTCACAACCCCTGTTGTGGGCCCACCTAAGATATAAGAATGGGTAGAAGTGTGCTGTGCTCCAATATTTTAATTCTGTACCAACTGAGTTGCCTCTCTCCTCTTACCCTCTTGCCCCCATAAGTGTTTTCCAAGTAAGCCAAGACTAGGTATGGCAGAGGGGGAGGAAGAAAGTTGTTATGATTTGTTTTGGCTACATTAGTAGCGAAAGGCTTTGTGGTCTAAGAGTAAGCTTGGCTTACTAAGTTTGATATCTAAGTGTCATGCTGAAGGCTCCCAGAGTTGGACAATTTCGCACCACCAGAGGGGCCATAGGATGACTCACTGTTAGCACCTGCAACTGCTGCCGACCGCACCTGTCTGGCCCAATCCACCATTTACCAGGAGTGCAGGCCCCCACTTCCAGCAAATTACTGTCCACTGTAGGGGCCAGAGCTGGTGCCGCCTGTGCTGCAGGAGCAAGAGGAGCTGCCGTGCAACCACCAAGCAGCCACCTAGCATACAGGCACTGGTGCTCCCGCCATCACAACGCGGCGGTAGCATGCGATAGTCACCAGATAACGCGTGAAATGGCCGTGCAAAAGTCAACGTCACGTCGCAAAAATGCGAAATGCCAACGCAAAAAATCAAAAAGTCGCAAAAATCAGCCACAAGCTTGCAAATCCGGAGCGTCTGGTGGGAAAATGCACCATAAAAACCACAGAAACAACACACCAGAAACAAACCAAAGCACGTAGCAACATGGATGCACCCTGACCCAGCGCAGAGGCCTACGCGAACCCCACAACCCTGACAGACTACCAGCAAGGAACAACGGGGACAGTGATGGCCGAGGAGAAGAGGGAGAGAAAGATGGGGTGCAGTCCGCTGCAAAACCAGATCAGCGTCATGGAGGTGACAGAACACTACCAGCAACTGACCCACAAGTACACCACCTGGAATGCAGTCGGAGTGCCGAGGAGGCCAATCGAGGAGGCCAAGAGGCGCTGGCATGATGTGACCACCTAAACCAGGCACAAACCCGCTGCCAACAGTAAGGCTGCAATGGCGACAGGAGGTGGCAGTCCTGCGCCACAGGAGGAGCTGGAGGAAACCGAGGCCACAGTCATCAGTGTGGAGATGGTGCAAGGAGTAGGGAGTACGGACACAGCTCGAGAGGACCTGACACAATATCAACAGAGTGAGTAACAACCAGAGACTAGGGGGACGGGAGGAGATGGGCACAATGGCACACATTCACAACGAGGTGTAGCACACAGCACACCAACAATTACCCTGGATCATGTCCCTCATCCCCTTGGCACACTGCAGCACACACACATAGCAAGAACAGTACACCCACATTGACGACAACATGGTACAATGTGCAAAGCCGACACTGCAGAACAGAGGACACAACTGGCTTCACACATGCACAGAAACATACCTACTACATCTGACAGAGCAGGAAACCGTGAAATGGAAATGTACGCGTACGACCTCACATCTGTCATGTAGTCCAAATGTACACTGTCCCGCAGCAGTAGTCAGCACCTCCCAAACAGTCACAATGTACAGTGTCATACAGTCTGCATGTAACCAGAACAATGCACCAACATACATGTCAACACAATGTCAACATGCATCTCCCCTTCACATTGCAGAGGGGCACACAACACCTCCAGCAGAGCACAGAAGACAACACATCTGTGATGCCAGAGAGAACCACCACACCTTCGACACCGACGACCTACAACAACCCATGGACATTCCACCCAACCCACCACCAGGACCTGGGCAGCCAAGCTACTCAGAGGAAAACACAGAGCCTGCAACAGACCACACAGCAGGAAGCACCCGCAAGCACAGCTGTCTCACAACACTTCACCCACCCACACATGGCACCCCAATGCCATGTGCCAGCACGCCAAAAGGAGGTGGCCAAACTTTTGTGAGTAGGGTCCCAACTCATTTAAGGTGAACTAGATCACATACGTTGGTGTCTATTACCCTTCAGGGACCACTTACACCCCACAAAGGAGACCCACATTGCCATAGAGACACATGCACATGCACATTCACAGTACACAACCACGCCCAGGGGCACGCTCATATCAGTCACACATCCATGTTGGCCCTGCGTACGACGGCCCAGGCCACTCCCCTTACAAATTGAGTGGGTGACGACCAAGTTACATGTCCAAGCTCAAAACCGATGCCTGCGGTGACACGCCTGCATCCGCTGTACACAGCACAATGTAATGTCGTAGGCCCCTTGGCCCTCATGCATACAACAAGACCACAGGGACACACGCAGATATTATGTTGAACTGGCTATGGGCACGTGCACTCGGCCCCTTTATTGGCAGGGCCACATGTACAGTGATGCCTGTGCTGGATGTGTGTGGGGGGTGCAAGCCAGCCCTCAGGGAGTTGTTGGTGCTGGCAACAAATAAACACAATGAATACGTAATCAGACAACACCAGCATCACGGAGACTACTGTGGAGCATCATGGAGGCAGCCTGAGCAAGTCCAGAGGGCAAACAATGAGCAAACAGAAGTGTCCGTGAGTTGCAGTGCACTGAGGTTGGGGCACTACAGCTGAGCGCGCCCATGTGAAGAAAAAGTCTTGGATTGTGTCCCTTCGAGACATTCCTGATGCAGATGCAGTGGGGTGTGTTAGACCTGCATCATCTTCCTCATCAATGTCCCAGGTCTCCCACACTGCTTGAGGTGACATTGATGCGCAAACTCTCAGCAACACAAAACTCAATCAGTAAAGGACGATGGCTTGCGGTGCACTGAGTCAGTGGCACCTGGAGTGCCGAGCAGGGTATCAGTCTGATGATGGCATCCACAACAGGTGTGAGCAACTCCGTCAGTCTGTCAGGACCACCATTTCGACTGGCAGATGGCGGTTGGAGATGGTCCTGGCGGTGGTGGCATGTGCTTCCTGCGGTGATGCGACATCCGGGCCGGTCAGGACTCGATTTGATGTGTGAGCCCTGGTGGACCGCAGTTGAGGCCGGAGGCAGCGGACAGCGCAGGGCCACAGACACATGGCATTGATGACCCTAAGGCCATCGCTTCACAGGCCATCCAATATCTCAGAAGAAGGGGTCCCTGACATGAGCAGCACAGAGTTATTGGCCCCGGATGCACTTCGCCCAGCACAGGCCCCCAGCCACGGGACGGTGACTTGCGGTGCAGTCAGATGGGCCATGCGACCTGAGCGGGTCCTCATCAATGTCTGAGGTGTATGTTGCAGAGGGTTGCGGAGGATAGTGGAAGGTGTCCTCCAGCACATGATGCAGAGTGTGGAAGCTGTCTGGAAGCAGCAAATGGAGGGTTGGAATGCCACGGCCTTGTTTTCGCCACAAAGTCAGTATAACCACCATGATGGCGACGACAACCCCAAGTCCATGGACTCAGTCACCACCAAAGTCCAACCAGAAAGTGTCCATGGGTCTCGGGGAATAGACATAGTGGCACCGGGGCTGAAAGGGATGCAGTCTGCGATGAGGCCTGTACAATGACATAAAGTGTGCCATAAATAAATCAAGGCTGAATTCAAAGGTGTGTGTGACCTTTTCGACTGCAGTGTAGGCCGGGGGCAGCGGTTAGCAAGGGCCCACAGCCACGTTTCATTGGGATGCTATGCACATAGTTGCTGCCACCTGACCAAAGGGAGTACAGTGAAGTTGAATCTTACTTTTTGTGCATACACGGACAATGTATGATCAAGACTCAGTTACAAATGTGTAACCTACTTGGACGTAGTGTGGGCCGAAGGCAGTAGTCAGCAGGGGACCACACCCAGCTGTCGTTGGCTCACGATGCACCGAGTTAGTGACACCAGGACAATTGTCGGTAGTGTTCGATCACCTTCGTAACTATGATCCTATTCCCTCCGGACTGCAACGCGTCATCCTCTTACGGCTCTCCTTGCATGCGATAAAATGTGTTCTGCCTTTGAATGATTGATGTTCAGTTCCAATTCTGTGATCTACTCATGCGCAGCGTAGGCCGAGGGCAGTAGTCCACGTAGTCCCACAGACACGTTTGGTTGTGATGCTATGCACAGACTTGGTGGTACCATATTGAAGGGAGTATAGTGACGTGAACTCTGCCTTAACTAATGTTCACTGCCATGGTGAAATCAAGACTCAGTTCCAAATGTGTGACCTACTTGACCATAGTGTAGGCCGGAGGCGGCAGTAGATAACGTCAACGAGAAAGGGCTAAAGCGGGCCTGTGTCGTGGAGGTTGTGATGATCTGAGAGGCTGCCAAGGTCGCGGGCCTCGGGCTTGGAGCTTGCGCAGGCAAGTGGTGGGCCCTCCTTGACACACGCTCGTGTCGGAAGGTGATCAGTGTGGCCTAGCTGCGCAGGGGCTGGCCTGACGGGTTCAGGATCCAGCGGGCCGGGGTACGGCAGACGCACAGGATCACAGGCAACTCCGCTCACGGGGACGGCGTCGGCCTCGTGGCATGGTGAGAGGCGCCGCCCTGGCAGAGACGTTGGACTTTCCGGAAGAGGACCACGCCCAGGGCTATGTGCTTTTTATTTACACCCCTACGCTGGCATGGCGTACGCCGGGCCATCCCACTCCGCTCACGCTTATGGGGGGGCGTAACAGGCAACATTTCTGTGAACTCTCCCGCTGGCTGGGGTGACATGATTGCATCCACTGTCCACTGCACACCATGCACCAGCGCTGTATGTTGCCATGGATATGGGTGTGTTTGGCATACTGCGGTCTGTCCAGCACATCTCCGCCACTCTTGGCATTGTGTACTTTCCCAATCATGGTTCTGCATCCTTCACACATGCCTGATTGCCACCTCTCCCCACATTGGGCCAGTGTGTGGCTGAGGTGCCATGCCGTTGATGGCTCATGTTCACGGCTTGCCCAAGTTACCACTGTGAGTTATTCTGTCGTGTCTGGTGTGTATGCATGTTGATTTGCATGTTGGTTGTGATTTTGTGATGTGTGCATTGCCAGAGTTGTGAGTTGCATGGTTGTGGGGTTGAGGTGAGTGGGGTGTCATCTGGAACTTGCCAAGGGGCTGTGCATTTCCCTAGATGCCATCCTGGGAATGCTGGTTGCAGGATGGACTGTCGGAGGATTAAGGAACCATGCACACTGGCTGGGTATTTGGAGGCGACATTGGTGGAGGTTCCACGGTGTTCAGTTTTTGCCAGCACATTGATGTGAGACATGTGCTTTCTGTTGCAGTGATTGTCTGCTGTGTCACCAGGGGGCACAGGTAAGACATGTGTGATGTAGATTGCCCCCAACATGTGCGTGCAACCAGCTATAGCGTATGGTCCTTGCTTGGTCTCCAGCGGATCCTGCGCATTGTGTTGGACGTATGGGGACTGGGGTACCAGGCTAATGGTGATGTCCAGGACAGGTGTGAGGGACTTGGATGTGGCTGGCTGTGTGGCTCCTCTGACTCTGGCAGCTGTTGGTTGGGGGGTACTAGGGGCCAACAGGTGCAGCACAGCCAGCAGCTTTGTGTGGGGTGGGATGTTGGTTGTCCGCTGTGTTTGTGCCATCGGCCTTTTGGGTGTTATTGGTCAGGATGCGTAGAATGGTTGTCCTTTTGAGCCTGTAGTGGGCAATGACATTGTCAGGTGTTGGGTCTGGGAGGCTGGTGCGTTACCTGGGGGTCCGCTGTCTTTGTCTGCGCTGCCTCTGTGGTGGTCCGGGGGGTGTTCCGGGTGGGGGTTGGGGTCATGGGGTCCTGGGGTGGTGGAGGTGGGTGTTGTGGCCCTCTTGGGAGTCCGGGCCGCATGACCAGTGGATCCATGGCATCTGTTGCCCTTCCGATGTGGCTGTGGGCTGTGCTCCGTTTTGTGGTGCAGGCTGTGGTCCGACTTTGCACCAGGTCAGAGCAGGTGTTATTTTCCTGCTGCTAACGCGCCTTATCGCCTGTTTTGTGTTCTTATCGCAGTTCTGGCTGGTCGTTGTGAATGTTGTGGAGTGGTGTTGTTGCAGCTTTTTTCACGGGAACGCCTACTCTGCATCTAATTAGCGATAGTTGTGGGGTCATCTGTGGTGATGTTTTTTGCGGCTGCTATTGTGTGTAAACTGCTGCTGTAGGCTGTTAAAACCAGCTTGTGTTTGGGGCGATAAGTTTATTGGAACTTTGGCTGCAAAAAAGTGCCGTTAACTCAGTGATAGATCCTTGTGAATATCCCCCTGAATTTCAGCTACCAGTAAATATCTGTGCTGCAGTTCATCTGGGCAGATGTCAGCTTACCTTTGGGCAGAGCTGCAGACAGCAAAATCAGATTTTAGTTAGTCTTTGTGAGCAGTCATAAGTGTTATCTAAATGTATTTTAAAGACAGAAATCAGACAATATTTGTTATAAATGGGGTTTCTGGTTGGCTGAGGTATGCACCCAAACATGGCAGAACCCACCACCTAGTCAGGGTAAGTTAGATACCCCACGAAGATAACCTGTGCTCACCCTCTGGTAGCTTGGCAAGGAGCAGTCAGGCTTATTAACAAAGACAATGTGTAAAGTATTTGCACAACACGCACACACAGTAACACAATGAAAACACCACAAAAAGAGTCCACATAGGTTTATAAACATAGGAAATATTCATCTGAATAAAAGAAGACCAAAATTAAAATAATCCAAACAGTAGATCATCAGATATCAGTTTTAAATGAATTAATGCAAAAGCAGTGCTTTAAAAATCATAAGTGACTTGGTTCGGGTTATTATTGCTTCCACAGCGGTTAAAACGAATTGCTGCTGGTGTCATGTGCAAAGCTGGTCATTAGCCTGAGTTAGTTATGTAGTTACAACATTATGTAAGAGGGCGCAGATGGGGTGAAATCACCATGTAGGCCCCAACGCACTCAATACCTTTGGTAAATAGATGCTTTCATTGAGTCTGCTTGTACAAGGGGAAAGCCAGCATCGTGTTCAGGCTTTTCAGACTGGAGGCTGTCGAGCGGTGCTGGCGTCCTCCTGGCAGCTGCTTTGCTATAGGGGCCACGCTAAGACTTGAAAATCAGTTTTTTTCCACCTCTGGATACATTTTATTTAACGCTTCTGGGGTGTAGTATACCATCCAGAAATGCCATTCTTTTATAGTTTGCAGCTCTCAATATCTTGTTTCCTATAGTTGATATATTTTGCCAACCTTGAAAAGAAAAAACACATTGAGTTTGAGTTGCAACTTTCTCCAGCATTTTTAAAACAAGTGGGGACTCGTCTTCGGAATTCAATAAGCGATACCAATTACCCACTTCGGTCAACTTTGAAATAAACAATGCGGTAGCAATTTTGCCGGGATGGGGTATTGAATGTAAGATTGTATTTTTTAAAAAAATGAATAATTTGAATAAATTCAAAAAAAGAAAGTTTGTTGTTACTAGGACCTCTGGCTTGCACTTCTTCCCCAGTAATCATCCTGGCCGGTATAGTAAACTGGTTAACCATCCCCAAACCGGAAACATTCCATGTTTTCAACTGAGTGGGATGGATATGTAAGCCTAAATCTCTACACTCAAAAACAGTACGAAGTCTATATGAAAGATCCACTAACGTTTTATATCTTGTTTTCTTTGGGAGTTTGGATGTCTTTACAAATGTGGCAACTTGAGTTCCGGCTTCTTGATTCATTTTATTAATAAAAAAATTATCGACCTGCTTCTGTTTGGATAAATAAGAATGCTACATAATCAAAAAAAATTATCCAGAGGTGGAAAATAGCTGTTTTCGTTGTGATACCTTATTAGAAGGGGGATGGCGGCATATTTTTTTTCTTGCCCTAAGTTGATAATATTTTAGGAGAATGTATTTGAATACTTTACTTTACTTACTTTAGTAGGGCGATTAAAAAAATGTACAAACCTATAGTAGAAGCTGTTCTCTGTGGTATTTCTAGTAGGGAGGCTAGTCTTTCGAAAACCGAGAGCCATTTCCTTGCGATTTCAATGTTGGTTGCTCGTTCATTAATTTTACAGAACTGGAGATCATTGGAAATACCCTTGTTTGAGAAATGGCTTATGAAAATGAAACATACAAAGCTTTTTGAAGAAGCTTATGCTAAACGGGTGGGGGCAATTAAGACATTTTTGCGGATTTGGGAATATTTTGTTGACTGCTAATTTGATGATGGATTTTGCTGTATATGTTTTTCTAATTAATGAACCAAAATTTGTATTTTTTATCAATTTTGTTGAGCCGGACACTATCCAGAAACATGCAGAGACCAGCCGCGGCCCAGGAGGGTCGTGGCTTCAAAAGGTACAGGGACACCTGGAGACAGTGAGGGGGCAGGGCGGCCGGGGGCACTAAGGAAGGGGTGACAGGCAGGAAAGCGATACAAGGATGCACTCCTGCGTGCTGACCCCATGCTGCGTGTAAACGCTGCTACCACTGAAGACGCGAACGAGGCACTGGTGTTGGGTCAGGGTCAGGGTGCTACCTCCCCTCACTTTCACTCCCCTTGAGCACTCCTTAGAAACGGAGCTGTCTCCTTACTGGGTGCTTATCTGTTTGTTTTCCCTGTGTTCTCCTGCTGGCCTCGGTGAGATCATTACCCCCCCCTCCGGCAAACCTGGAGAAGGAGATAAGGCAGAAGTCTTTCCACTCTCTGACGGAAGAGAGAGAAGAAGACGCCTGATCAGGACGAAGGCTCCCTAAAATCGGCATGTATAAAAGCCATACACTCCACTTGTGTTGCACACACAGGCAATGCAGCGGCAGGCCTGAGCCAGGTTTGAAAGTCTACTTTTCTGGGTGGCACAGTAAGTGCTTCAGCCCACTAGTAGCATTTGAAGTATAGTCCCTGGGTATATGGTATACCACTTTACAAGCGACTTGAACGTAAATCAAATATGCCAAACAAGTGTAAACCAATGATACCATTTTTAGAGGAGAGGGCATGTGTACTTTAGCACTGGTTAGGAGTGGTAAAGTTCCCAGAGTCCTAAAGCCAACAGAAATGAGGTTAATAAAATAAGAGGAGGAAGGCAAAAAGTTTGGGGTAACCCTGCAAAAAGGACCATTTCCAAAACGACCCCCCCAGCTTAAAGCCACGGTAGCCTAATCAATGACTTGATGGACCTCCTTGGTTAGGGCGATAGAACCTAGAAATTGTTTACTCCTGTAGGGGTGCTTGCAAGTTCTACACCTCTCAGAACCCAGTTGGATACCTCTGTCTATGTTCTCAGTGGCCACTAAGCTAACCCATGGGCTCTCCTTTTCCTGAAACGTGGACCCCATCTACGAAGCACCTAACTTTAGTTTGCACACAAATGCATTGCAGTGGCAGACAGTACCACATAGGCAACAAGATAATGTGGCGTATTCCATCCCTTGGGTCGGACTTCTGTCTCTAACCCAAGGAAGACTGTCCACAAGGACAGCAACCATCAGAGGTCACTGACAGCTGTCAGTTTCAAGAGCCAGGCCGCAAGCCATCCAGGTTTCTCAGAGTAGGGGGTTGTAGCCCCAGGTACCTTGCATCATTTCTCCACTCTACCTCCCACCAGCCATGGGGTGGTATCCGGCAACTGGTTCTCTAGCCAAGGATCTTTACCCTTGGCCTGCACAGGAGTCAGGGGTGAATCCTTCCTCGCCCTGACACCCCAATCTGTGGTTCCGTATGCTCCTATCAGGATTAGTAACTCCAGAAAACTGAACTTATAGGGCACTTTTTGCAGCCGGCCCCCCCAGTTCTCCTGAAATTGGGGGCAACTCTTTCCCCATTTGAGGACTAACTATGACCCTTCTCTGTGTCATCTCCCTCCCCCATTCTAGGGACACGAGGACCAAAGGGCAGAAAAAGTCCTGTCTTGGACTGGAGTCACCCTACACACCTTGCCTGGGTACTGCTCTGGGGAGACTAGCTTTTCAACACTCATGGTCCTGGTCACCCCGGTATCCCTCAAAGTAGTGGTTGGGGCTCCATTCACTCCCGCCTGGAGGAAATAATGACTGCCACCTGCAGAGATCACCAACTCACCCAGTCTTTCTTCCAGTTGAGGGAGAATATTGCATGTCCAATGGCCTGCCCCTGGGGACTACCTTCCTCTAAGGCCACATGGGCCATCCATGTAGAATTCCCACCAGTGTGTGGTTTCTTTGGACAAACAGTCTCCCTGCTTGTGTCCTAACTGGGAACAATCAAATTAGCGGGGTTGGAATTGGGTTGCCCTGGGCCACAACCTACCAGTACCTCCCTCCTTCTTCTCAGAAGGTACTTGGGAACCTTTTCCTTCCCCCTTACCCTGGGACCTGTCTGGGTCTCTCCTGACCCCCCTCACTCCCCTGGGTGGAACCTGAACCACCTTCTTGGACACAGATGTACGCCTTCACAGCAAGCTTCCTAGAGTCAGTGAGCTTGCTATCCACCGGGTGTTGGTGCAGCACTGGAAAACAAATATCAAGAATGTACTCCTTCAAAAATAAGCTGCGCAACCATTCAAAATCATCAGCCTTGCTGCCCCTCACTAAGCCCTTCAATGCCTTACCAGAGTAGTCCAGGAAATCCACCCATGTCTGTGTACAGAGCGTGTGACTAGCCCTGAACCGTTGCCTGTACTTTTCAGGAGTCAAACCAGATTAAAATGGCATTTATGGCTGTGTATTTGGTTTGGTACCCCACCTCTGATGTAAGGAGTGTATCCCTCCACACTGTGGGCATGTACTGCCAAAGAGTTCCTCTAGGACCCTGTGTGCTTTTAACCCCTTGAGTGCCCCGCCCTTTCCCCCTCCTGTGCCGGGCATTGTATTAGCGGGCGGGGTCCATGACGAGATAGTCTCGTCATGGGCACAGCGCAACCGCGCTCCATGACGAGACTATCTCGTCATGGGCACAGAAGGGGTTAAAACCACTTCATTGGCTGCCAACCATTTTTCTATGCCATAGCTCACATTGTAGCAGGGCACCACATCTTTTGGGATAGGAACTCTGGCAGTGGTTTATTTGTAAAAAAATAAGTGCAAGTGCTCTTGTCAGGAGGCAGCTTGCACCAGCCCATTTCTCCTATTAGCACTGCCTAAAACAGAACCAATTACTCACCGTGAAAGTTGGGAGAGGATATGGCATAATGGCCAGAGTTGCTGAGAAACCAGGTTTAAGTCTTGGAGTAGGCTCAACATCCTGTGATTCTGGGCAAATCACTTAATCTCTCCATGAATTATTGTGTCCTAAGTGGTGCTCATGAAAAGTGCAGGGGTTGATGATTAAGTGCCGGTGCTGAGCACCGGAAGCCACCAGCTCAAATTAAACACTGAACTCTGGACTTCTGTGAGTACATTTTAAGTATGCTGCCACCATTAATACTGTTGCTGGACCCCACTTTTAGGGTTGTTATGTCCAGCTCTCTCATGTCATAGGTCATTCTCCTTTCCTCCATGGGCAGGCTTTTCTCCTCAAAAGCCTGCTCCAGCTTCTTTTGCTCTAGAGCTTACTCCCTCTCTAATTCTGCAAGCTCCAGTTTCAATTTCCTCTCCTGTTTCCTGTCTTCCAGCTCCTCTGTGGACAGGTTCCTGGATAGAACACTGCTACCTTCTCTTCCAAGGACAACCAATACCACTGGCAAGTTGTTGGCCCCTTCCAAAGGCAGTCCTAAATCCGTATTGGCACCTAGGGCCAGCTCCATATCCTCCTCAGGAGTTTCCTGCTCCTCATCCAGGTCAACATCCTCTGTACCCTGGGTCTCTGCCCAGGCCATTAAGGATTTCTGCAAGTGCACCTGTTTTGTGAACCCCATCATTAATACATGAAATTGCTTGCAAAAAGCTCTCATCTGAGCCATGGTAGGAGACTCCAACTGGGCCAGATCAAATTCCACAACTCAGGTGCAGTTGCAGGTACTGCTTCTCCAGGTTGAGACATGTGTTAGCAGAAAAAACTCAAAAGGCAAATTCCGGAAAAATTGAAAAAGGCCAATTAGTGCTGATATACAAAAAAGTTGCCATACAAGTAGAATTGGATCGGATTGCTATAGAGCTGCAGTGAATGCTGAAATACTATAAGGTACTACACAGACACAAGTCCTATCCTCACCGTTGATCACCAATGTTAGAAATGGGGTTTCTGTTTGAGTGAGGTGTGCACCCTAGCCAGGCAGAGCCCACCACTCGTAAGTCAGATACACTACGAAGATAACCTGTTCTTACCCTCTGGTAGCTTAGCACAGAGCAGTCAGGCTAATCAACAAAGGCAATATGCAAAGTATGTGTGCAACTCACACACACACACACACACACACACAGAAACACAATGAAAACACCACAAAAAGACTCCGCAAAGGTTTAGAAATATAGGACATATTTATCTGAATACAATATGACCAAAACGACTAAAATCAAATCAGTAGACCATGAGATATCAATTTCAATACATAATTGCTAAAACAGTGCTTTAAAAATAATTAATGGCTTGGTTCAGGTTATCATTGCTTCCACAGCGGTTAAAATGAGTTGCTACTGGTCTTATGTGCAAAGCTGGTCTTTAGATTGAGTTAGTTAAGTTTTGATAGCAGCGTGTAAGAAGGTGTGGACCAGGTGCAATCACCCCTGGGACCCCACCGCACTCAAATGCTTTGGTAAATAGATGTCCTTTTCGAGTCGGCTTGGACAAGGTGAGAGACAGCATTGTGCTCGGGTTTCTCAGACAGTGGCTGTTGAGCGGCGCTGGGGCCATCCTAGCAACTGCATTGCCACATGGGGCCGCACTGAGGGATTTCCCTTAGAGCGTTGGTGACTTAAAAAGCAGGAAGGTGGCACCTCCACTCTGCACGTAGGCTCCAGGGGCCGCTCATCGGATCTCCCTTTCTGGAGGGGCCGCACTAGGGGGAGTTCTTATATGGCGTGGCGGTGATGGCGGGCCCCAACCAATCCCCGAGTTCTGGGTTCTCACAGGGGCTCTGGCTCTTTAAAGCACAGGTCTCTGCAGCTGGGCAGAAGAAGCTGCAAAGTGAGGTCTTTGGTTGGATGAATCACAGAGCGCTGAGCCAAGCAGGTGATTGGGCAGCATAGTACTGCACCACGCGATGATCTTGGCTCCCACAGAGGGGAGTGCTGGTAACTGCAGAGAGGCTTCTGTAGTAGTGTAGACAAAAAGCAGAGCATGAGGTATTTGGTGTACCTGAGACCTCAGGGAGAACAGGGGGCAAGCCAGCAATCCCTTAGAGTCACTCTGGGTTTATTCTTTGTTCCTTTAGCAGGGCAGAGGTCAGCAGGCAAAAGGGTAACTCAGCAAAGAAGGAGAGCAGTTTCTCAAAACCATCAGGCACAGCAGAGTGGCAATCCTTCAGCACTCCAGCAGAGTTCTTTCCAGGTCCAGTAGTGTACTGATTTGGTAGGCCCAGAGCCCTAGTACGTATACCCAAAAGTGCCTTTGATGTAGGAGGTGACTTGAAAGGAACTCTCTGAAGTGCCCAAGGATCCCTTTCAGCCCAGCCCTTGCCCCAGACTACCAGTAGGGAGTAATTCAGCCCTTTGTGTGAGGGCAGTACACAACCTATTCAGATGTTAGTGTGAGCCACCTTTCCCCTTTCCTGCCTATGAAGGCTATCAGTATGAAAATGAATGCAGATGAATCCCTTGTCACACCCAGCCCTTCCTGTGTTGTGACTGTCTAGAGGGAATGCACAAAGTGTAGGTGTTACCCAGCCCAGATGTGTATTGGAAACAGGCTGCAGGCCTACAGAGGAAAATTAAGAGGCAGAGACATGTTTACTCTCTAAAAGTGGTATTTTTAAAATGACAATGTCAAATCCATCTTTATCATTAAAGAGGATTTATCACCACCATTTCATAGATATTAAACATGAAGTAGCTACTTCTTTCCAATCAGGAATTACAGCTTAAAAGGTGTTTTAAGGAATCCCCAATGCTAGCCTATGGAAGGAGTAGTCCTTGTAGCAGTGAAAACATGTTTAGCTGTTTGTCACTGCCAGGACATGCAAAACATAAAGGTACACATGTCCTACCTTTCACTCACACAGCACCCTGCACTTAGAGCTACCTAGGGCCTACCTTAGGGGTGCCTTATATGTAATAAAAGGGGAGTTTAAGGCTTGGCAAGTAGTTTTAAATGCCAAACCAAAGTGGCAGTAAACTTCACATACAGGCACTGCAGTGGCAGGCCTGCGGCAAGTTGGAAAGGCTACTTTTGTGGGTAGCACAATCAGTGCTGCAGCCTACTAGTATCATTTGTAGTACAGTTCCTGGGTGTATGGTATACCACTTTCCAAGAGACTTACAAGTAAATCAAATATACCAAACAGGTGTAAATGAGTTATACTATGTGTAGAGGAGAGGGCACATGCACCTTAGCACTTGTTAACAGTGTTATGTTATGTTATGTTATGTTATATTATGTTATGTTATGTTAAAATGTTTCTAAAGTGTCGAATACCCATGGGTGTCTTGGCGCTGATTGGATAGCATAACGGTGAGAGCAGAGGGAGACTACAGGTTAAATAGCCAGGTTTATGTTAGTTTCCTAAAACTCAAATTGTGGGAGCAGCTTTAATGTTCATAGGTGGGCTGGTCCATAGAGCTGGGGCTTCAGAGGAGAAACAATTGCCTCCCCATTTGAGTCTCTTACAACTGGTACGCGACACCGCCAGGAAATTTTTAGAACTTAGGTCTCTATTGGGTATGTACCAGGAGAGGAATTGTTTGAGGTAATTAGGACCTAGATCATGCAAGGCTTTATAGGTGAGGCATAATGCCTTGAATTTAATGCGGTTGTTTACCTTAAGCCAGTGAAGTTCCTTAACGGAGGCTGAAACTGCTTAGAACTTGGGAAGATCAAAAAAAAGTCTGGCCGCCGCATTCTGTACGCTTTGGAGTTTCTTCACATGTTGTTTATGGAGCTTAACAAAGAGTCTGTTACAGTAGTCTAGCTTCGCGAGAATTAGTAAGGAAACAACTGCTTTTCTGGAGGTGAGAGGAATAAAAGGAAGAATCTCCCTGATGATTCTCAAAGTGTTGAAGCTGGTAGAGACAATTGAGCTGATGTGCTTATTAAAGTTCAGTTTGTCATCTATAGTTATGCCTAATTGTTTTGCTCTTTGGACTGGGGTTAGGAGGGTTCCCAACTCTGCTGGCCAGCATGCTGGGCTCCAAAAGGTGGTTTATTACCAAAGAGTTTCACCTCAGTTTTCTCCAAATTCAGTTTGAGACAATGCCTTCCCATCCAGTGGTAAAATGCCCAGAGTCCTAAAGCCAACAAAAATGTAATGAGGAAGGCAAAAGGTTTGGGGTAACCATGCCATTTCCAACAGGATTGAACTGCTATGATGTCTCCGATGTGGAGTTCAATGGCTGTCCTGTTCCAGAGAATCATGGTTTAGTGCTGCATACCATAGGTGCATGTTACAATACAAACAGTTCAATATATGGGTAGACACAATAAACAATCTTATTCATCACGGATTCAACTTCCTATATGGGTTGTGAGAGAGCCTTGCAGGCCATCTCACAACTGGGAAATTAAACTAGAAAAATATGTTCCACTGAACAATAAATTAAACTCTCACCAACTGTCAGTCTGCCTATGATTTGTTTATTGGGCAGTAACCGCCCTCTTCTGTATTGAGGGTACACTTTGGGTTCAAACCCTAGTCAGGAGAGCCTTGTGTCCTACTGAAGAACATCTTCATTGTACTCACAGATTGTTAAACTAATAAGGGAAAATCAAAAGGTCAGGTACATGAGGCACTGCTCTCTTTGCCATATGTGGAATTCAGACCTTACAGCTCCCGAGTAGACCCACGGTGAGAGTTTCTTCTCCTGAATGAAGCATGACTTTTGTTGCAGTCATCCAATGAGTCAATGAAGTTCTCACTACTGCTGAGATCTCTAGAAATCTACAAATGAAGCCTTCATAGATATGTATTCCCCGCAAAAGAGACTTAGTTACTTGGTTTACACAAATCTGGTTCAGCTGTTCTTCCTGCACTGCACTGGCAGACAAACAGGCACTAACTATTGCCATTTAAGGGTCCATTAGAATGCAGGTGGAGAAAATTGTAGAAAGAGCACCTCATATGGCTGAACTGTGTGTTAGGGATACTGTACTACCCTGCCAAGGATTCCAAGCCGGTAGGCAAGTACAGGGAAACAGGGACCCAGGAGACAGGCAATAAATATCTCATTTTCTTCTTAATCAGAAAGGTCTTCAAATTCCTCGACTGTTTCAAAGTCAGTAACTACAACCTATGTTATTGCTTGTGTGATACAGTTCTTGTGCTCGTGGGGTATGCCATTGTTATGAGGAAGTATCCTATGTTGCAGGAGGTGCTAGGACCACCAGTACCATTGCACATTAAGCGGATAAGCAGGTTACGTGCTTTGGGCACTTGACCCTCTCCTTTCTCTGCAAATGAGCGATCAAGGCACGTTTTTCACCCATTCAGGATTAGCTGGGGAAAGCTGCAAGGTATTAATGGTATTCTAGGCAGGCCTGAAATCTGATAGGTTATCAGTCACCAGGAGCAAATATTATTCCAATGGCCATTTACATGTCCAACATTTAGGCAGAGGGTCTCATCAGTGTCTACGAGATGTACACATTAATGGCTCAAGGGGGCAAGCATTTCTCCAAATTTGGAGCGCAGGAAGCATAAGCTGGCCATGCTTATTTTATACGGCTGGTTGCAAGTGGCGAGCACTAGGTCTCATTTTTGGGGTCCTATACATATTTTTCATCACCGCATTTTGGCACAAAGAAAAGGAGGGCAAAGCAGAAAAGAGCTAAGAAAGGTGAGAGAGAGAAATACAAACTGTAAGAAAGAATAAAAGCAGGAAAGAAAAATATCCTACAAGACCTAGACAACAGGATAGGAATTTAGGGCAGTGGAAGAAAGAGGCACGAGGTGAATGAAGATCTGGCAGCCTAGGTTTTCATGAACCCCGGATTACAGAAGCTCAGATGGTGTACTCGTAAAAGAAATCTATGAGCCCCTGCACTTATGTTTTGTGCAAGTTAAGCTTTTGACTCTGTATTGCACCGCAGTAAAAGATGGGTAAGGGTTCATTAATGGAAGCAGGGGAATCCTACTCTTAGGAAAGCAGTCAATGGCAAACTCCCCATCCAACAGGTAGACCCAAGTTTAGGGAGGTGGTCATGGACACAGGGATACAGGGATATGCGGGACCTTATGTCCACTGGAGACAGAGTAGATAAACACAGCTAAGCAATGGAGTGGACATTACTCTGTTATACTGCTGCACAGCCTGGGTGTCTGTGTGAGAGAATGTTGGTGAATGGAATGTTCTTGTGTGTGACTGTCAGTTGGTCATGGGATGAGCAGCAGTGAGGCTGCTCCTGGTGGGGCTCTCTCATGTAACATCTTACCTAAATAAAGATACCTGAAGACACTACATGGACCAGTCTACTTTTATTTACAACATATTTTGGCGATGAATTATGGAAGAACCTGCCTGTGCTACCCTAATGGATTGTTACTATGAAGCCTTAAACTACTTCAAGGTAAAGGACTTTCTTTTGAAATGGTACCCTGAATATTTAAAGAAACCTGGCACCCATGAGCCCCACCAGTGACCTCTAAATTGGTCGCCCCAACCTTCATGTGACAGTTCCTGCTCTTCGTCCCTTCTCCATCTCCTGTTACTTTGGGAGAGTGTTTCCACAAAGTACAGTTTCCCAGAAGAACGACCAGCAAACAGTTCCTGCCTCTTTCTACTGTTCAAGTGACCTACTTTACCCTGCTGCCATCCTGACGGAGAAGACCCGCTGTTCCTGCTTCTGGCTACATCCAGTCGTGACATCTAGCCCAGCTGCGTCCTCAGCTTTTGATTGCCTTCTTGCCGGCCTTGTCTCTGACTGCAGTGGTGCAGCATACCAGCCCTACTGGATCTGCTCTACTTTCGCGTTTCAACTCGTTGCTACCTGTTGTAAAGGAAGATACAGAGTCCATCTGTACATGTAGGTTACTTCTTTATTGGTAACTTGGTTCCAGCATAAGTGGTCAGGATAGTAGGATAGGGTAGATGGTACAAAGATAGCCCCACCAGAAGCAAGCTCCTTTCAGCTCAGCCTGAGTAGACCAACTGACAATCTCACCCAGAGAGGCACCCAGGCATTCTATGATGTCATGCAACATTCTAACTGAGCAGTACAGTGGAGAATAGCTGACAAGTACTTTACTACACATCCTCTTTCCTTAGGGAACAACAGAAGTAAAAGACAAATGAGATACCCCAATAAAACTTTTAGCAAGAAGGTGCAACAATGAGTTGCACATATCCACAGGTGTATTACATGAGGTATCATGAATACCACTGGCATGAACAGAAATGTGTTAAGATGTTAAACATTAAAAATTGCAAACAACCTTACTACACGCCCCATCCCCCTCCCTTAGGGAAAACACAGCAGCTTAGATAAAAAACACTGCAACAAAGAAGGGCGGTCACCCACACAACCTCCCCATACTCGGGTACACCACAGGGTAGACACCCTGTTAAACAAAATGGGTGTAAAACACAGACCCTTGGGAGAAAGCAACATCCCCAACAAAGAGATACAATAGTGGCTAAACACTCTAGATAACAAGAAAAATGCCACCACAACAACAAATATACTACAGAGAGAAAACACTCTGTAAACAACACAAGATCCCTTGGTAGAAGGCATGCTGACACTAAACGAAAAAAACTTCCCCCTCAAAGTTGTACAAGCGTGAAACCCTTGGCCATGAATTCCACGCAGGTAGACTTCGACCGGAGCATGGTGTCCACATGAAAGGAAGACCCAAGATCACATTAGGAACCACCCAAAAACTTCACCAAAGAACATGACAGGGTACTAACCCATGAAAATAAAACAACCTCCCCTAGATAGGATACACCATAGGGTGCACGCACCCCAGAAAACTGACAACTAAAATAGAGGCGTTGATTACCCCCACAACCTCCCCAAAGAGATGGGTACACTACAGTTAAACACTTTACAAAACAACTGACTTCCCCTATGAATGGTACTGACATGAGGCATTGACTACCCACAAAGACAACTTCCCCTAACTAGTTTAAACCTAGAAAAGACTACTAACACAGAGTACTAACCCTGGAAAAATAATACAACCTCCCCTAGGTAGGGTACACCAAAGGGTACACACCCCGGAAACAACTGAACCTCCACTAAAAATAGAGTACAAAGCAGGGAAATAACCCTGAAAAAAAAACACAACAAAACTACCACCTCCCCTACATAGGGTACACCACAGGGTACTAACCCTGGAAAACTGAAAACTAAATTGGAAGCATTGACTACCCCCACAACCTCCCCATAAGCAGGTACACTATACGTACGAAGACTAACAAGAGACACACACCGTCCAAAGGTACACTACACCTGTGAAGTGTACGTAACGCTCGCTGTCTCACCCCACACTGGGAAGATAAAAAACAAACAAAACTGAATCAGAGCACAGACTTTTCTCTGAACCTCTCCATGGCTGGGTACAACACCCCCAAAACCTCCCCATAAACGAGTACACACTGTCCTAAAAACAAACAAAAAAACAACAAACCCACACACTAATATAGTATAGGACATGCACCATGATGACTAGTAATGAAATGAAAGAAAAAGTCAAAAAGTCTGGTGAGCGATCTCTCACCCGAAATCCTCTCACGAAGATCGGTAGTTGTTCGCATCAAACACAGTGTAGCGCAGTGACTCTCTCAAGGAAAATGTTCAGTGACCTTCCCAAGACATAACGTCCAGTTGCTGTGGTTCGTGAATGTAACATTTCATAAAAATAAATGATGGGTCCTTGGGTTGCTGTATCCAAATATAGGTTTATTCTCATTAATCAGGAATCAATGTACAGGATACAGGCACAGGTTAAGATCCAGTTAAAGTCCAGTTAAAACCCAGTTAAGCCCCACCGGGAGCAGCTGCCCTGCTGCTCAGCCTCAGATCTAACTGGCAGTAGAATCAAACATACACAAAAGGAACTCTTGGGTGACATCACAGATAGAGGCTGAGGGGCTTAGAACAAACACGGAAGAAGGACAGAGAAGAAGGAAAAGCAGGATGTAACACATCTCCCTCCTTGACAGAAGTAAGAGACAGATGTGAAATAGAACATACAGCAGAGATGAAAGTAACACAACTTCACCTTTAAAAGAAATTAGAGACATAGAACAAACAGCACATAAAAGAAAACCCTCTTCCCCAAGTAAGTGAAAGAGGATAGAGATCAAATGGAAACATTTACAAAATATTCATAAATATAACGACATTTTCAAATACAATGCCATTTAGATGAAATAATCACCATGGCGCAATGGATTAGCATTTCCAAATATAACACCATTTAGATGAAATGATCACCATTCCTTTCCCTTGGGAAAATCCAATAAAACATTTCTGACTCAAGTTCCAAAACTTCTTAAAATATTGGAGAACACTGCTCCCAAAACCTCCTCACCAATTGAAAATGAACACCTCTAAACATTAGAGCACATACGTGGTTCATATATAAACAAAGAAGCACTCAGACTCCTCACATTAAAGCGAGCACGAATATAACTGAGCACACTATGGCTCTTTACCTTTAAACTTGAAAACATGAAGCCCTAAGACTTCTCACATGAAAGCGAGCAAGTATTTAACTGAGCACACTATGGCTCTTTACCTTTAAACTTGAAAGCTTGGAGCACCTCAAAAAATGAGCACCGAATGTGGCTCCGACAATACATATCCCAACACTGGAGCAAACAATCTCCAGCTTCACCTTTAAACTCGAATAAAATGGAGCACCTCAAAAATGAGCACCGATGTGGCTCCGCAACAATACTTATCTAAAAGTCCAAAACCTGGAGCAACCAATCTCCATAACCATGAACACCTCAAAAACACTTTGAGCACTAATGTGGTTCCGCATAAATGCGCATTAAATAAATCCACAAGAACAACCAATCTTCAGAAATAAACTGGCGTCCCTATGGCTCAAAATAAACACTGAGCCCTAAATGGCCCATTACCAATGGAGCACATCACTAGATAATGAGCATGAAACTGGCTCCAAAAAATACGCAATAGAATAAATTACTTAAAAACCCATCACACGCAAATCCACTAAGTATTACATAACCTCCCACCAAGAATTGAAAAAGAGGTACACCAGAGAATAAATTCAATAGGACAGAAGAATAAAACAGACCTCTCAAAATGAGTAGCAAAGTATGGCAAAATAATAGATATACAGGTAAAGCTTCTTATAAGAAAATACAGGAAATAGCATTTCGAATAAATCACGTTTCAAATCAAGCAAGAATTATTTACACCGGTACTCGACCTAGTACCCGAGTGTGATCTTAGAAAAGAAAACATGTAAAGAATTAAACGTTTCAGAATAAGCCCAGAAGATGGCGCACTGAGCACAGTTAAAAGTACATTGTTCACCATAACAAGAAAACAACATTCTTGTAATAAAACGACAAAGCAGAAACATTTTAGGAGCGTGGCCAAGTCTCAAATGCATCACACTGGTGAAATCATTGCAACAATCACAGGTACAGAAATGTAATAAAACGTATACACCATTCGGTCCTTCTGAATGACAGAGATGAAACGACTTGCAAATGCTGAGAAGAAATTGCCACGGACGATGAACATTCGCAGAGTGACACTGCTGCATTCTGACATTAACCAGAAAAGAACGTAAAAGATACCAGAAGCATCATTGAGTAACGTGTCCACAAGGAAGGGATACGACCTCCTTCAGGAGACTGTTCTGACGAGAAGACGAACTGTGACAAAAGCTGGCAGAGAAAACTTTAAAACGTGAATGCTTCATAACGACGACGTCCCCCATAACTTTATTGGTTGGCAAAGCATGGACACGGCCCGGTAAAGAATATGCACACCGGAGATTCTGCAATTCCAAGATGGAGGTACGCATTTATGACAGCGTGCCGGATGGCTTGCAGTAAAAACGTGCTCCAAAATGTCCTGAGCAGCCGGGAAAAGCAGACGTCACAGAGGCTCCATTACAGGCTCGTAGGATGCAGGTAAGACAGCGCGAGCTGTAATGTTTTTTAAATTTTGCAGAACGGTTGAACCGGCACAAGTTGAGCGATGGTACTGACCCCTACAAAAACGAAAATAGCCAAATGTTGCAAAATCCACCCAAGTTGAGCTGACGAAGTTTAGCTCAGATGAGAAATTCTCTGGCTCCCTTCAATGGTATGCAGTGAAATAGCAGATCAACCAACAGATCACAATACATAAAACAGATTTCTTTTCTTGCCCTCTGCGAACAGTACCATTTAATGAGCATGAGCGATCTCGTTCTCAGATATGTAAAAGTTTGTAGAATTTGAAGAGTTGGTCGATTAAAGTACTTTAAGTAGAGCGCACAGAGTTCAGGTAATCACACACCCTTTTAAACACGTGGCAGATCCAAGGTTAATCAAATCAAATCTCCTCCTTGTTTTTTTTTGATGTGTGAGTCTCAAAATCAAGGTGCAAATTCCATGTAAAAGTAGATTTCAAAAAGCAGGTGACATCTAATGTTTAGGCATACTTTAACATGTCCCCAACCCAACTTACTTCAGGCTGTCAGTTGTTGTAAACACCGGTGGGGCAAGCAAGGGGTTGGACATGCAGTTCATTTCTTGTAAATTTCTTGTAGTTTCTCTTGTAAAATTCCTTTGATCACGCGTGGTTTCTTCCTTCCTCATAGTCTTAGGAAGAGTATTATGTCTAGAGCACATGAGGGTCATCTGGGTGCTACGCTTACTAAGCGAAGGGTTCGCCAGTCTTTTTGGTGGCCTGCTATGGATGGTGATATCAATCAACTTATTGATGACTGTGTGATTTGTCGTTCAGCTGATAAGGGTTTGAAGGTGACAACTCCACCTCTTTTTCCCATAGAATGTCCTTCAGAACCTTGGTCTAAAGTTGGTCTGGATATAATGGGACCTATGGAGATATTGCCTGGGGGGTGTCGATTCATTTTTGTCTTGATTGACTATTCGTCAAAATGGCCTGAAATTAAGGTTGTGAAGGATTCTTCCTCACGTTCTGTGATCTCTTTTTTAAAGGAGGTTTTCTTGAGGGAAGGGTTTCCTGGTACAGTTGTTACAGACAATGGAACACAGTTTATTAGTTCAGAGTTTGAATGTTTTTTGCGCTCTTGTCATATCAAGCATGTAAAAAGCTCGCTTTATCACCCTCAATCAAATGGTCTTGTTGAGCGCATGAACAGGGTGGTGGGTGATTGCATTAGATGGGCTAGGTCTCGGAATGCTGATGTTATTAGTTCCATGGATAATATGTTGTGGTTCTATAGAACTACTCCACACTCAACTACCAAAGTTTCTCCTTTTCAACTTTTGAGAGGTAGAAGAGCAAATACAAGCTTCAAACCTGCATGGATGAATAGTTTACTTTCTTCTATTCCTGATGTTGACAGCCTGATGTCATTGGTGCGTGAAAATGTTGCTGATTCCCAATGTAAACAAAAAGTCTGGTTTGATAACAAACATGGGGTTAAATCTGTACATGTTGTTGTAGGCGACTTTGTTCGTATTAGATCTCCTTTGCATGTAAACAAAGGTGAGTCTAAGTTTGGGTGTCCGGTACAGATTATAAAGGTGGGAAGGAATGCAGTACAGGTTGTTGGAGGGAAGTGGTGGAACGCTAACAGAATTGTTAAGGTTAAGGAGGTTATGGGTTTACCTTCGTCACCTTCAGCCTCACATGTTTCTCAATCATCTTCAACCTCACATGTTTCTCAACATAATAATGTAGAGGGAATTCCGAGAAGAAGCAACAGAACAAGGAGTGTACCTTACAGATATCGTAATTGATGATATTGACGTATGTGTTTCTTGCAGTTAATGTGATTGACAATGTTGACATTTGTTTTGTACCTTACAGATATCGTAATTGATGATATTGACATATGTGTTTCTTGCAGTTAATGTATTTGACAATGTTGACATTTGTTTTTATAGTCTTTGGGATTGAAATGTCATTATCTATCTGTTTTTTTTTGTTTTTTTGTTTATGGAGTTTTTTTTCGTTTTTTTTTGTTTTTTGTTGGGAGGAGAGAGGATATGTTGTATCTCACCTCTTTAGCTTGGTTTGACGGAGGAGACTCTGTCATAGAATCTTTAGTGTTGCTAGGCAACTCATTGTCAGTGTTGAAAGGACAGTTTGTGGAGCTGTTGGTGGAGAAGCCAGCCCTTCACCGTGCTCCTGTCTTCTGTGTAGCTGTTACCTGAATAAACTTCATTCAGCACTATCAACATTGTGGTACTTAATTACTACAATTATTGTGAAGAAACACGTTTAAATAATAATTGTAGTAATTAAGTACCACAATGTTGATAGTGCTGAATGAAGTTTATTCAGGTAACAGCTACACAGAAGACAGGAGCACGGTGAAGGGCTGGCTTCTCCACCAACAGCTCCACAAACTGTCCTTTCAACACTGACAATGAGTTGCCTAGCAACACTAAAGATTCTATGACAGAGTCTCCTCCGTCAAACCAAGCTAAAGAGGTGAGATACAACATATCCTCTCTCCTCCCAACAAAAAACAAAAAAAAACGAAAAAAAACTCCATAAACAAAAAACAAAAAAAAACAGATAGATAATGACATTTCAATCCCAAAGACTATAAAAACAAATGTCAACATTGTCAAATACATTAACTGCAAGAAACACATATGTCAATATCATCAATTACGATATCTGTAAGGTACAAAACAAATGTCAACATTGTCAATCACATTAACTGCAAGAAACACATACGTCAATATCATCAATTACGATATCTGTAAGGTACACTCCTTGTTCTGTTGCTTCTTCTCGGAATTTCCTCTACATTATTATGTTGAGAAACATGTGAGGTTGAAGATGATTGAGAAACATGTGAGGCTGAAGGTGACGAAGGTAAACCCATAACCTCCTTAACCTTAACAATTCTGTTAGCGTTCCACCACTTCCCTCCAACAACCTGTACTGCATTCCTTCCCACCTTTATAATCTGTACCGGGCACCCAAACTTAGACTCACCTTTGTTTACATGCAAAGGAGATCTAATACGAACAAAGTCGCCTACAACAACATGTACAGATTTAACCCCATGTTTGTTATCAAACCAGACTTTTTGTTTACATTGGGAATCAGCAACATTTTCACGCACCAATGACATCAGGCTGTCAACATCAGGAATAGAAGAAAGTAAACTATTCATCCATGCAGGTTTGAAGCTTGTATTTGCTCTTCTACCTCTCAAAAGTTGAAAAGGAGAAACTTTGGTAGTTGAGTGTGGAGTAGTTCTATAGAGCCACAACATATTATCCATGGAACTAATAACATCAGCAACGAGTTGTGGAAGGTGTTGCTGCCACTTCATTTGCGAGGCACAGGTGCGCTGCAGCTTTCATTTGGATCCACGCTGTTTGTGGTGGTAGAGACGTGAGAAGCATTCTCTTTTCATTGCCGTAGTCTTTTCAGGCTGTTCCCGAAAATCCGGAGTTCGTAGCTGGTTGAGTCCTCAAGCGGCTGAATTTTGATTATTTTTGCTGGAAATACGAGTACTGGAAATATTACAAGGATACGTCACGTCTGCACGAGAGGAGTGACTACGTTCGATTTGGTATCCGGGATACAGTGAGAGACGCTCCACTAACAGAAGCATTCAAGTTTATTCTGAGCTTCTCTGATTGGCTGAAGATCTCAAGTGTTAAAGCCTGCTATTGGCTGCGCGTGACGTAATCACGCTGGCGGCCATTTTGGTGTAACACGGAGGAGTAAAGGAGAAATTAATAGTCGGAGAAGTTTATTTTTCTCGTGTTTCTAGTCTTCGTTTTGGGAAAAGAACTTCCACTTTTCTGAGGTACTTTGTGAGTGACTTTACACATACTATACTGGATTAGTATGATGAAAGAGCTTTATTTTTCATTTTGCTTCTGTGATAGGATAAAACAGCTCCAATAACTTATTTTACTCTGTGATAAGACAATAATAACAACAGTAACTTAGGTGTGGTATTCAAAGTGACATAATTTTTTTTTTTGCAAGGATACATGTTGAAGTCTCATTTATAAAGTTGATCTGTTATTTTTGTTTGGTAAACATGCAATTCGATCCGCCGTCTAAGTTTCTACAGGACAAGGGTGAACCACCGATTCCCTGGACAAGATGGAAAGAGGAATTTTTTACCTTTTTAAAGGCCATCGATGGAGAACGCATGTCGGCGGAAAGGAAAAAAAACATTTTTCTTCATTCCTTGGGTTCTGAAGGACAATTGGTTTTTAGAACTCTTCCGCCTGTTAGATCTGGTGGTGATCACAATGTTTATGATGAAGCCATTTTACGTATTGAGGGTAGATTTAAACCTACTACTAGTGTTGCACTTAATAGGTTTACATTTTATACAAGAGCTCAGGCAGACAGTGAAAGTTTTGATGAATTTCTCACTGCTCTGCGTGCGTTATCATTGCATTGTAACTTTGGTCTCATGACGGATGAGATGATCAGAGATCAGATAATTGTGCATGTTAAGAGTAAAAAGGTTCAGGAACAATTGTGGATTTTAGGTGACCCTAGCCTGGAAACATCGATTAGTACAGCCAAAGCTCTTGAACAATCAGATAGATGGATCAAAGCTCTTGATAAAGATTCTAAGTCTGTTGCTTCAAATGAGGTTAGTGTAGTTAGTTCAAAAGGAGGTCCTTCTTACAAGACTGATAATAAGTCTAAACAATTTTATTGCTATAGGTGTGGCAATCCGGATCACATAGCTTCATTTCCGCATTGTCCTGCTATAGGTAAGGAATGTAATAAATGTGGACGTCCTGGGCACTTCTCGAAATTGTGCAAAAATCTTTCCAAACCTAAAGTTGATTACAGGAAGTTTAATTCAGATTCTTCCAATGCTGGAAGAGGGAAAATTTCTTATGTTGCGTGTGAGAACATGCCAAATGATTGTTCCTTTGGAGGAGTAGAGTCTGGTGTAGTGGTTTCAATTCAGGGTTCCTTTGATTTGTCGGAAGTTGATAAGATTGGTTCGCCTAAGTGCGTTGTCGATATTTTGGGGAGAAACGTGGAACTCATGGCAGACTCTGGTTCTCCTTGGACAATTATTACCAAAGAGTATTGTTCAAAGTGTTTGGGTGATCTTGTGGATTTTGGATCCCTATGGGAGCCGGATATTTTGGCTTTCAATTTTGATGGCTCTAAGATTGATTTCATTGGTTACAAAGAAGTACCCATTCGATTTAAAGGTAATTCCACTATCATCAAGTTATATATTACTCCTAAAGGGGTTAATGTGCTGGGATGGCGTGACCAAGCCAGACTTGGCGTTATGTTAAATCCCAGAGACAAGGAACCAGTTTCTGTTCTAGCTCTAACTGTGTCTACAATTGATTTTTCACAGATGTTTCCTCTAGTTTTTTCAGATAAGTTAGGGAAACTTAAAGGTTTCACACACAAGATTAAGGTCAAGTTGAGTGCTATCCCTGTTAAACAAAAACTTAGAGGTGTTCCAATCAACATCAGAGAAGACTTAAGAAACATGTTGGATACCATGGTTAAGGATGGTATTATTGAGGAAGTGGAGTCCTCGGAGTGGGTGTCTCCCATTGTTTTGGCCCTTAAACCGGATAAAAGTATTAGGTTGTGTGTTGATTTAAGAGCCCTTAATTCTAACCTTGTTGTGGATTGTCATCCCCTTCCGAATATCAATGAGATGATATGTATGTTGGATGGAGCATGTGTATTTTCCACTCTTGACCTTCGGTCAGCTTATCATCAAATTGAACTCACGGAGGATTCTAGACATTACACAGCGTTTATAACACCACATGGTCTTTTTCAGTTCAAAAGAATGCCTTTTGGCCTGGCTTCGGCCGCTTCTGTTTTCCAGAGAGCTATGTATCACATTTTCAGAGACTTGTCTGCTTTTGTAAAATGTTTTCAGGACGATATTTTGATTTTTTCGAAAAATGATGATGAGCATTATCTACATGTAAAAGAAGTCTGTTCTAGGTTAAGTGAATATGGGCTTACACTCAAAGCCACTAAATGCAAATTCTTCTGTAAATCTGTGGAATATCTGGGGCAGTTTGTTGCGTTTTCTTTTATCCTTTTCTCTTACGTTGTTGTTTTTTTTTCTTCTTTGCTGTTGTGTAAGAAGGGAGGATGGTTTCTATGTTTGATTCTTCTGTTTGATTCTTCTCTGTTTCTTAATTTCTCTCTGATGCTTTTCTCTATGGTTGTTCTCACACTGTTTTTCTCATGATCGTTGTTCTCCTTGTTTTTGTATTATCACTTTGCTTTCACTTTCTCAGGTTTTTCTTTTCAGTTTCTAGTTTTTTTGTTTTCCGTAGGAAAGGCATCAGCTGTGTTAAACAGGAAGATTGACACATATTTCTTTTTTTTGGAAAAAAGAGATTTAGAGCATTAATTGAGCATGTTTATTTTTCTTTATTAAAAAATATGTATTTATGTTAGGTTCACATTTTCCTTGTCTAATGTGAAACATTTGGCAAAATTAGGACTGTAGTGAAACATTTTATTATCGAATTTTTTTTTTTTTAAATGGTTTTGCTGCAGTTCTGTTTTATTGTCAACTGTTATTAATGCTAGAGTATTTATGCATTCTTAGGCTGTGAATGGTAAAATGTTTTTTAATTAGACATATTTTTGTTTTTAGTCAACAGCATGCAATCTGTAGCTCCGCCTCCATCAATGTTGATAGTGCTGAATGAAGTTTATTCAGGTAACAGCTACACAGAAGACAGGAGCACGGTGAAGGGCTGGCTTCTCCACCAACAGCTCCACAAACTGTCCTTTCAACACTGACAATGAGTTGCCTAGCAACACTAAAGATTCTATGACAGAGTCTCCTCCGTCAAACCAAGCTAAAGAGGTGAGATACAACATATCCTCTCTCCTCCCAACAAAAAACAAAAAAAAACGAAAAAAAACTCCATAAACAAAAAACAAAAAAAAACAGATAGATAATGACATTTCAATCCCAAAGACTATAAAAACAAATGTCAACATTGTCAAATACATTAACTGCAAGAAACACATATGTCAATATCATCAATTACGATATCTGTAAGGTACAAAACAAATGTCAACATTGTCAATCACATTAACTGCAAGAAACACATACGTCAATATCATCAATTACGATATCTGTAAGGTACACTCCTTGTTCTGTTGCTTCTTCTCGGAATTCCCTCTACATTATTATGTTGAGAAACATGTGAGGTTGAAGATGATTGAGAAACATGTGAGGCTGAAGGTGACGAAGGTAAACCCATAACCTCCTTAACCTTAACAATTCTGTTAGCGTTCCACCACTTCCCTCCAACAACCTGTACTGCATTCCTTCCCACCTTTATAATCTGTACCGGGCACCCAAACTTAGACTCACCTTTGTTTACATGCAAAGGAGATCTAATACGAACAAAGTCGCCTACAACATCATGTACAGATTTAACCCCATGTTTGTTATCAAACCAGACTTTTTGTTTACATTGGGAATCAGCAACATTTTCACGCACCAATGACATCAGGCTGTCAACATCAGGAATAGAAGAAAGTAAACTATTCATCCATGCAGGTTTGAAGCTTGTATTTGCTCTTCTACCTCTCAAAAGTTGAAAAGGAGAAACTTTGGTAGTTGAGTGTGGAGTAGTTCTATAGAGCCACAACATATTATCCATGGAACTAATAACATCAGCAACGAGTTGTGGAAGGTGTTGCTGCCACTTCATTTGCGAGGCACAGGTGCGCTGCAGCTTTCATTTGGATCCACGCTGTTTGTGGTGGTAGAGACGTGAGAAGCATTCTCTTTTCATTGCCGTAGTCTTTTCAGGCTGTTCCCGAAAATCCGGAGTTCGTAGCTGGTTGAGTCCTCAAGCGGCTGAATTTTGATTATTTTTGCTGGAAATACGAGTACTGGAAATATTACAAGGATACGTCACGTCTGCACGAGAGGAGTGACTACGTTCGATTTGGTATCCGGGATACAGTGAGAGACGCTCCACTAACAGAAGCATTCAAGTTTATTCTGAGCTTCTCTGATTGGCTGAAGATCTCAAGTGTTAAAGCCTGCTATTGGCTGCGCGTGACGTAATCACGCTGGCGGCCATTTTGGTGTAACACGGAGGAGTAAAGGAGAAATTAATAGTCGGAGAAGTTTATTTTTCTCGTGTTTCTAGTCTTCGTTTTGGGAAAAGAACTTCCACTTTTCTGAGGTACTTTGTGAGTGACTTTACACATACTATACTGGATTAGTATGATGAAAGAGCTTTATTTTTCATTTTGCTTCTGTGATAGGATAAAACAGCTCCAATAACTTATTTTACTCTGTGATAAGACAATAATAACAACAGTAACTTAGGTGTGGTATTCAAAGTGACATAATTTTTTTTTTTGCAAGGATACATGTTGAAGTCTCATTTATAAAGTTGATCTGTTATTTTTGTTTGGTAAACATGCAATTCGATCCGCCGTCTAAGTTTCTACAGGACAAGGGTGAACCACCGATTCCCTGGACAAGATGGAAAGAGGAATTTTTTACCTTTTTAAAGGCCATCGATGGAGAACGCATGTCGGCGGAAAGGAAAAAAAACATTTTTCTTCATTCCTTGGGTTCTGAAGGACAATTGGTTTTTAGAACTCTTCCGCCTGTTAGATCTGGTGGTGATCACAATGTTTATGATGAAGCCATTTTACGTATTGAGGGTAGATTTAAACCTACTACTAGTGTTGCACTTAATAGGTTTACATTTTATACAAGAGCTCAGGCAGACAGTGAAAGTTTTGATGAATTTCTCACTGCTCTGCGTGCGTTATCATTGCATTGTAACTTTGGTCTCATGACGGATGAGATGATCAGAGATCAGATAATTGTGCATGTTAAGAGTAAAAAGGTTCAGGAACAATTGTGGATTTTAGGTGACCCTAGCCTGGAAACATCGATTAGTACAGCCAAAGCTCTTGAACAATCAGATAGATGGATCAAAGCTCTTGATAAAGATTCTAAGTCTGTTGCTTCAAATGAGGTTAGTGTAGTTAGTTCAAAAGGAGGTCCTTCTTACAAGACTGATAATAAGTCTAAACAATTTTATTGCTATAGGTGTGGCAATCCGGATCACATAGCTTCATTTCCGCATTGTCCTGCTATAGGTAAGGAATGTAATAAATGTGGACGTCCTGGGCACTTCTCGAAATTGTGCAAAAATCTTTCCAAACCTAAAGTTGATTACAGGAAGTTTAATTCAGATTCTTCCAATGCTGGAAGAGGGAAAATTTCTTATGTTGCGTGTGAGAACATGCCAAATGATTGTTCCTTTGGAGGAGTAGAGTCTGGTGTAGTGGTTTCAATTCAGGGTTCCTTTGATTTGTCGGAAGTTGATAAGATTGGTTCGCCTAAGTGCGTTGTCGATATTTTGGGGAGAAACGTGGAACTCATGGCAGACTCTGGTTCTCCTTGGACAATTATTACCAAAGAGTATTGTTCAAAGTGTTTGGGTGATCTTGTGGATTTTGGATCCCTATGGGAGCCGGATATTTTGGCTTTCAATTTTGATGGCTCTAAGATTGATTTCATTGGTTACAAAGAAGTACCCATTCGATTTAAAGGTAATTCCACTATCATCAAGTTATATATTACTCCTAAAGGGGTTAATGTGCTGGGATGGCGTGACCAAGCCAGACTTGGCGTTATGTTAAATCCCAGAGACAAGGAACCAGTTTCTGTTCTAGCTCTAACTGTGTCTACAATTGATTTTTTACAGATGTTTCCTCTAGTTTTTTCAGATAAGTTAGGGAAACTTAAAGGTTTCACACACAAGATTAAGGTCAAGTTGAGTGCTATCCCTGTTAAACAAAAACTTAGAGGTGTTCCAATCAACATCAGAGAAGACTTAAGAAACATGTTGGATACCATGGTTAAGGATGGTATTATTGAGGAAGTGGAGTCCTCGGAGTGGGTGTCTCCCATTGTTTTGGCCCTTAAACCGGATAAAAGTATTAGGTTGTGTGTTGATTTAAGAGCCCTTAATTCTAACCTTGTTGTGGATTGTCATCCCCTTCCGAATATCAATGAGATGATATGTATGTTGGATGGAGCATGTGTATTTTCCACTCTTGACCTTCGGTCAGCTTATCATCAAATTGAACTCACGGAGGATTCTAGACATTACACAGCGTTTATAACACCACATGGTCTTTTTCAGTTCAAAAGAATGCCTTTTGGCCTGGCTTCGGCCGCTTCTGTTTTCCAGAGAGCTATGTATCACATTTTCAGAGACTTGTCTGCTTTTGTAAAATGTTTTCAGGACGATATTTTGATTTTTTCGAAAAATGATGATGAGCATTATCTACATGTAAAAGAAGTCTGTTCTAGGTTAAGTGAATATGGGCTTACACTCAAAGCCACTAAATGCAAATTCTTCTGTAAATCTGTGGAATATCTGGGGCAGTTTGTTGCGTTTTCTTTTATCCTTTTCTCTTACGTTGTTGTTTTTTTTTCTTCTTTGCTGTTGTGTAAGAAGGGAGGATGGTTTCTATGTTTGATTCTTCTGTTTGATTCTTCTCTGTTTCTTAATTTCTCTCTGATGCTTTTCTCTATGGTTGTTCTCACACTGTTTTTCTCATGATCGTTGTTCTCCTTGTTTTTGTATTATCACTTTGCTTTCACTTTCTCAGGTTTTTCTTTTCAGTTTCTAGTTTTTTTGTTTTCCGTAGGAAAGGCATCAGCTGTGTTAAACAGGAAGATTGACACATATTTCTTTTTTTTGGAAAAAAGAGATTTAGAGCATTAATTGAGCATGTTTATTTTTCTTTATTAAAAAATATGTATTTATGTTAGGTTCACATTTTCCTTGTCTAATGTGAAACATTTGGCAAAATTAGGACTGTAGTGAAACATTTTATTATCGAATTTTTTTTTTTTTAAATGGTTTTGCTGCAGTTCTGTTTTATTGTCAACTGTTATTAATGCTAGAGTATTTATGCATTCTTAGGCTGTGAATGGTAAAAGTGATTTTTAATTAGACATATTTTTGTTTTTAGTCAACAGCATGCAATCTGTAGCTCCGCCTCCATCATTTTTAGAAGCGCCAGGTGAACCTCCGGTTAGGTGGGAGGTGTGGTTTGATGCATTTCAGACCTACCTGGGTGCCATTGGAGCATCTAGGTTTTCTAGTGAAAGAAGGAAATTTCTTCTTCTGCATGCTCTTGGTTTCGAAGGACGTTCTATTTTCAAACATCTTCCTGAAATCAGTTATGCTCCTGATGAAGTTGTTGATGCGTTTCAAGATACTGTTGCAAAACTCAAGTTAAGATTCGACAAGAAACCCAGTCTTATGGTGTTACGACACAAATTCTTCAAACGCAAACAGAGTGACACTGAAGATGTGGATTCGTATATTTCAGTTCTACGCAATTTTGCTTCTCTATGTCAGTTTGAAAATTTTACTGACCAATTGATCCGTGATCAGTTTGTTTGCCACTGCAAAGATAAACAGATCCGTCAGAAACTTCTGTCTCTAGCCAATCCCACTCTTGACGAAACTATAAAAATAGCTAAAAGTATTGAGACTTCAGTAACTTCTTTGAAAGAACTGGAGGAGAATGTTGCAGAATCTGTTAATGTTGTTACGTCTCAAAGTAAAGATAAATTAATTTCGTCAAAATCATCTTCGACAAAGATCAGTTCACGAAAAGACATTGGCGGAGGAAACAGTGTTTATCAAGCACAATTTTCAAAGAACATGTGTTACCGGTGTGGTAATCCACCACACCAAAAAGGATCAAAGTGCCCAGGAGCAAATGTCATGTGCAATTATTGCAAAAAATATGGACATTTTGCTAAAGTCTGTATGAAGAGGAAAAAAACACTCAAATCTGTTGCTTGTATTGTTGAATCGGATCAAGATTCTGATCCTGAAATAATCTCTGTGGTCACTGATGTTCATGATATGGTGGCTAATGTTAATGATTCTTCTGAATGTGTAGATCCTGTTGAAGAGATTATAGTAGGCGGCAAATCCCTACAGCTTTTGATTGATTCAGGGGCTAGAATTACTATGATTACTCAAAAGTTGTTTAATGATACATGGGGTGATAGACATCTTCAACCCCCTGATCGCAGTGTAACATTTCATAAAAATAAATGATGGGTCCTTGGTTGCTGTATCCAGATATAGGTTTATTCTCATTAAACAGGAATCAATGTACAGGATACAAGCAGGAATGTAAATCAGTAAAGGCCCCAGTTAAGATCCAGTTAAAGTCCAATTAAAACCCAGTTAAGCCCCACCGGGAGCAGCTGCCCTGCTGCTCAGCCTCAGATCTCTCAAAATGAGTAGCAAAGTATGGCAAAATAATAGATATACAGGTAAAGCTTCTTATAAGAAAATACAGGAAATAGCATTTCGAATAAATCACGTTTCAAATCAAGCAAGAATTATTTACACCGGTACTCGACCTAGTACCCGAGTGTGATCTTAGAAAAGAAAACATGTAAAGAATTAAACGTCTCAGAATAAGCCCAGAAGATGGCGCACTGAGCACAGTTAAAAGTACATTGTTCACCATAACAAGAAAACAACATTCTTGTAATAAAACAACAAAGCAGAAACATTTTAGGAGCGTGGCCAACTCTCAAATGCATCGCACTGGTGAAATCATTGCAACAATCACAGGTACAGAAATGTAATGAAACGTATACACCATTCGGTCCTTCTGAATGACAGAGATGAAACGACTTGCAAATGCTGAGAAGAAATTGCCACGGACGATGAACATTCGCAGAGTGACACTGCTGCACTCTGACATAAACCAGAAAAGAACGTAAAAGATACCAGAAGCATCATTGAGTAGCGTGACCCAATCTCCAACAACAAAGTCAGGAACCTTGACATTCATTTTATCATCAAATCTATTTTTCATCACCTCCTGTTTACTTTTAACCTGTCTAGCAACAGCATCAATATCAGTAGTATCATCAGTTTTACTGTACTTTTTAATCCACCAAGGACAAATTTCAGACGAAGGCTCCCTCCCTTTCAGTATTTAACTGAGCACACTATGGCTCTTTACCTTTAAACTTGAAAGCTTGGAGCACCTCAAAAAATGAGCACCGAATGTGGCTCCGACAATACATATCCCATCCTCGTCGCCAGTGTAACATTTCATAAAAATAAATGATGGGTCCTTGGGTTGCTGTATCCAAATATAGGTTTATTCTCATTAATCAGGAATCAATGTACAGGATACAGGCACAGGTTAAGATCCAGTTAAAGTCCAGTTAAAACCCAGTTAAGCCCCACCGGGAGCAGCTGCCCTGCTGCTCAGCCTCAGATCTAACTGGCAGTAGAATCAAACATACACAAAAGGAACTCTTGGGTGACATCACAGATAGAGGCTGAGGGGCTTAGAACAAACACGGAAGAAGGACAGAGAAGAAGGAAAAGCAGGATGTAACAGTGAAGTAAGAGTTACTTTCAGCGCAATCAGCACAACAAAACGAGATCGCAGGCAGAAAGAAGACCGCAAAGTACTGTGACGACATGGATGAACTTTGAACGAAACGTGGTTGGCAAAAGATTGCACGAACATCATACGGTGCCAATTCCAAGATGGCGGGACGCTGCATTACACTGAGCCGAGTGGCTCACGGCGCGCTGCTGCAGGCGGGCGTCACTGAGCAGCTTAGAGGCACGAAGAGTGAATAACGTCATTCGATAATAGGGAGAAGGACGTCACCATCACAGAGGATCCGCACGACGCTGGGGAAACGGTGAGATGCGCGTGCATGGGCTTTGAATTCAAACGATGCGCTAACGTTTACCAAGGGTCCACTCTAAAAGATAAATCCCCAAAAATAAAGTGCTCCATTTCACCAGAAGACACACGATCTCACCCAAGGTGCCGCTACTCGTACAGTGAATCACTCTGCCATTTCAAACGGTTTTCAGCTTGTCACTGTCCCCATTAAAGCACTGCCCCAAATTACACACACAAAGGGTGCTTGTTGTGAAGGTTCAGGTTCCTCATTATTCAAAAGACCAGTCTCGCTCAAGACACCAGGTTACTCTCACTGTGAACAGTGTAGACCGTGTCTAGAAACTGCTGTCAGACTCAGACTCCCCACACAGATTTGGGCCCAAGTCAGACAGGCAAACTCAACAAGAAGAGCAAACCTGTTGAGGCGCAGGGAGGGTTCTTGCTGGAGAGACTGTTAGGAAGTCATCCAGATGACAACAGTGTTCTCAGTAAAGTGAAGACAGACGCCCTGGCTGCAGGCTGTCCAGATGGTACAGGACACTGGTGGGGCTGACCAGGGTGTTACCCAAGTTTCAATTGACGTCTTGAAAATTATTAAAGTCTTTAGTTCCTCTTGCTATGCTGGAGCAGGGTTTTCTGTTGAAAATTTATTGGGTTTTAAGCTCCAGTCTTGTCTATGTGTCATGACTAAAATTATTAATTTGTAATCACTAATTATCGTTTTTCGTGACAAACTTTGACTAATAAACATTTCTAATAAGAGAAACTACACGTGGGAATGCATATATGTTGCTCAATAATATGTGCGTTTAAATAAATGACGAGAGTTCTATTTGTTTTATATTCATGCTTTTTAATAACGTGTACTAATGCTTAAATATGTCGCAGATGGCTAGATAATTACATACACATAAGGGTATTAGTGGGAATTAACACTGTTTAATCATTGCGATGATGTAGTAATGTTGTTTGTGTTTCTTTCAATTAAGATGGTCCGTTTTGGCCTAAATGAAAATGGCTGCCATTTACAGCCTGCGTTCGAGTGAATGAGATGTGACGAAAGGCCTTGCTGAACATGGTTGAAAGTCACCTGATCACAGCCTCTGCACATTTCGAAAAGCTTCTATGATGACAGCGATTCCAGGCGTGCTGCCAATCCGCTGAGTTGTCCTTGGTTGAGAATGAAGCCACAATGAACTATTCACAATTGTGATGGCTTTTTATTTTTGTGATTTTTCCTGAGCGGAGGTTTCTTAAATGTAGCGATGCTACATCCTTTCCTGCTCGCTCTGCTTAGCGGCTCAACGGATATTCAGAACTTATTTGTTGCTATCATTTTGCAAGTTTCATTATAAATATTGTTAGACTAGGGAGGGTCTAAGGCCACTTCTTCCTGAACTCATGCTGGTGAGGATCGATGCTGTGAGGACGGCGACTCGAGAGACTTTACTGAGAGACCTGTCCTGACCCATTTATGACATTTAGCTAGAATAGGTAAATATGAGAATAACGATTTTGCTATTGATTGACTTTCACCTGAACTAATTTTTAGATAAAATTACCTTATGTTTGAATTACAGTGTCGGGTGGTTATTTCTTTGTCATTTATTGAATTACTTATTGTGACTATTATTGTTTAAATCATGACTCAAGGCAATATCAATTTGGTCGCATTGGCCTAAGTGTAGATGCAGAGTGATCTAGGAGTTTCCTCTCAGGTTCAGTGCGGATAGAGTAATAGAGTGTATGTCAGTGTGATGGGCCCTAGTGAATGATGAGTGTATGTGCGTGTATCTGTGAAATTACTCTATCTGTGGAAGTAGGGAGAATTTATATGCTCTGATCTGCAGCAATTTCCTGGTAGCAGAGTAATGGTTTTGATTATTGTCTTGATTTGATAGGTTGCTTGTACATAGGCTTTCGGTTTCATTAATTATTGATTGATGTTGATATATGTATTAATACTATATGTTGAAGTCGTCATGTAGAGTTTATGTAGTGCTTCTGGAACTTGGGAGCTGATGACGGTTCCGTAGTAGGGCAGAGGGAAGTGTGTACTGCTCTCGGGAAAGACGGGATTGTTGGAATTAACTGTACGTATGCAGGAAGAACGTGTGACAATTGAAGTTGCGCGTCACATTGTCTGGGTTCGGAATTAGTGACAGATATTTCTGTGTATAAGAGGAGTGTGTATGGTAGCAAAGGTTATCTGTGAAACTCTGGTTAAGTCCCAGGGATCCGTAAGGTTTGCCGTTAAAGCTTACCACTGGAGAAGTAATAGGTACACTCTGAGCTTGCTTGAAGGACTGGGCAGAGGTAAATGCTGCTTGGTTAACATGTGTTATAATTCTGTAGCGGGACAGATTGTTCGCTGTTCTGGGGAAAAGCAGGATTCTGTGTAAGTGTACTATATTTTCTTGTGTGAAAGTGCGTGAATGTATGAGCATTTAGTTAATTGTGAAAGCTCCTAGGAACAGTCCAGGAGGAAGCAGTTACTGGATGTGTGTTAGAAGGGCAGAGTAGAGGGATGTGCTACTGTGTCAACGAGAGTAATAATTCCGTGGTGGAGCAGAAGTAAGCACTGTTTCAGGGAAAAGCGGGATTCTTGTGAGAAAGATTTCCTTTACTATTCTGTTTTTAGCGAAGCAGACAATGGAGATGTTTATATGTGGTAACTGATAGATTTTGTAGAATTTTGAGACAAGACCAACGGAGACGGTTTTGTAAAGGAGGGGTAGTCGAGTGACAAGAGACAGGAGTCAAAGCGGCTGCAGCGACTACTGACGTCAGAGAGACCGCGCTGTGATTGGATAGTAGATCAGAACAGTACTCACGCTGTGATTGGTGCGTTAGTGTGAGTCGCACAGGGATTGGAAGAAAAACAGGGTGACGTAGACGCTTCAGGATTGGTGCGTTGGTGTGAGTCGCGCTGTTATTGGACAAAAGATCCACAACTGTACGGAAGGGACTAGAGAGTTTTGGTAAACGCTGAAATGTATTACCAAGAGGGGAAAAAGTAGAAATCTTTGTTCGGTAAAATAAAGAAATGGTTTGACAAGGATAAGGACATTAAAACAAGAGAAGGTGAATTGCTACCTGCATCCTTCATGGTTGCGAAATATGGGTATCATACTTGTATATGGATGGACAATTGGGTTAGGTATACTAAAGAAGATGGTGTTTTAGCTTTCCCGGAACATGGTTCATTTAATTTGGCTGTGTTGAGAAATTTACGGGAAAAGATGTTGTGTCTTGAGCCGAGACCAAGGCCGACACAGTTCGAGGCATTGGTAGAATGGGAAAATGAGGTGCATGAGCGAGAGAAACAGAGAAGTGGGAGCCAATATAGGTATATGTTTGGGAGGAAATATGATCGTGAAACTCATCATGATCGAATGAGGAGATGGCGAGATGCGAGTATGACAGAGGGATTATACCCTATGAGGACAGTTGATGAAAAGGAGGGCAGGAAGGAAGCAGGGAGGGTACCTGATGCAGAAGTGAAAAGGTTTGGGGCTCATGATTATGAGGATGAGGTCCTGGATGACATGATTTACAAGAGACCACCTCCATATAGACCAGAATCAGAAGAGAACACGCCAGTGGCTACTCCAATAAGAGATACTTTGCGTATCATTGAGACAGAAGTTGTGTCTCCTGATTTGAACGGTGGTAGCTCTTTCATGGAAAGGGAAAGAGAGAAAGAGCAAGAGAAAGAGGATCGAATTAGTGATGAGAAAACAAGAGAATTAGCCAGAACAACATCTGAGCTGACTGAAAAGATCAGAGAGCTGACAAAGAATCTAGAAGCTGTTACGGTACCTGTAACCATAGGTCCGGTTATGCCTGTTTTTGATAAGCAGAGGACGGGTGAAAGTGGTTTAACGGTTCCATATATAGGGAATGGATTGGCTGGCTCTTCGGGAGAGTCAGGAATGAGGACGAGAGAAAATCAGTTGAGGCATACCATAGGTGATGATGAGTTAAATGTACAGTCTAATTCAGGATTGAATACCAGTTGTTTTGGAATGCCAATATTGGAACCACAGAGGATGGCAGAACCAGTGAGCACAGTAAAAAGGTCTACGGAAATAACGGCTGAGGATTTGAATGATTGGTTGAAAGTTCTTCAAAAGAAGGAGATAAATTCTCAAGCAATTGATGTAGCCAGGTTGCGCATAGAATTGGAGGAGCTTATTGCAGGAACAGTTTCTACGGAAATACTGAAAGATCATCATGATGGTGAATTGTTATATATGTGCAAGAGTATCACCTGGAGGGCTAAAAGTACACATGATAGGTTAAGAGGAATAGCGAGTGAATTGGGAGTTGACATGGATAAAGTGAAGGCTTTGCAGAAACCTTATCGAGTGGATTTTTCTGAAAAGGACATAGAGAATTTGAATAATGTTGGCAGAACAGGGCAAATTAAGGAAATGATTTCCTTGTTGCGGAAATGGGGTGGTGTAGAAAGATGGAAGGACAGGTGGTACAAGAAAAAGGAAGAATCAGTGGACAGGACTTATTCAGCATTTCCAGTAAGGGAAAAGGAGAAAACAGTGGATGCTTATCCTATGAGAGAAATACCTGGAGGAGGATATGTACATGTTCCATGGACTAGACAGGATATTTTGTCATTTACAAATGATTTCCCTCGACTGAGAGAAAAGCCCGTCGAGTGGTATAGGCAGGTAGACAGGTTTGTGAAATTGTCAAAAGTGCTGTGGTTTGACCTGAATAGTCTGTTTGATATAATTGTTCCGGCAGACTTGTGGGCTGAGTGTAAAATAGTCATAGATTGGCCTGCTAAGGAATACCCAAGAGATCCAAAGACAGGAGCTCCAGATCCGGAAGTTATGAGGAAATACGATCAGGTTATTGTGTTTCTGAAAAACAAGGTACCTCCAAAAGAGACAGACTGGGTTAAAATAGATCGAACACATCAGGAAGCAAAAGAATCAGTTCATGCTTTCTATGAAAGGCTGATACTAGCTTTTAAACAGTTCAGTGGAGATGAACACCTGGGTGACAAAGATTTGAGTCATTTTGTATACAGATTTGTATATGGCCTGAGACCTGAGATTAGTGAAAGAATTCGTGAGCATACAGTTGATTGGCAGAGTAAGAAAATTGATGAAATCCTGAGACATGCTAAGTATTTCAGTGATGAAATTGAAGCAAAACAAAGGAAGCTGAAAGAGAAGGCAATGTGGGCACAGGTGAAAGTTGCAGAGAGACAAGAAGCACAGTTGGTGGAACAGGCAAATAATCCAGGAAATAGGCCCAGATATGCAGGAAAAGGAAAGGGAAGCTTGGAGGAGGCCAAGAAAAAGTTCCCTGGTCACAATTGTGGTCAACTGGGACATTGGAGATCCGAATGTACGAATCCACCATTAGTAAGTAATAAGAATAAATCTTTAATTCAACAGGTGCAGAACGAGGGGTGTAATCATCAGCAGCAACAACAGAAGGTTGTTAAGCAGCAGAGTCAAGAGCCCAAACCGCCCTTGCCGCAGAATAGAGGGTCCCAAAAGTACAGCCAGGATTCGGGATTCTACAATGATGAGCAGGTAAACAAACAGAGACGTTCGAACCCGGTACAGCAGTACTGGTTAAAGAATGAAGGGAGTGAGTCTGAGGGTGATTATTGATGGTGCCGAGGAGAGGAGGAAGAGTGCATACTTGGTGCAACTCTAGAAATAGACCAGGCAGGACCATTTGTGGATGGGAAAATAAATGAAGAAAGTGTTACTTTTTTAGTAGACACAGGTGCAACGAGATCAACTGTCAGGTCAGCAGATGTGAGAAATCTTCCTCTCTCGGACGAAGCAATCCAAGTAGTGGGTGTAGCCAACACACAGATTAAGACTCGTCTTACTGAACCAGTAAGGGTAAAAATAGGGAAATTTTCAGACATGCACAGATTTGTAGTCTGTGACACCAGTCCAGTGAACTTGTTAGGTAGGGATTTATTGTGCAAGATGAATTGTATAATTTTCTGTACTCCGGATGGAATAGCATTTGAGACACCGGATGAGGATGTCTTGTACAGAATGACTCTAGATAATAGAGAGAGTGAAATTGTGGGTACATATGCCGTCTTTAATCCAGATGACTTGCCTAAAGAATTAAGAGACACAGTGAAAACAGCAGTTTGGGATTTTACTGGAGAAGATGTGGGATTGATGAATAATGTAGATCCAGTGAAAATTTCAGTGAAAGAGGGAATTACTTATCCTAATATTCCTCAGTACAAAATGACACCAGAAATAATTGAGGGAATGACGCCTATAATTGAGAAAATGATCCAGCAAGGAGTTTTGAGAGAATTACTGAGTAGTCTGTGTAATTCACCGATAATGGGGCTAAAGAAGCCTAATGGGAAGTTCAGGATTGTACAGGATTTGAGAAAGGTTAACAAAATTGTGGTGGCATGTTGTCCCATTGTGCCAAATCCGTCAGTGATTTTGTATCAGATTCCACATGATGCTGAATGGTACACAGTGATTGATTTATGTCATGCTTTCTTTTCAATTCCATTGCATCATGACAGCCAGCCTATTTTTGCATTTAGGTTTGGACAGCGTATTTTAGCATGGTGTCGTATCCCACAGGGGTATACAGAGAGTCCTTCGATATTCAATCAGTTGCTGAAGAAATCATTGGAGAGTTTAATCATGCCTGAAAGCTCAGTACTAGTGCAGTACATCGATGACTTACTTGTGGCATCGAAGACACGTGAAGCTTGTGAAGTAGATACCATAGCTTTACTGAATCATCTGGCAGATGGAGGGTTAAAGGTATCTCCAGCCAAATTACAATTTTGCAAGAAAGAGGTGCATTATCTTGGACACAATATTGAAAAGGGTCTGAGGAAAGTGACTGATGACAGAATTAGAATCATCAGAGGAATGAGAGCCCCGATGACCCAGAGAGAAGTGAGGATGTTTCTGGGGATGGTGGGTTATTGTCGTCAGTGGATAAGTAATTTTTCCCTGATAGCAAAGCCATTGATCAAGCTGACCAAAAGTGAGGTGAGAGACCCATTGGAGCTGGATGGAGAACAAATGGCAGCATTTGAAGAGTTAAAGAGCAGAATGTGTGAAGCCCCTGCTTTGGGAATGCCTGATTATGAGAAAGAGTTTGAGTTGTACTGCAGTGAGAGAAATGGATGTGCACTTTCAGTGTTAATACAAAAGCATAGACAACTGAGAAGGCCTATTGCGTACTTCTCATCGACACTTGACCCTGTAGCTGTGGGTTTACCAGGTTGCTTGAAATCAGTAGCTGCTACGTGCAGAAGTTTGGAACCGAGTGAGGGTATTATCATGGGATATCCTGTAAGGGTATTCGTACCTCATAATGTGGCGATTCTTTTGACAAGAAGCAGAACTCAATATCGGCTTACTAAATATGAGAAAATCATTCTGGGAGCATCAAATGTGACTTTAGAAAGATGTGTGAATGTGAATCCAGCGACATTGTTGCCTGATGCTGAAAATGTGGGTGTGAAGGATGAAGTTGATCATGATTGTTTGGATGTACTTGACTACTGTACGAAACCAAGACCAGATATTAGAGATCTTCCTCTACATGTGAGTGATCATGTATTGTTTGTGGATGGATCTTGTCTGAGGACTGACGATGGTGTGCTGAGTGCAGCATATGCAGTATGTAAAGTTTCAGAAGTGATGGAAGCATCTTCTTTGAAAGGAGTAAGATCTGCTCAAGTTGCTGAATTGGTGGCATTGACGAAAGCTTGCAAGATTGGAAAGAATCTAAGAGTGACTGTGATGACTGATAGTCAGTATGGTTTTGGAGTCGTGCATGATTTTGGCCAATTGTGGCTACAGAGAGGTTTCTTGACGTCGAGTGGAACTCCAATAAAGAATGCTGAAGTGATTGGGAAGTTGCTTGAGGCGATACAGCTGCCTAAAGAACTAGCAGTTGTAAAATGTGCTGCTCATGGACAAGGAGATGATTTTGTTACCCTTGGTAATAGATTCGCCAATGACATAGCACAGTATTGTGCACAGAATAACCAATCGATTAATCGGGAACGAGAAAAGGAAATGTCTTTTTGTTCTGTGATGTTTACTAATGTCCTAGAAACGTGGGATGAAGTGAAACTGTTGCAGGATGAGGCAGGAATGAAGAGAAGAAAGATTGGATTAAGGCAGGTTGTGCTCCGAGAGAATCAGATCATGTTTGGGTCTGTAAAGATGGAAGACCAGTCATGCCAAATAGCATGCTGTCGACAATGGCAAGAATGTATCATGGCCAGGGACACCTGGGGAGGGATGCAATGATTAGGTCTTTTAAGCAGACCTGGTATAATGCAAAGTTCAGGTTGATTGCAGAAAGTATCTGTCAGAGATGTTTGATTTGTCAGCAATTCAACACTGGGAAGAAAACAGTGGTGAGCCTAGGAACAATAGGCAGAGAAGGAGGTCCTTTTACCAAAATGCAAATAGATTTCATTGAAATGCCCCAAGTGAAGAAGATTGAGGTATGTTCTAGTGGTAGTCTGTTTGTTCTCGAGATGGGTGGAGGCTTATCCAACTAGGAGAAATGATGGAATAACAGTGGGAAAGTTACTGTTAAGAGAACTGATTCCTAGGTACGGGTTTCCAGTAACGATTGAGTCTGATAGAGGTGGACACTTCTATAATGAGCTCATGAGTTTAATTTGTGAAGCACTAAGCATACAGCAGAAGTTACATTGTGCATACAGACCAGAGGCTTCTGGAGTTGTTGAACAGATAAATGGCACAATCAAGAACAGAATTGGTAAGATGTGTTTAGCTACTGGAATGAAATGGCCTGATGTCTTGCCTCTAGTGTTGATGACTATTAGGTCTACTCCAGATAGAACTACAGGTTTGAGTCCGCATGAAATCCTAATGGGACGTGCGATGAGACATGCATTTGTGCCTGTCAACAAGTTGATGACAATAACTGATGACATGATTTTGGATTACTGTAAAGGCCTGGCTGACGCAGTTCATTCTGTGTTTCACCAGGTTGGAGAAGACGCCACTACACTTGAAAGGAAGCAAGCCCATGATCTGAGTCCAGGGGATTGGGTGAGGATAAAGGTGCACAGGAGAAGAAATTGCTTGGTTCCAAGGTGGGGAAGACCAAGGCAAGTCATTTTGACTACGACAACTGCTGTAAAGTGTGCCGGAGTGAAGAACTGGGTGCATGCAAGTCATACTCTGAGAGTTCCAAATCCAAAAGAAGGGACTGGTAAAGAGTATTTTGAAGAGTCAGATTCGAGTGATGATGAAGAAACTAAGCCAGTGAGAAGGGAAAAGAATCCTGAAAGAGCTGAAGGAGAAAGAGAGTCAGGTGATTCTTTCCTTCCAAAAGAGGCTTCAAGGCAAACATTGAGAGTTTCAGAGGAGAGATCAGATTCTGTAAAAGTGTCTGAAGTTCCAACAACTAGTGGTGAGGAAAGAAGAGAAAGGAGTAATTCCACAGAGATTTCATCTGAATCAATTGAAGAGATTGAGAATCCGCTTGAGATTACACCTGAAGAAGCAGGGTCAGAAGAAGATAGAGAGGGACAGATTGCGGAAGACCCCCGAGGAGGTGTAGGGAACATTTCTTATGAGCTAGGTGAAGGGACAAGTAGACAGCAAGAAGATTGCGTGTTGGAGACCTGAGGAGGGACAGGAATAGGGAAATCTCGAGTGGTGAAAAAGAAGTCTGTGGAGCAAAAAAGAATTGCTGAGGGACAAAAGGCAGATGAAACAGAATCGGATGAAAGTGAGAATGAGAAACATGAGGGTCGAGTTCTGAGGAAAAGGACTTGGATTGGAGAAAGAAACAATAAAGAAGTGAGACCGAAATGGTTGTACGAGGAGATATTTGGCCTAACAAGATAAAGAGGCTGAGGTACAGACTGACACGAGTGGATTCATCAAAAGCTGAACAGGTGAACGAAGTGTCGAGTCAAAACCAAACAAAAGGTGAAAAAAAAGGAGAATCGAAGGAACAAGGAAGAATCAAGAGAATTAGACAACCCAACCAAAAGTACAGATCACCGGAATGGTCTTATGTGGCACTGTCTGAAGGAGAAGAAGAAGAAGCAGAGAGTCAAGATAATCCGGAGGGGATCTTGAGAAAAGTGGTTGAGGGAGAGGGAAAGTCTGTTGGAATCTTGAAAGTTATCCTGACTGACATTGGAGAAGAGTCGGATGCACAGGATGTTGTTGAAGATCTGATACAATCCGATGTTGCTGAAGAAGAAGTGAAAAGTGATGAAAATCCAAATTGAGTGAACTGAAGGAGTCACTTGGAGAAAGTGAAAAGAAGAAAATTTGAAAATTAGCTGTTTTGAGATAATTTAGAGTTCTAAATTCAGTAGTGGAGAAGAAGAGGCTAAGTCAAAAGACACTGCCAAAGTAGTAAAATGGCTAATACAGAAAATAATCAAAGTAGATGTGCCTTTTTGGAAAGATGGTGTAGAATGTGCTGCTGCTGTACTGGATTATTAATGCTATTATGGGTTGTACTAGCTTTACTAGTTACTTTTAGAGTTACAATAGATCAGTTTGGAATACATACTGAGAATGTGACTAATGTAGGGAAAAGTTCACAGAAAATAGTTCCAACTAGGGTTAGTAACATTTACATACATAAAGATAGGTCAATTAATGATTTTTCTAATAATGTTTTTTCAAAATTATTGTATGAATATGTGAAGACAATGGAAGTAAGGGATTGCTACGTATGTATGCAATTACCTGCATCCGTTTCAGAAGGTATTACTTATCACCATTTACCAGCTACGTATGGAATTTCATGTAGTGTGTTAAGTAGTGTTTTTTATTTGTTAGGGAAAATAGATTATGAGATGTCTAACAAAGATAACATTTTTGGGCAATTGCCTATGAATAAGAAGCTGAATCCAGCTAAAGAAGCTAACATTTTTGGTGAGATTTTTATTGAAACAGAAGAATTAACATTAGATTACATTTTTAAGAATAATTTGACTTGTAGTCTGAAAAGATAAGAGAAAGCTTTCCTAGACATGGTAGAGGAAAGGAGAATGAGTATGCATGAGAAGGCAGGGAAATAAAATGAGTGAGACAATTTGGGACATTGAAATGGGAAGAGAATTGAAGAATGGGGCCAGTCCAACTTTGGCTTTAGATGCACCACAGAAGGGTAAACTATGCATTACCAGGAGGAAATCCCAATATGATAGTTATTTTGTTGGGACTAGTGAGTGCCATGATACATACTTTATTGCAACGGGATGGGGATTCAGAGGAGGAGAAGATCCAGTTTTCCCGGGAGTGTATTATATTTGTGGGAACAAGGCTTATTACAGGTTGCCTGACCATTGGTATGGCACATGTTATGTTGGTCTGGTCTTCCCAAAGATTTTTCATATAGATAAGATAGAAGATGTAGAACATATTAACTTACTAACACGTTTTAAGAGAGAGACTTGGTCAGAAATAGTAGGTGATATTTTTGGAGCTTTAATTCCAGCAGTGGGAATTTCGCTAAATGCATATGGAATTCGGAAACTGTCAAAAGTGGTGGATCGCTTATCGACAAGTACCGCTGGAGGGTTTCTTTTGGTAAATACAGAGATGGTTGCTGTACGTGCTATGTCTATGCAAAATCGACTTGCCCTTGATATTCTATTGGCCAAGGAGGGTGGAGTCTGTGGAATGCTGAAAGTTCAACATTGTTGCACTTACATTCCTGACGAAAGTAAAGACCTGAAGGTCTATATCAAAAATATTACTGATTTGCATGAGGAATTAGTACCACTGGAAGCTGAAAGTATCTGGACTAAATTAGCTAATAAGATGATAGCTGTTAAGAGTTTTATTGCTAAAATAGGTAGTACTATTATAGGTAAGGTGTTATTTCATTTGACATGTGTGATTGTTGCCTTATTGATAGTAAGATTGGTGTGTTTGTGTTGTAAAAACAGGGGAGGGAAAAAGAAAAGAATTAGAGCTAATATTGAAAAGAAACAAAAGAGGTCAAAAAGAGACCCACAAGAAATAGAATTAGAAGAATTGAGGGAGAGTGTTTACTTGGAGACAAAAAGGGATGATGAAAGGGAGTCCGGTGTGTAAAGTTGGGAAGAAAGAAAGAGACATTTCAATTTCTCCTAAATTGGGACAAAAGTTTTTTGGGGGTTTTGATTTGGTGATAATATCACCAAAGGGGGGATTGCTGGAGCAGGGTTTTCTGTTGAAAATGTATTGGGTTTTAAGCTCCAGTCTTGTCTATGTGTCATGACTAAAATTATTAATTTGTAATCACTAATTATCGTTTTTCGTGACAAACTTTGACTAATCAACATTACTAATAAGAGAAACTACACGTGGGAATGCATATATGTTGCTCAATAATATGTGCGTTTAAATAAATGACGAGAGTGCTATTTGTTTTATATTCATGCTTTTTAATAACGTGTACTAATGCTTAAATATGTTGCAGATGGCTAGATAATTACATACACATAAGGGTATTAGTGGGAATTAACACTGTTTAATCATTGCGATGATGTAGTAATGTTGTTTGTGTTTCTTTCAATTAAGATGGTCCGTTTTGGCCTAAATGAAAATGGCTGCCATTTACAGCCTGCGTTCGAATGAATGAGATGTGACGAAAGGCCTTGCTGAACATGGTTGAAAGTCACCTGATCACAGCCTCTGCACAATTCGAAAAGCTTCTATGATGACAGCGATTCCAGGCGTGCTGCCAATCCGCTGAGTTGTCCTTGGTTGAGAATGAAGCCACAATGAACTATTCACAATTGTGATGGCTTTGCTATGGTTCTGAGGAAGAGCTTCTATTAATGCAACATTTGCTAGATTGAGTGTCCTTCTTCCGTCTTTTTATTTTTGTGATTTTTCCTGAGCGGAGGTTTCTTAAATGTAGCGATGCTACATCCTTTCCTGCTCGCTCTGCTTAGAGGCTCAACGGATATTCAGAACTTATTTGTTGCTATCATTTTGCAAGTTTCATTATAAATATTGTTAGACTAGGGAGGGTCTAAGGCCACTTCTTCCTGAACTCATGCTGGTGAGGATCGATGCTGTGAGGACGGCGACTCGAGAGACTTTACTGAGAGACCTGTCCTGACCCATTTATGACATTTAGCTAGAATAGGTAAATATGAGAATAACGATTTTGCAATTGATTGACTTTCACTTGAACTAATTTTTAGATAAAATTACCTTATGTTTGAATTACAGTGTCGGGTGGTTATTTCTTTGTCATTTATTGAATTACTTATTGTGACTATTATTGTTTAAATCATGACTCAAGGCAATATCAATTTGGTCGCATTGGCCTAAGTGTAGATGCAGAGTGATCTAGGAGTTTCCTCTCAGGTTCAGTGCGGATAGAGTAATAGAGTGTATGTCAGTGTGATGGGCCCTAGTGAATGATGAGTGTATGTGCGTGTATCTGTGAAATTACTCTATCTGTGGAAGTAGGGAGAATTTATATGCTCTGATCTGATCTGGTGGGGCTGACCAGGGCGTTACCCAAGTTTCAATTGACGTCTTGAAAATTATTAAAGTCTTTAGTTCCTCCTGCTATAGTTCCTTGGTTCCTCAGTAGTCTTAACTCCTTGATGCACACGTCAGTTCTTCAGATCGTCGCCAAAATTGTTGTAAAGGAAGATACAGAGTCCATCTGTACATGTAGGTTACTTCTTTATTGGTAACTTGGTTCCAGCATAAGTGGTCAGGATAGTAGGATAAGGTAGATGGTACAAAGATAGCCCCACCAGGAGCAAGCTCCTTTCAGCTCAGCCTGAGTAGACCAACTGACAATCTCACCCAGAGAGGCACCCAGGCATTCTATGATGTCATGCAACATTCTAACTGAGCAGTACAGTGGAGAATAGCTGACAAGTACTTTACTACACTACCCCAGAGTAAACATATGGATCGCACCATCTGGTGATCCAGTACTTTTATTCGACATGGGAAATACTGTTGCCGGTGTTTTGAACATTTACTGTGAGTATTTGTTTGTTTTGCGCATTACCACTGTGTGTCTATTTTCATGGCAGTTGAACTGCTGCCTGTCATTTTAAAATTGGCACGAGCTGTGCACACAGAGAGCGCACTGCCTTACCTTCCTTCAGCTATCCAGCAATGCTACATTTCACTCCTTTGATTGTCCACAAGGTTTCCTGCTGTTTTCCACGTTTTGGAGCACGGTGATGCCGGGAGCCATCAGGCGTGGCGTCAGCTGTGCATGCCTCCATTTTGTGAGTGGAGTGTCTACAGGCTTATTGGCAGTTCGGGCATATTTGCAGCTTCCAGCTTTGTATACGCCTTACCAACTGTTTATTAAAGGTCAATCAGAACTTGCACTTGTTCGGGAATGTCGCAGTGCCCTTTTTCGACTCCTGTTTGTGCCTGCGAGGAGTTTTATGCCGAACTTTGGAATTGATGAGTCCAAATGTAGAGCGCTCCCGTATTTCCCATGCTGAACCCATTGTTATTTTGAACTGCGTTCATGGTTACTTTTCAATGAAAGTGGACATATGAAGAATATTGGTGAGGCATTTTCCATTTTGTTGTCTACAGCGTGCATCACCTGGCTCTACGCTGCGATGGACCAAAACTTCAGTGCCTTTCTACTTTTGTCCAGTAGGTTACGTCATTTGTGAAACGGACAGTGAGAGGTACATTATTTTCCTTGTGTAAGGAAGTTGATGCTGGTTTTGGGTCAATGTTTCTTCTGAAATGTGTTCTTTTTATTTTCTTATCTTATTTGCCTTTGTTACATGAAGTGCTTGCTACTCATCATTATGCAATGTACTTGCTGTCATGAAGTGATGTAATTTGTTCTATCTGTGTCAATCCTTGCTGCCATGGGTGTTATTTTGTCATGCTACATTTTTCTAAGTTTACTGCCAAGTATGCCATATGCTTATTGGGTGTGTTATGATTCCTGTCATTTGCCAAGGTATACTTTTAAGTGAAGTGTTCTACACTCTCATATGTTCTGAGAGTATTTTTTCACACATCCTAACCAAATCCAGTTTGAGTGGAGGCCTGACGTGATTTCCTTGTTGCATCCCATGTTCTTCTGCATTGCTTCTATTTTCCCTCGCACGTCAAGGTTTGCTTTGGAAGTGCTTTGCCTTGGACGTCAAGGTTTACTTTGGTGGTGTTGTGTGTTTCCCTTACACGTTAAGGTTTGCGCTGAGAGTGTGTTCCCTTGGATGTCAAGGTTTACTTTGGTAGTGTTGTGTGTTTCCCTCGCACGTCATGGTTTGCATTGGGAGTGCTTTCCCTTGGACGTCAAGGTTTGCTTTTGGAGTGTTTTGTTCCATGTGGAGTCCCTTCCACACATCACACCCCAGCTTGTTGTTGGGGGAAGTGCATATCTTCGGTTTGGTCTGTTTTCCATACATTTCTCGCACGTCAAGGTTTGCGTTGGGGAGTGTTTTTGATTCTGTGTGGAGTCCCTTTCACACATCACACCTCAATTTGTCATTGGGGGAAGTTTTGAAATTACTTTGGTGTTGTGATGCTATTAAGTACCGTGTGGATATCCTCCACGTGTACATATTGTTTTTTCTTTACAGGATGGTTCTCCTCGCACTTTTGTTGTTGGAACCCTTGTACTTTTATTGTGTTTGCCTGGCCAGCTTACATTATTCTAGTACTTTGGTTTGTTGCTAGTTATGAAGTGGGAGTGTGGGTTGTGTTGTGATAAGAAGGGAGATGGTGTATTCCCGTGTCTCTTCCCACCTTCTTTATTATTTCTGCATGAATTTGTCACCTTTATTTTTTAATGCTACTTTTCAGAACTATGCCATGTTATTTATTTCTCGCATTGGTTCTGATTCTAATCTGAGAGTTTTTGTATTCCCTTAAAGGAAGGAGATGTGTTATACTGCTGCTCAGCCTGGGTGTCTGTGTGAGAGAATGTTGGTGAATGGAATGTTCTTGTGTGTGACTGTCAGTTGGTCATGGGCTGAGCAGCAGTGAGGCTGCTCCTGGTGGGGCTCTCTCATGTAACATCTTACCGGAATAAAGACACCTGAAGATACTACATGGACCAGTCTACTTTTATTTACAACATATTCCCAGCAGTGTGCCATCTCAGGTCTTCATAAATGCTCGTATTACTATACTCCTGGTTTAGTGTGATGAGATCTCCTAGTATCTCTGCTTGTACATGCTGGCATAGTGAAACACAAAGGCAGTGAAAGTAAATAAGATAGAATAGAGCATCCTACACCAACAACCATTAGAAGTAATGCCAATGATCAGCAACTGAGATCCAACATCCACAGATCATGTGCACTCTGAGTACAAACAAATGCGACCCTCTAGTATATGTAAAAAAGCCCTGCACTGCACAAGGCCTTACTTTTTTACTTGTGAGGTACACAGAATGAAAAAGTTGATCCATTGAACATAAATACATGATGATTGGAGAGATGTATATGCCTTAGCCCATAATGGAAGTCAAAACTGAGGTGCAGAAAAAGCTAAAGGCTTGGAAGCTTAAAAAAGGATGGATGGGATTCTTGCACTGGATAAAGACACTGAGAATCCTGTATCACAGGGGCTGAATAATGATAATCGGGATTTTGAAAGAGATCGTTTCTTATAGCATGCATTCCACTGCCTCATTTGTATCCAAGTGTTTTGTTTTCTCTGACTCTCCCCTTGTGAACATATTTTTCTCCGCCCTTCTACTCAGGGCTTTAAGTGGGATGAAAAACTGGGGGCAGGGGTCTCTCATAGGGGCGTGGCCGATGAAATTAAGGGCCAGGCTTAAACAGGTAAGCTGAAAATCTGTGCTTAGCATAGTGTGCGCCCAACTGATATTTTGCTGCTTCTGTCATTGCATCCAGATATATAATACAACCAGTGACATTACGCCTACAATACGCCAGAGCTATTGGCTTTGTCAATGGTTGTTAGTTGCATAAGACAAATAAGTAACAACTATGGGTTTGCTGTATAGCAGATTGAAAATGCTTCAGTTCTGAAATGATGAGACTGTGAAAGAGCTATAACAAGTCTCTTTGAGGTTACATCAAAGGCAGTGAAGGGTGGTACTGATGCAAGGATGTTTTGTTTCATACAGAGGGTGGGGCAAAAATGGAGGGCACGAAAGGGACCCGTCAAAGCACCTGCATTTTAGAACTGCTGGTGCTGAGTACCAGCAGGAGGCGGCCCACTTAAAGCCCTGCTTCTACTTATCTTTCACTGAGGCAGATGGCATGCTATTAGTAAGTAGATACTTTAACTAAAAATAACTGATCCTAGAATAACTTTCGAGTTGCTGCTAGTGAAGGTTAGAAAATCACCGGTCCCGAGGATTCTTCGGCTGCTTGTGTGGTGCAATGTGGGCCCTTGCAGTACAAACTGTTGCAAACAACAAATACGTTTTTTAGTGCCTTATGCTGAACCCCACCCTCTCCACACACACACGGTGCTAAAACCGCTTTGTACCAGGATTGGCTAATACCGTGCGTAATGCATACAGAGATGTGTCTGGGTAGAAACAGCTTGCACACTTAGGTTTTGGCACAAAGCCAGACTAACTAACTTAGCGTGGCCTGGATTTGTGTGAAATTAAAAAAACAAGTGTAATCAAGGGGCAAGTGATAGTAACAGATACACCTACACAAAACATGTGTGCTTTATACCAAAGAACACATCTTTCAGAGCTGACCCATGTATGGTTGGCTTCACACAGGATTTTGAACTAGAGGGTGAACCTCGAATACAAATCCTATGCTGAACGCCAGTGCCATGCTTCTAAGTTATATAGCAAAGCTCAGAGTCATGCAAAATAACACATTTTAGTATGAGCACTGCAATTGCGTCATTGCAGGTGACTCATTGAAAACCTGGTGCTGCACGCTATTTCTATGCAGCGCAGCAAATGTTCATGGATGCATTGTGCTATTGGTAATACGTCTATGTCTAAATTATTTGTTTATTGTGCTTTATGTTTCTGATTGCTGTGATTACCTTTGGACTCACTGTTTTTCCTTCCAACTGCCTTCCCTTTTAGTTACTCCTCTTCGAATGCCTGCCCTACCTTATATGGGTAGACAAAACCACTCTGAGCATCAATGGGTTCCTGTTGCCCCCCATTAAAACTGAAGCCCACACTACATGTGTGGTCTTTCATGAGATCAGCTACAGCTTTGGTCAAGTGACCTTCAATGCCCTCCTCCCTAGATTACCTACACAAAGCCTCAAACATCCAATTTTCTTTCTCTAATGATTTGCCTTTCAAGTAGCCCCTATGGAACATATTTTTAAGTTTAAAAGAATTTTATTAGGTAGTGAAAAATGAAAATGCAGTACATAGTATCATCTAGGAAGGGGAGGGAAAAGGGAAGAGGGGTGGAGAAGGGAGGGGGGGGTTTGCAAAATACAATATATGAGAGAGAGTATGCAATAGAACAATGATCATGGGCATTTGAAAAGGAGCAAAGAAATTACATCAATTATAACTAAACAGCTAAATGCAAAAAGAGTAAAAACAAAATAGTACGTTAGAGAATTTTAAAACATGGAAAGGGTATCATGGGGGTTTAGGAACTTCTTGTTCAGCAGGTGATGGACGAGAGGAACGGGCAGCACAATTACCTAAATATAGCGTAATGGGGAGCCATAGGTCCGCACGTTTAGTTGCTAGTTGAACAGGAAAAACAAAGGCATTATCAAGTCTATGGTTATGACAAACATTGTACCACCACGCTTTGAAAGAAATATTGGACGTATTTTTCCAGTTAACAGTAATCTGCTGAAAGGCAACGGCCAATAACAAGTCAACAATGCGAACAGATGTACCTACATTATCCCAGCTAGGAGATAAACTACCCAAGAAAAGATGAGTGAAAGATAGGGGAATACAAGTATGAAAAATAACATTGACTTGAGCCCACACCTGTAACCAGAAATCATGTACATGCCTGCAAATAAATATCATGTGAAGTAAGGTAGCATTTGGAGAGGCACACGACCAGCATTTGGTTGGGGTATTAGGAAATCGCTTGTTTAGTGTAGAAGGAGTGTGAAGTAATCTGTTATAAATAAAAAATAAAGATTGTGTCAAGGAAGCCGCTCGAGAAGTTTTACGTACTTTGGTCCAAATTTTGTCCCAGAGAGACACCGGCTATTCTATATCGAGATCTGTTTCCCATTGAAGTTCTACTTTGGATTTAGGTCTAAGTAACGCATGTGCGTGAAGGTATTTATAGATAGAAGACGCTTTGGGAGCAGTACGCAGGAGAGAATGAAGGTGAAGAATAGGGATATGCGGAGCAGGTGTAGGAGGAGTAACCGAGAGTCGCTCATGAACTTCCAGGACAGCAGCTTTAAGTAGAAGATATTTGGGGAGAAAGGAGAGGGGTAAGCCAAAGGAAGAACGGAGCTCAGGAAAAGAGAGAAAGATGGAATTAGAGAAGAGCTGCGAGACCCAGATCAAACCTCGGATTCTCCAAGATTTCCAATAAAAGGGCTTATGACCAATTAAGAGATATTTATTATGCCAAATGGTAGAGGAAAGGAAATCAGCGACGGTCGTAGGGGGACCAGGGGCAGCAGACAATAAAAGCTTAAGGGTATACTTGTGAATAGAAGTAGGGATCAAAGAGGGTTTACGGGAAAAAGCAAGATATTCTGCAAAAGAAAACGGAGAGAGAAGAGTACGTTCAACCTTAAGCCATAGAGGGCAAGGGGAAGTAGGATCTTGTAACCAGAGGGAGGCTTGACGCAATAAGAAGGCCTTCTGATATGCAGGAAAATCAGGAAAGTTGACACCACCTTCAGAAGCAGGGTGAATAAGTCTGGCAAGGGACATTCTGGATTTTTTGGAGTTCCATAAAAATGAGGATAGCTTTGAGTTGAGCTTTGTAAATAATTTCATTGGGATGGGTACTGGAATATTAGAAAGCGTATAGAGGACAATAGGAGAGATCATCATCTTAATGGTGTCGAGGCGACCCCACCAGGATAGGTATAAAGGATGCCACCTTGCAGTAAGATCAGTGATTTTTTGTACGCATTTGGACATGCAAAGAGAGACGGTGTCTGAAATGGAAGGGGTAATAAATAAACCCAAATATTTAATATGGGAAGGACACCAAGTAAACTGAGATTCACTAAATTCTTGTTTGAAAGTAAATTTGGTCAGGGGAAGGATCTCACATTTATCATGATTAAGTTTATATCCAGAGATGGAGGAATAATTTCGGACTTCATTCAGAAAGGCGGGGATAGATTCTGCAGGGTTGGAAAGAAAGAGTAAAATATTGTCTGCGTAAGCAGCGAGTTTAATGTGAGAATCAGCAATCTGGAAACCATGGATGGCGGGATTCTGACGCAACCTGGAAAGAAAAGGCTCCAAAGCAAGGTTAAAAAGAAAGGGGGACAAAGGGCAGCCCTGGCGTACGCCTCTGCCTAGAGCAAAATAAGAGGAAAGTTGACCATTCGCAAATACTGCGGCTCTGGGATGTGAGTATAACAGGGAAACTAAAGAGATAAATCTAGGGCCAAAACCGAACCAAGTAAGGGTGTGGAAAAAATAGCTCCACTCAACACGATCAAATGCCTTTTCGGCGTCTAGGGCAATCGCTGCAAGTGAGTGTTGGCAACGAGAGGATTTTGACAGGATGTTAAATAAGAGTCTAGTATTGTCCGTAATATGTCGACCCTTGACAAACCCAGATTGCTCTTCACCTAGAAGATCAGGGAGAAGGTGGTCCAATCGAATCGCCAATGCTTTAGCGAAAAGTTTATAGTCAATATTGACTAAGGATATTGGCCTGTAATTTTTGCAATATTTTGCGTCCTTCCCAGGCTTAGGTATTAGGCAGATATGGGCATCCGAGAATGTCCCTGAAGAGGCCTCACGTGCAATGAAGGTTTGAAGAAGAGAGTGAAGTCGTGGAATCAACAACTTAGAAAAGTGTAGGTAAAATTCGACAGTAAAACCGTCAGGGCCAGGGGCCTTGTTAGGTTTGAGGTGTTGCAGTGCAGTGAGTAACTCCTTTTGTGTGACGTCAGATTCTAAAGAGGAAAGGTCAGGGGGGAAGTTGGATGGTGTGTGGATGGTGGAGAAAAAGCGAGCAAGGAAGCTGGGAGAGGATTGAGTTTCAGATGTATACAACTTTTCGTAAAAACGTGAAAATTCAGCAAGAATATCAACATCCGTGTATTTCAAAGTATCATCAGAGTCATATACAGATTCAATATTTAACTTATTATGCTTAATCTTCAAATAATTAGCCAAAAGCTTTCCTGCTTTATTTCTACCCCCATAGAATTTAGCAGTAGACTTCAACAAGTATAAGGAGGCGTCCTCCGTAGATTTCTCGTTAAATTTAATTTTTGCATCAACAAGGGCTGTCAAGCTATCAGCAGAACGAGAGGTGAAATATGTATGTTCCAATGTCAGAAAGGAGGTTTTTGGTGAACCGTCGTGTAATCTTGCGTTTGTCCGCAACGTAACGGATAATAAAGTCACGTGCAGCTGCTTTAAAAGCATCCCAAACAGTATGGCTAGGGAGAGTAGCATTATCATTGAACAAAAAAAATTCATGAAAAAAGGAAGTAAAAGTGGTTGTAAATTTGGGGTCAGCAAGGAGGGAGTTGTTAAATCGCCATCTTTTAGGACCAGCAATTTTAGGGAGGACATCAACACTTGTAAGAACAGGAGCATGATCTGAAAGCAATATTGGGCCTATCTCAGAGTATAAAAGTGATTGAGCGAGGTTATGGGAGACAAAGATATAGTTGAGTCGTGACTGGGAGCGGTGACAGGGAGAATAAAAAGTGTACTCCCGTAATTTGGGGTTACAAAGGCGCCAGGAATCTACTAATTTATGCTGCAAAATAGCATGGCTAAACAGCTTATGAGGTTTGTTAGGAATATGGGGGGCCATGGACTTCCTATCGATAAAGGGATCGAGAGGTTGATTACAATCCCCTGCCATAATAAAATTATGGTCCATGGATTTGGTTAAAAGTGGAGAGAAATCAGCCCAAAAAGAAGGTACACCCGTGGTTGGGCCATAGACATTGAGGAGAGAGATTGGAACACCTCTGAGTGATAGCTTGGCATAAACCCATCGACCAGAAGCATCCGATTCGTGGGTAAAAACCTGAAAGGGGAGTGATTTGCGACAAAGGATTGCCACACCATTACGTTTACCATCACCCTGCGAGTAAAACAATTCACCCACCCATCCACGCTTAAGCTTAACAGATTCTACATCAGTTAGATGCGTTTCTTGGAGGAATGCGATATCGACATTCAATTTGGCTAGGTGAGATAAAATCCGTTGACGCTTAATCGGAGAATTAATTCCCTTCACATTCCATGACAATATATTCAAACACATAACAGTAATTTATTTACAAAAAATGTGGAAAACGTGACTAATGAAAGAACAGCCCATGAAAAGGAAAGAAGACAGGAAGAAGGAAAAAAAATCAATGGAGACATGTTGAAATGAGAGAGAAGGAACAGATACTCGAAAACTTGAGCAATAGCAAGAAAGGGAGCAAAAAAGATAACAGCAGTAAGAATGACACAAAAAGTTAGAAATAAGGAAGAAACTGAGAGAAAAGTGTATCTAGAAGAACAAAGAATGCAACTCTTACAAAAGCAAGAGATTCCAATCAGAGGTAGGGAGACAAGATACAAACATGTGAACAAAAATAAGAACCAGAAAAAAGGAAGGAGGAAGTAATCGAAGGAAAAATCGGGTGCATAGGGAGAACAGTTAAGGGAATAGAAAGGGATCATACCTACAAAGGAAGGATGCGAGAAAGGGTGGAGGAGGGAGGGAACCACATGGGTGAAGCGGCACATCCAGGAGCAACGAGGCAGGGACCGGGAGACATCAGCAAACACGATAACAAGAGTTCCTGTAGGGCAAAAAGGAGAACAAGGGATGAAGACATAACAGGAGATTGTGATTAAATCATGACGAACAATGGAGCAAGGGACAACCAGCGTATTTAAACATAGAAGAATTGACAAATTAGATATCTGGAGAGCCAGAAGAACTCAGGTTAACTGCAAACAAGAGAATCATAAAGGAACAGTCAACCAGAAGCAGAAGAGGATGGTCCAGAGGCATCCATGGCAGATGATTTGTGCGCATTGATGAAGCTTTGTAAGCGCACCGGGTCTTCATAAGTGGTAGTCTTATTGTTATACGTAACTTTGAAAAGACACGGGTGATAAAGGCCGTATCGCGCTCCCATTGCACGTAGATCATTCCTTAAGCTCAAGAAAACCTTACGACGATTGGCAGTGGCCTTAGCATAGTCCTGTGCAAAAAACAAGGACGAACCAGACCAAGTTAGATTCGGAGAAGATTTGGCCGCCGCTAATACCAACAGGAGATCCGTATATTCCAAAAAGTAGATGATAATTCCTCTAGGTTTCTGTGGGGAAGAAGCCGAAGAAGGAGGTCGACCCAGTCTGTGGGCACGCTGAATGTTAAGGGCCTTGTCCTGTGGTAAATGCAGGAGCTTAGGGAGGAACGACTTGAAGAAAGCAATTGGGTCAGATCCCTCAAGTCCTTCAACCAGGCCATAAATACGGAGGTTATTGCGTCTATTTCTGTTTTCCAGCTGCTCCACTTGTTGTTGAAGGTCCGAAACTTGAGACTTCAGGTTTGAGACAACAGAGGATGTCTCTTGGAATGACTGAACAGATTTTTCAATCGATGATACCCTTGTTTCCATTTGCGACCAATTATCCGTGAGGACTTGGAGCTTGATGTTAGTCTCTTCCATAAAAGGACGTAGAGACCTAATTTCCTCTAACAACAATTCCATGGATACTGGACCCGAATGCTTTGGGGGTGAGAGGGAGTTTGACTTAAGCCTCTTCGAGGTAGTTTTAGAATTATCCTGCGCTTGCCTGGAAGGATCCATAGGTGTATCTGAACCAGCCGTGTTAAGGGAGTCTTCCAATTGTGAAAAAGCCGAAAAAACCTTGGACTTCTTCACAATTTGGGGTTTGGTTGAGCGAGGCAGGTGCACATTGACTTAAGTCTGCCCATAAAGCAAATCCGTGGAATGATTGACTTAGCGGAAGTACAGGGAACTAAAACGTGGACAAGCTAAAGAATAGCACGACAGGAGTGGAAAGATAGTTGAAATACGCTATAAAGTGGAAGCATCCATCTTCATATCACTTAAGTGTGCAGTCGTCGAGGCGTTCTCACATAAACCTGCAATAGGTATTGATCTTAAACAACGGAGGAGTACCATGCGCGCTTCATTGAAAAAATTCACCAATCGTGTGAAGGTCAGTGAGAATCCAAGTAGAATGTCAATGAAATCATGACGAAAGAAACCGTTCAATAGCAGTCATAGGAGGTGAGGGCACCACATAAGAAGGCGTTGGTAGAGCGCTGTAGAGATGACTGGCACTTCAAAAGGAACGTAGCAATACAAAGTTCAATGTAAAAAAGGAGAAACAGTCAGGAGGGCAAATTATGAGTCCACTAGAAGTACATGAGTGGATAATGACGCAAACTCATATCGCTGAGTTAAAAGAGCATATCAGCAACACAGCGCGAGGCAGTCCGAGGACCTAAGATGGCGGCCGTCACCGAGAGAATCCTGACAGAACTCACAGATATTAATTGTAGTGTCGCTGAAGCATGAAGGGACTTCCGCCGATGTCGAGCGAAGTCAGGGCATGGTCGGACACATCTTCAGCCGTTCGCCCCCAGGGTTATCAGACAGGAACCGGCAAGTCTCCCAGTGCCGCCCCGGAGCCTCACTCGAGCGCCGCCATCACTCGCGGGCGCCAAGCCACGCCCCCCCCTATGGAACATATTAACGGTGGTAAAGATATGGCTGGTAGAGTAATGTTTTCCCCTTTTGTCAATCCAGAGTGGACCCATCAGGGTAGATATCATGGGTGGGTGTATCATTTCCATTCCGTGCGGTCGCACTGCAGTCACTGTCGGGGGACTCCATAGCCAAAACAGCATAGCTGGCTGTGTAATGTCCATTTGTTTAGGTCACTCAATGCCGCCGGATGGCAGGCTTTAGAATGCCCATATGAATGCTCCTCTGCCACTCCTCAGTGAACCCTTCCAACTACATAACATGGCAGACTTTAAATTGTCTTTTCCAATGGGTTAGTCCCTGCTGCTCCTGGGTGAAATAGGTGTATAATCTGCATTCCTATGGATTGCCCTTACTGGACTCCTTAGAGCATAAACTATTGCTGGTTGAATAATGTGTTTTACTATGGGTCACTGTTCTTTGGCTTCTCTGTGAGCTCCAGAGCCTATATGGTAGTTGAAGCTGGACTGCCCACCCCAAAGGCAACATCCATTACCTCTAGGCACCTCCCATAGCAGTGTTCAGAATGGTTGGAACTGTATGATACACACTGTAAGGAATTGGGTATTAGTTTTGCACAAGCAATAGGTTCCCAGTTTCCTTTACTGGGAACCAAGGAGCCCACTGAAGCGCTCGACTCTCTCATGGTAGGGAAGCAGAGCATTCCAAGGCCTACTCTGGGGAGGTGGTGCGGACTACTAATCACCATTCACTGATACACAATAATAACACTCACTAAATGATTGTCCAGCCAATGCATTTAATTTAGAAAAAGGAAAAGTTCATTTATCACACACAATACTAAATGCTGCATAGTAATTTACAAATATGTATATGGTAGATGTAAACTACCATAGATCGCATTCCATACTCACCTTTTACTCCCTGAAAGGGGTCATGCAAACATATAAGGTATGTTTACTGGCTTGGTCAAAGGCTCAAGGTCAACAAAACACATGATGAAGGCATAATTTTGTATAAACATCAGGTGTATTAATGTGAATAAAGCATATGCACTTTGATCAATAATCACTGTCCGAATTATGTCAATAAAGCATTTTAGAATGAGCAAAACAAGTGTCTGTGTGCTTTTAATAAACTTTTAAAACGTGAAAATGTAACTATATAAACAGCCCCTAGAGAGCATCACAGTTTGACTACTGTACAACCATAGATAGACCTAGCCCCTAAAGAATGTTGCATCACATGTACCTTTTTAAAACATATTCAGGCCACAATAATTATAACCATAAAATCAGACCCTAGAGGGCGCAGCACTCCTAGCTGTAGAGCACAAGCTCCAGCTATGGGACTGCTTGGAAACATTAAGAAAATCCTGGAGGGGTCTTGGATTCTATGCCCCTACAAACATAGGGTCATTACTTTTATAAAAAAGAATCCTTGGGGGGGTGCTGCACTCCTGCATCCTCCCCCATGTCTCCTACTTAATGTTGGTGGTGCCCCTTGTCCATTTTGGGGGCCACCACAAGGGAAAAAAACACAAATGAACTGAAGAGCCTTGCAGGGTACTATGGGGTGCATTTCCGGAAGCAGTGACTACTTAATGAGTGGCTCTCCTGCTGTGTTGAGGAAGCCTCTGCTTTGTTTTAGTTAACGCTGCACAGCTGTTCTTTCTTTTGTTTTTTATATATTTTGGGGGGTGCTTGGTCCCACCAAGCCCCCCATGTGCGCCCTTTGATGAGGACAGCCCAGGGAGCCCACCCCTGGCTACCCAACCAGATCCCATTGCAGGCAGCACTCCTCTGTGCTACTGAGGGAGCTGTCAGTTTTCTGTCTCTATCCGCTCCTGTGGGCACATACTTCTTCTTCTGTTGGCTGCCGACTTCACCCAGACACGGGCATGGGGAGCAGAGCAGGCACACCACCACTGGGGGAGGGGGCGCAACAGAACTCGCCCTGTCGTCGGCCGGTCGGGAGTCGGAGACAGCGTGCCGTCCCCCCTCAACAAATATTACACAGGGGATCGGGTCCCCGGGCCAAGGAAGAAGCTGCGGAGGGGACCTGATGCATGTGGGAGGGGGCCCCATGCATGTCCTCTCCTCAGAAAAGTTGTAATTGTTGGCTCCTGGAGAGATGGGGGCCCCAGGTGCAAGAATGGGCATGGGGAGGGGACCAATGCATGTCCCCTCTTGGGTGTAAATAAATAAACTTTACTTGCACTGACCCCTGGGCCCTGACGCCAGGGGGGTGTAATTGGTGAAAACAGCGTCAGAGCTTCATGCGCTTGGCCGGTAAAAAGTGTTTAAAGGTTGCCATTCTTTAAAATGCCATAACTCGGGCCCTGTTTGGCTGATTTTGACAATCCTGTACTCATTATATCCTTGGTGGTAAGTTCTAGCCACCAGGCCCCTTTGCAGCAGACCTCCTCATCTCCAAAGCAGTGAAGCTCTCAGAGAGCTGGTCCTCCTGGCTCAATGCACCAGCCTTCCTCTTGGTCCTCATCTCTGGGAGCAGAAATCTAGGGCTTTCCTCAAACTAGTCCTCAGGGGATGCAAGGGGGCCAGCCTCACTGGTTGTTATTATTCTTATTCTTATTACATAATTTTATAAAGCGCATAACTACCTGGCAAGGTTTCCCAGTGCTTGACATAAAAAGTGTCTAGGTCTGAATCAAGCAGAAATTTTAAAAAGCCATGTTTTTAAGAGTTTCCGAAATACGGTAAGGGACTGACAACTTCTCACTGAGTCGTGGAACAAGTTCCACAACATGCAGCCCATATATGAGTAGGAGCGACAGCCCTGATAGGCTTTTTTAATCTTGAAACCTTGCAAAGATTCTGATTGCTATAGCAAAGTGATTGGCTGGAACAGTAGTGTTTAACCATCAATCATAGATAGCAGGGCCCTGCATTGGACAGGGCTTTATGCATATAGCATAGGGCTTTGAAATGTGTACATTTTTCTACCAGGAGCCAGGAGAAGCTATAAAAGAGACTGGATATGGAGATGTGATTGGGGAGATGGAACAGTAGTCTGACAGCCATATTCTGGACCACCTGTACATGTTTGAGTGAAGTCTTATTAACCCCAAGGTAAAGAAGTTTGCCATAGTTGAACCATGACAAGATCAGAGCCTGAATAACACTACAGTGAGCAGGAAAAGGTAGTATCCAGAGAATTGTTTTATACACTTTAGGACTGCAGAACAGGTAGAGTCTACCTTAGAAATTTGAGTTTTTATTGCAAGATCATCGTCTAGCCAGCAACCTAAGTTCTTAACCGTAGAGACAGGATCTGTAAAGTATCAAGGAGTAGCTGACCAATGGTGTGTGCCATTGGCACAGGAGAACAGAGAAAGGCCACAGGCTTCAACAATATCAGCCAGGGGACGTACGTAAATGTTAACCAGCATTGAGCTTAATGCAGAGCCTTGGAGGATTCCAGAAGGAAGAGAGTGACACCTAGATGTAGAATTGGTGGGGAAGACCTGATAAAGTCCAGTCCTGCAAAAAATGAAGTCAACCAGGAGAGAGCTATATCCTGAAGACCCATGTAACCAACACTGAATCTAGATTGCGATGGGTGGAGAAAACTGCATTTATACAAAAGATTATATTTGCTGGTTGATATGTTTCTCAAGAATTATGAAGAGGAGGGGAATGAGAAAAAGATTGGTCTGTAGTTTGACCGAAGAGCAGTATCAAGTCTGAACTTCTTCAGAAGGGGCAAACATATGGCATCCTTCCAAGCTTTGGGAGCACAGCCCTCTTGCAGGAAGGAGTTAAGAAGGGCAGTTATTATTTGCAAAAAATCATGGCTAAGTTTACTCACATAGGTCAGGGGAAGGGGTCTAGAGGGTACCCAGACTTTATGGAGCTCAGCAAAGTGCAGAAAGCAGAACTTTCAATGGGAGAGAAGGAATCTAAGTAGTAATTAGGATAGTTTACATCAGGATTAACACTGTCAAATTTGTTCTGTGCAGCGGCTATCGTGGTACCGGTTCCCCTGCATTCTGGCAAAGAGTTGGCAATAATGAAGAAAATGAGGCATGAAGGTCAGCCACCTTTTTTAAAAAAAAAGCAGACCAGTTTGTCACATTGTGGCTGTGAAAGGGAAGATGGAGGGGATATCTTTCCAGGCTCTTTGTCCACTCTAAATTGAGTTTTGGGACAGCTTTGAGCCAAGAAGATTTTATTGGAAAAGAAAGTGGCTCGAGTAGATCTGCATGTTTTATGATATTCTTTCAGAGCTAATCTCTATTTAAGCTTTTCTTCCTAATTATAGGTGTTTCTCCAACTGTAGTCTCCCACATGCAGCCTTCACGTGTGTGCAGATGTGTGCGTTCACTTATAACCATCCATGTGCCCCTTCCTTTTGCTGCTTTTCAGTGGCCTTATCTTGAAAGGTGGACACTGGCAGTGAACACACACAGTCCTTTTGCCATGTGATTGCTGTAGGTGAGATGCATTTAGTGATACTCACCCACTTTAAAAAGTCTACAACCGGGTGATCCAAAAAGCAAAAAATCCAGGTGTACTGAATGGGCGGAACCCAATTGCAACACAAATAAATCAAACAATGGTGCATCTGCATGAAAATACTTGCATGCGTGTATGCATGCATCTATGGCTGGATTGACCATTTATTCCATAGGGCATTTCCCTGGGGGGCTGGAGAAATTGTGTCAGGAATCTATCTCAGTTTCGGGATTCTCCAGGAGCCAGGCCTACAGAAACACATTCCCAGAAAGTTAAGACATAGTTGTTGAATGGTCCTAATAAATGACAGCAGTAGCATAAATATAACCAGGCCACAAATCTCTGGAAAATAGGTAGATAGATCCTGGGAAGGCCACTTACAGCTGGGGCTGCGAAGCTCAGGCCAGAGAGTTCAGCTATTGGTTTCACTTCTGAGCTATGAGAGACAGTGCCAGTTAGTGGCAAGGGTATGCCCAGACGTGGGTCCCGTGCCCGCTACACCACCAGATTCAAGCTAGCCTGGCTGATGAGGGGTGAAACCCCGAAACCGGTCCCAGGATGCTTGCTTCTGGTCCAGGGAGGACCTGGCCTAGCAGTTCGGACTGGACTGTTCCCATGAGAAACAGGGTCAAGACTGATTTGCATAGGGCTGGGTCTAAACTGGAATGGCGTGGCATGAAAAAAACGATGTATTTAATCCAGATCTGTGACTGGTGGTAAATGTTTGATTGATTCAGCATTCCGTCCATCATCTGTTCTCTTTGCATTTATCTCCTTCAGCGGTAAGGGTATGCCCAGACGTGGGTCTTCTGCTAGCTATGCCGCCAGATTTAAGCTAGCCTTGCTGATGAGGGCTGAAACCACGAAACCGGTCCCAGGATGCTTGTTTCTGGCCCAGGGAGGACCTGGCCTGGCTGTTTGGGCTGGGCTGTTACCATGGGGAAGAAGGTCAAGGTTGGCTTGCATATGGCTGGGTGTAAACTGGAATGGCGTGGCGTGCGAAAAAGCGATGGATTTAACTCAGATCTGTGATTGGGGGTGAATGTTTGATTGATTCAGCATTCCATCCATCATCTGTTCTTTTTAACTTTCTAAAAGTGGCAATTCCGGAATCGTGACTTAAAATCTGAGTTTACTATCATAGAGGGTTTTACATTTTAAATTGCAATTTCTTAGACACCAAGCATAGCATTTGTACCTGTTCCCAAACACAAGTTACCACTTATTAAAGGTAGATAACCCAATGTTGTCCTATTGGGAAGTAGGCCTCATAGGAGTGAACAAAGTTATGTGTATGTTTTTCACTAGCAGGACTGTAAAGCTTAAAAGTACATGTCTAACTTTTGAAATGAAATGCCACCTGCCCTATGGATCATTTAGTGCCAACCCTAGAGGAGACATATGTATTAAAAAGGGAGTTTTAGGCTTGGCAACAATTTGTTTTATCCAAGTCAAATTGGCAATTTAAAACTGTATACAGCCTGCAATGGCAGGCCTGAGACATGTTTTAAAAGACTACTTAAGAGAGTGGCATAATAAGTGATGCAAGGCCTGTGTACATGTTGTACCACTTGGACTGTGTGGCATGTGTATTATGTGAATGAGTAGGCCAGAGTAACGCCCCCAGCCTGTTACTTTTGCATAAGATAAGGGTGAACTTTTTCCTGTGCAGTGCAAGTGTATTCTATGCATTCCTGAAGTGGGAGGGAGGAAACCTGGACACTGACATTGGGACAGAGAAATGTGATTAGTCCTTTTGCTCCTTTAGAAATGTGATTAGTCCTCTTGCGGAGAGGAGCGGCTGAGGAGCATTCTGTAGCATAGAATTTAGTAGATGGTTGAGGTGCAGGATGGAACTGTAGTTTCTGTTATTCAAGGTGTATGGGACCCTTGAGGAGAGGCCATACTTTTGTCTTTGTCCTGATCATTGTTTAATGTGGCTGTTGATAGCCAGTTGCAGAAAGAGCACACCTCTTTGTGTCTCGGTTGTGGGGGCTCCAGGCTGGAGCCTACCCTGCTGTTATCATTCCACTCTACACATAGGCTCAACTCTATTTGCAAGACGCACAGCAGTGCGTCGCGAGAGCTGAGCAGTGAAGGACACATATTTAGGTGTCAATGATGGAGGCATAATAGCTGCCCAGGCTGAATTATTCATATCAGCAGGAGATATGAGGATCTGGCGCACTGAGGGACCTGGTTTGCAACAGGTGAAACTAAGAAACCAACTGCCATATTTGACTGATGCGCAATTCTATTTACCCTGATGAAGGACCCTGATGAAGAGCGGGTGTAGTAAACGAAACACGTTGCCTTTCTTTCACTATCATCAATGAAAAATAAAGACTTTATTGATTATATATAACTTGCAATTGCACTTGTATATGCATGGATTTTTACTTTGCTGTTCACCACCATTTGTGTTTTTTTTATTCTATCTGACACTCTGGTCGCACCTTGGAAGCGACAGGGGCTTTGGTTTGGTGCATGCAGTAAAATTACACCATTTCACAGATTGGGACAAGGGGAGGTGCAGCATTCTGGGTGGCTCGCTGCTCTATTGTTTGTGTGATTCCACTCTACACATAGGCTGTGTCTGGGGAGCATCCCAGAAAGGACCCTTAAAAGGAGAACCACCCCAAACTGGTTCTGAAACTGCAGACAGTGGATCCACATCTCAATATTCAGAGCACTGCTGTCCTACAAGAGCTGGTGTCTGCCTGACAGTCAGCTACCCAGAGAGGAGGAGATAGTAACTGAAGTCTTGCCTTGCTGGAATAAACTGTTCTTCTGACCTGAAGTGCATAGAGGCCAGCCTGCTTACTGAGAGAGGGAGGGAAGGAGCCTTCCAACCATGCAAGACGTGTCACTGTCCACGGACTGCCAGAAGCAGCAAAGCCCAGGGTCTGGGTGGGTTTACCAGGAGAAGGAAGGCCATGGAGAGCAATCTGTGCTGTGAGCCCTAGGAGTGGTGGTCACAATATCTCCAGAATTGTGGTTCCAAGTGGAAATTAAGGATCAGTGGGCAACCCTGTTGCCATACCAAGAACTGTGCCTATCACAGACTTAGCCCCTGTGTAATAAATGCGCCCATGGTGGTCGCCGCTGCCACATTCCAGGAGTGCACCTTGCCCCTGTTATGGTGGAAAATCTGCTATGCATCACCATGGGGCCCAGTAGCAGCTCCAGTACCAGCAATGGGCTCCACAGCAGCCAGGTACTTGTGTTTACCCAAGGACATCTGGCGTGGCTTCTATGGTTCAACCCTGCTGTGGCCTACCTGGGTTAAGGAGTGCTTCTGTAACCCATGTGTCTTCTCCCAGAAGTGGCACTTCTATTGTACCTGCTGCTAATGTTACCTGCATGGTATTCATTTTTAAATTAGTTTAATAAAGTACTTTTCTTTTCTAAGTAGTTCTGAGTTTGCCATCCCCACTCTCTCTCCCAGGAAAGACTGTTAATGCATGACATCGCTGTCACTGTGAATCAAGTGCTGAAGGAGCTGTACTTGGCCTAATTTTCAGAACCATTATAGGAGGAACCCTGTGATGTCAGAGGAGAGCAACCCCAGCCTACGTGGCTGAGGCCCAGTAGCCTCCCCTTTCCCCGTGGTTCCCCAAATGTAGTGGGACACAGCTCAACTCTGATCTTCACTCAAGACATCAAAACAATACCAACAAACACTATATCAAGACCATCCTTAACCCTACCAAACAGTAATTTTCTGCCAGTTTGCAGAGTGTGACCTTTTAGCAGCATATTGAATTTTTTATGGATTTGCCATTTGTTTGGGGTTCCATCAATAGTCTTTTGATAGTGATAAAATCACTATTCATGTTATGTCTACAATACATATACAAAATGACAAAATAATTTTCCTGATCACTGCAGAACAAAGTGGAATAAAATAGCAGACAATTACAATCATACATTTAATTCAATAATCCACGTTAGACTCACCACATATAGGTTCATCTTAAGCAAGTGAAAAATTGTACTCTTTTGACTTTGCACAAATTTATGAGTTTCTTGATCTGAATATGTTTTCATCTCACAATATCTGTAATTTTCACCTATACTTAGTTGCATTTCAGCTGCTTCATTAACGCATCTTTGAAATGTTTGACCATACACAGGAAATAAACTTTTCTGTGTGTCAGCAGCTTGTTCGTAAATAGAAAGAGCTGTGTCTACTCAAAGTTTCTCAAGTCACATCGCATCCTGGCTTTGCAACAGCATGTCAAATAAGGACAGCCAATGAAAATAAAGCTCAATTTGGACCTATACCGCAGACGGCCTTTTTATTCTGGAGGCCGTTCCTGCCAGAACAATCATTTTTTAGATACATTATGAACAATTATGCTTGCCGTTTAATGCCTAGCGTGGGGAATGTAGGTGTGGAGTACTGCAACTTCAAGCAATGTTCAACATGTTTACCCTCTCATTCTAAGTTCAAAACTTGACTATGAGCAGGAAAGTCTCAAATAAACACGGTAAGATCTATTCATGTTGAAGTAATCTGAGAAACTCAGTAGTAAACGCACTTGGTGCACTTGTGTTGTATTGTCTTATCATTAAAGAGTTACTAATGCCTCAAGAAAAACTTTGAAAATCATATTGTCCTGGAGCCAGTTCAAAGAGTAGTTGCTAATATGCCGATTCCGAGTTGTACAGAATAGGGGTCAGACTTATTACTTCCAGCTGGCATTCCCGGCCCCGTACAATGTAAATACAAGTTCCAAGCTCCAAAATGGAATAATAACATTAGGTCCCAAAATAACCAGACCTATTACCACATGCTATATCCCAATTTTGGGCTCTTTTCTTTCAGCTGGTGGAAAATGGTTCAGAAAAGCATTTGTGTTCTGTTAATTATTCTTATAAAGCGCCCAAATACCCGGGGCGTCTTGGAGTTGCCTTTACCTGATTCAGTGTGAGAGGAACTTAACTTTTTTTGTGGGCGGGGGCCACTGTCAGGACAATCTCAAGAGACGACTGGTTAAAAAGCACATATTATCAAGACCGGTGATAACATTATCGCCGCTTTAGCGGCAGGAAACTTCCGCTGAGGCGGCGATAAAGGGCTCGATAATAGGCCATTGTGAATTCCCATAGAAGCCCAGGTTCTGGTGTGAGCCTGGGGTTCTATGGGAATTTACAAGGGCATATTATCAAGCCCCTATTGCCGCTTTAGCGGCAGTTTCCTGGAGCTAAAGCGGCGATAATGTTATCTCCAGTCTTGATAATATGGCCCACAGGGGCATGTTAGCAAAGACTTGCGATAATTATCGCAAAGCGTGCTTAGTGCTGTTTTTTTTATCGGTGGCTATCGCTGGATTTTGTCGCAGAGATAACGCGTTATCATCAACGTTTATCTCAAAGGTGATATTAAATCCAGCGATAGCGGCGAATCCCAACAATAACGTGAGATATCCAGCAATAAAAATCCCATCGCTAATGGAAATCTTGCTAATAGGCAGGTGTGGACTTAACCGTAGAATCCATCTCCCATTGATTATAATGGGTAAGTCAGGTTTCTACCAGGTGTAAAATCTAAGCGATAAACGCGGTTAGCGTGCGTTTTTTATCGCTTCGCGGGCCTTGGTAATAGGCTGATGGTGTGTTTGCGACTGCTTTCAGTCACTTTCATGTTGGGAACGCCTCCTTTGCATGTCATTAGCGATATGCTGACATGCAAAGCGGTACAAAAACGGACGCTATCACCTGTAAGCTGTCGCTAACAGCTGTTAGCGACAGCTTGCTAATAGGGCGATAAAAATATTGCCGCTTTAGCGGCAAAAAGTGCTGCTAAAGCAGGGATACTGCCCTTGCTAATATGCCCCACAGTTTTTAATGGTTTCCTAAAATGAGGATTTGTCATTTCTTTTAGTTTGAGAGGGAGAGTGTTCCACAATTTAATCACACAGGTAACAAAGCTTCTGCCTCCCCAAAGGAATTTCCTAAATTTAGCAACCATAGCAAGTGACCAGAGGGGTCTAGTAAGGTACCAGGACAAACTGTGCCTTAGGTAACCAGGTCCTGAGTTGTGAGGTGCTTTAAAGGCAAAGCATAGAGCCTTGAAAGCAATTCTTTTTCTTTTGGGTAGCCAATGTATCTCCTTGAGAGTTAAAGCTGCTAACTTGTGCTTGAGGATTCCAAACAGAAACAGTGCTGCAGCATTTTGCAGTGACTGTGATTTGTGAAGCAGTTTTTGTTGCATGTTGATACAAAGAGCATTACAGTGGTCTAATTTAGATAGCATAACTGCTGTGATCACTGTTGTTTGTAAGTTTTTGGGAATAAATGGAAGACTTCATTTTAAGGGTGTAGAAAACAGATGATGTGATGTAGTTGATCAGGCTTTTAAATGTCAGTCTGTTGTCGAAAAGGATCCCTAAATTTCTTACTTTTTCTAATGGTGCAGGCAGAGCACCCATTTCCTGAGGTCACCAACTTGAGGACCAAAAAGAGGTGTTGTTTCCAAAAAGGAGAACCTCAGTTTTTCCTAAATTCAAATTTAGACAATAATCCTTCATCCCGTTTCCTATATGTCTCATGCAATCATGGAATTCGATAGCAGTGTTGTCTGGATTGCCTGAGAATGAAGTCACAATCTGTGTGTCATCAGCATAAGATATCACTCTTAGAACCTGAAAGTTTTTATAAGCTTAGCCAGTGGTGTGACATAGAGGTTCAAAATAGCGAGGCTTAAAGAGGAGACCTGTGGCACTTCTCATGAGAGAAGAAAAGGGTTTGAGACAAACTTGTCCAGAGCCACCCTTTGTTCCCGTTCTGATTCGAATGATTTTAGAAATACTAAAACCATTCCTCTGATTCCTAGTGAATAAAGCTGGTCAATCAGAAGATCATGATTGGCCGTGTCAAATGCTGCTGAGAGGTCTAACAGGATCAATGCAGCATTTTCTCCTTTGTCAATAGAGGCTCCTATGTTCTCTGATGCCACAATCAAGGCAGATTCTGTGCTGTGTTGGCTTCTAAAACCAAGCTGACTTGGGTATAATAAATAGTTTGCATCTATAAAGGAAGCCAACTCTTGTTTCATGGCTTTCTCAACTATTTTGGCCTGAAAAGGTAATCAGGACATTGTCAAATAATTGCTCAGATCTGTAAAGGGGAGATTCACCTTCTTTACTACAGGTAAGATGGATGTTTTTTTACAGGGTTTGGGAAAATAACCTGGACTGAACATATCGTTAACGATGTCAGTCAGGAAACTGTGATTGTTTCAGGGACCTGTCAGTCTGAGTACCTGGAATACTGGATTAGGAGGGAGATTCCAAAGGAAGTCCGAACAAAAATGCGAAGTGAGTGCCCTAGACCTAGTCTAGACAGTAAAGTTGCCTACACGACAGAGTAAGATAAAAAAATGATGGCGTTCATTAATAAATATGGGAAAGACCAAAGGAAAGGTCTAGAGAAAGGGCTAAAAGGGTGTCAAGACAGGTTTTGGATGTCTTGGGACCGCTCACTAAGATTTTTGATATGTGCGAGGAAGCGCATACAAATAATTTTGGAGAAGATGTCGCAGAGATGCGTTAATGGGTCCATAGGGCCATATGTTTGTTGGGGAATGCAAATACAGCGATTTATATTGAAGGAAGGAAGTCAATATTGTTCAAAATTGGCGGATTTAGCCAATAAGGAGCCGGTAGAGAGAAGCGAAGGCTTGCTCTTTGGAGATGAGTTTGTGAAAGATATGTCTCGCTATGTGAGCGCATTCAGTTCGGTAGAAAAAGCTCAGAAAGACATTAGGAGGGTTTTTGGAGTGGTCGGGAGGATGCGGGGCCGATTCCCCGACCGAGGACACTCCATTTCTAGAGGGAACTTTGGAAGAGGAGGAAGGCCCTATTACTACGGTTCAAGAGGGGGACAGGGAGTTTTCTTCCCTCAGAGGCAGAGAAGCAGAACAAGAGGAATGCGTTCTGAGAGGCGAGCAAGAGGTGCCTCAGGTAAGATGCTTACAAGGCCCTTTTTCTATACAAATAAAGTTGGGCGGCAGACTAGCCCATTTTGTTTCAAGATGGGAAGAGATAACCAGGGATCCTTGGGTTTTAGAAACAGTAACAGGTTACAAAATAGATTTTTTGCAGACGCCTGTTCAGTTGAGGGCACCGAATATTTTGAGGTTCTCAAAGGAAATGGAGGATTTGGTGACGAAGGAGGTAGAGGAGTTAGAGGAGAAAGGTGCAATAGAGGAGGCAAGGAGTGTCAAAGGAAGTTTTATAAGCAACATTTTTCTAATGAAAAAGAAGGAGAAAGGTATGCGGCCTGTGTTAAATCTGAGAGAATTGAACGATTGGGTGTCGTACAATCACTTCAAAATGGAAGGGATTCATATGTTGAGGGATCTCTTAAGGAAAGGAGATTGGTTAACAAGATTAGATCTGAAGGATGCTTATTTGACTATTCCTATGTGCAAGGATCAAAGGGACAGTTCAGGTGGAAAGGAAGGTTGTGGAGGTTCAAGAGCCTACCATTTGGTTTGACCTCGGCACCATGGTGTTTCACAAAGGTGATGCGTCCAGTAGCAGCTTGGTTGAGGTCAAGAGGAATACGTTTGATAGTATATCTGGACGATTTTTTGATCATGGCAAAAGAGAGGAATTTGGCAAAGGAACAGACGGAGTTTGCAGTGAAAGTAATAGAGGACCTAGGTTTTGTGGTGAACAAGGAGAAGTCTTGTGTGGATCCTCGGCAGACAATTCAATTTTTAGGTTTTCAGATACAGACATTGGAATGTTTGTTGAAATTACCAATGATGAAGGTGAGGAAAATAAGGAAGGAAGTGGGAAGAGCAATGAATTCGGAATGGATTACGTTGAGACAGTTAGCTCGGTTGCTGGGTCTGTTGTCAGCATCAATTCAAGCGATTTTTCTGGCCCCTCTACATTACAGGGCATTACAGAGATTGAAAGCTTTTTATTTAAGGAGGGGGGCGAAATATTCACAGAAAATTATATTGAACCTGGAATCGAAAGACAAATTGAAGTGGTGGATGATGAATCTGGAGGCTTGGAATGGCAGGGAAATTTTCGTGGAGGTACCAGGGGTAGAGATAGAATCAGATCCGAGTCTTCAAGGATGGGGAGCTAGATGTGGTTTGGTTTCGACAGGGGGCAAGTGGTCGAGGGAGGAGAAGGAAATGCATATAAATTGTCTGGAGCTTCTAGCAGGGTCATTTGCAGGAAAGAGCTTCATGAAGGACAGGGTGAAATGTTGTGTGTTGTTGAAGATGGACAACTTGTCGGCAGTAAGGTACGTTATCAAGTTGGGAGGACCATGGTCGAGAGGTCTAGCGGAGTTGGCAAAGGAGTTTTGGAAATTTTGCTTAGAGAAGGAGATTGTAGTCCTGGCACAGTATATTCCGGGTCTGTGCAACGTAGAAGCGGATTGGTCTTCAAGGTATCTCAGAGATGTGGGCAATTGGAGACTTCAGAGGGAGATCTTTTTGAAGTTGGAGAAGAGATGGGGTTCTTTTCAGGTGGATCTTTTTGCGGACAGACTGAATTGTCAGTTGAGGGAATTTTACAGCTGGAGACCAGATCCTGAGGCAAAGGGAATAGATGCTTTTTTTCAGGATTGGAGCGTGGGGAGAAGTTATGCTTTTCCCCCATTCTCATTGATTCAGAGAACTCTGATGAAAGTCAGGAGAGAGAGGGCAGAGATGGTGATTTTAACGCCATTTTGGAGAAGTCAAGTGTGATTTCCAGATATGATGGATCTGTTGATAGAGGATCCGGGGTTGTTACCGGATTTGAGGGAGATAATACTGGATCCAGAAGGGAATGTTCACGATTTAGTGATGAGGGGTCAGTTGAGACTAGTGGCGTGGCTGATTTCAGGAGAGTTTGGCAAGTGCGTGGATTATCGAAGGAGGCTGAGATTCTTATAGCTGAATCATGGTCTAAGGGAACGACAAAAGTTTATAGATCAGCTTGGAGAAGATGGTCTGATTGGTGTCTTAGGAGGAATTTGGATACCGTATCAGCACCTGTAGTGGAAGTGGTTAATTATTTGTCAGAATTGTATAAGTTAGGTCTTGCTTACAATATGGTTAATATTAGCAGATCAGCGATTTCAGCGTGTCATGGTGGACGGTATGCCCGTAGGACAGAATGTGATGGTTAAAAGGTTGGTTAAGAGTGTAAGGTTGATTTTACCTCCAAAGGCAAAATATGGTGCAGTATGGGATGTTTCTTTGGTTCTGAAAGAATTGGATAGCTGGGGTAATAATGTTACAATGGATATGAGATTTCTATCTTGGAAGATGGCTATGCTTCTTTGTTTGGTGTCCTGTAGAAGGGTTTTGATATAAAGGCATTGGAGGTAGATTCTAGGTGTTATCAACCTGAGGGGGTTCGTTTTGAGTTAAGGAAAAGAACGAAGAGCATGTCTAGAACAATTTTCTATCCTAATTTGGAGGGAAATGACAATTTGTGTGTAGTACGGTGTTTCAAGGGAATATGAAAGAAGGACTTCAACTTTAAGGCAAGGAGGAAGTTTGCAACTTTTCATTTCTTATAAGAAGCCTTTTTGGCCAGTATCAACCCCTAGATTGGCAAGGTGGGTGAGAGAAGTAATGTTGAGGTCTGGAATAGATATAAGTGTTTTTGGGGCTCATTCTGTTAGAGGAGCTATGGCATCAAAGGCATATATGAGAGGATTTAGTTTAGGTGGGATTATGAAAGCTGCAGATTGGAGTAATGAATCTACATTTAAGAGGTTTTATTTTAAGCCAGTGTAAAATGTCTTGGATAGAGTTTTAGGTGAGCTTTGAACATGCATAATATTGACCTCCGGGCCTTGATGTAAAATGCAGATTTTCCACATTTAGAAATGGGTAGAAAATCATGATTTTAATAAAGGCACGGAGGCTAATATTATCCCTCCACTGTTCCCTCCCTGATTTATTAATGTTTTTTCTTTCTTTATTATGCAGGATAAAGGAAAAGAAGAAGGAATTAAGGATTCATGGAAGTCATTGACAAGAAAGATGAACTTTGTTACTATTTATTAAGAGTCTTTGGATTTTATTTTTGATTCTTCGCAGCACACAAAGAGGAAGATGGCTGCCAGTTCTATGTATTTATACATGTTCAGTGTTCTAAGAATATGGTAGTGTTCTAATTCTTTTGTTTATTTGTTGCTGCTGTCTGGGGAGCAATAAAAGGGAAATGCATAATATTAGCCTCCGTGCCTTTATTAAAATCATGATTTTCTACCCATTTCTAAATGTGGAAAATCTGCATTTTAACTAACATTATCAGACAATAGGACCTCTTATATGGAATCCCCTAGGGCCATCACACTACACGCTCGTTTACCTCATCATCACAATCACCTAATTTAATTCACCCTGACACGTTTTGAGTTCGTGCTCACTTTGATTTGATTTCTCATAAAATACACGAGACGAGAAACCTTGAGTCACTTTTTCTGTTTAGCATGTGACATAAATCTAAATCTAGTCTTTTTTCCACATTTCTACCAAGTAATGACAGTTCCGAGAACCAGTCTGTTTTTCACTTTTACTACAAACGTGTAGACGTGACCGACAATCTCCGGGTCACCGGGATGAAATACACTTCCCAGCATCAACACGTGCAGGGAGAAACCATGGGCAATCGGAGCGCCTACCCTTTCGAAAGTCAAGGTAAGCGGGATTTTTACCCGAGAACGTTCACTGTTCGACAGCGTGTTTGGTTTAATACTAATCACAAGTATACCGTTACAAGTTTAAACTCATTTTGGACATGTGCACCTGCACTGGAAAGATAAAAATAGCAGAAATGTTGTGCGTCAATTTTTTCTCTGTAAAAACAAATGCACAGTATAATCAACTACTATTTACTAACGTCTACAAAAAATCCTCACAAAGCACATGTAGAGTCTCTGTTTCAACTGAACCCGTTACCACCAGCCATCTTTAAGCTTTTGCACTCGCTTAAGTTTTTGCACTCGCTTTCGCTCGTAAAGCATTCACTTTTTCACTTTTACTATTTGCAAATATAACCATTGTTCTCGTCTTTCCGAGTGGTCACGTATCAATCTCTGTCACTCGAGTTTTTCTACAACGCGTCGGATGTTATTCATTCACTGTTTCATAACCCTCACATGCATTTTTTGAGTATCTAGACGTCCCTAACAACATGCTTACGGTTATGCCTAGCATACAGTTGGCCACACTGTTTGTTATTGTGCAAATGTTGAACATGTCGATATACATCATAATTCATTGGTTAAAGTGGAAACATGTACTGAGCCTGTGTCAATTCTATGTTTGCAGAATAAGTCCCCTGACGAAGGGTAATGCCCGAAATGCATTGGGGTCAAATTGATGTGTAAAAAGGATGGTACTGAAAAAAGTAAAATCCAATGAATACAAGAACAGAAGAATGATAAAAAATATATAAATATAGAATTCTTCAAAACAAGAATCAACAAACAATTTGCATGAATTTATAGAAAATTTCATAACAGAGTGCGACTGGGAGACGCCTCCCCGCTTGGGGATAGCGCATGTTCTCATAGTTATTCCATCCTCACACTCAGGAGGATTTACCCACCAGCACCAATGAAATTAACGACCTTATTTAATGGTCTACCATCAAGTTTGTAAATATTCTTTACCAAGGAGTGCGACGGTCCAATTCCCATTTGGAACATATTTACTAGTTTAGCAGTGGCAGTAGCCTTACAAACAGCAACTAATTAAAAATATTTTCTCAATACTTCGGACCATCATTTGAAATTGATTCTGAAAAGATAAAAGGTCTGATTTAGATCTTGGAGGACAGGTTACTTTGTCACAACAGTGACTGATATCTCGTCTGCTGAAATATAAATCCCATAGGAAATGGAGCAATCCCTCCACCAAGATCTAAATCAGGTCCATAGTGTAGGACTGGTCATGCCATTAGTTCAAATTGGTGCTATGATTTGCCATTTGGAAAAGAGTTCCTTTGATAAGGTTGCCTGATTTAGCAAAATGGGGAATTTGTTTTAAAAAAACAATAAGACATTGGGAGGACTTGCAAAGAATTTTGTCACAATTTGTCAAAGCCATTGTTTGTTTCACTTTCCTGCATCCACTCATATGGTGATACATGGGAAAGAAAATCAGTGAGAGTTGATTCACAATTGTTAGGATGGGGCAACTGTCACTGTTTTTCCTTGCTCGGTACATCTTTGTGACCCACTGGTCTTTTGGTAAAAGGACAGTTGGGTCAATGGTTTCCATTGGCAGAGCCAGCTGTGGCTCTAACAGTGTAGCCATGATATTTCCCCTTACTTTAAAAGGGGCAGGAGAATCATTTTTGGCAGCATGGTGAACTGATCAACAATAATTCAAGTGGGGCACTCCGTTACTCAATTTAACCTATATTTCATGTTAAAGCTGCAAAATTCCGTGCATCACAGAGTTTGGGAGCTTGCGAATCTCCCCTTACATGAACACCAGAAATATTCAGGATGGCATTGTACCTGAAATTCTGTGAGCACTGCCTTGTGTATTTAACATACAATATCAACAATTTCAACACAACATACCATCTTCAACCACAATTTCTAAATACAAAATGTCAATGAAGACTTGAAAGCACTAATCGATTTTTCACTTGATTCATGTATTCAACATGTGTTTTTTACAATTTTGTGAACAAACAACACAATTACATCTTAGTCAACTCATAAGTGTCCTTTTGTAGTTGACAAACAATAAAACAATTCAGATGCTATGACGAAATCTTCACTTATGCGTTCCAATGTACAAGGTTTCCATTGCCCAATGCATTTCCGGACTGAGCATCCCTTCTTCACACATGTTGAATACATGAATCAAGCTTCTTTTTTTGCATAATTTATGTATCACTCTACATCTGAAAGGATATTGTTTTGACTTATACTGGGTGATCCTTTGTGTCTGGATAAAGCTGTACCTCACTGAAGAACTCTAAGTAGAGCGAAACATTGTGTCAGGGGTTGCATTTACTCATTTCAGGTTCGCTTGTTTGGTATTTTACCAATTCAAAGCTGTAATACTGTGCCTGGAGTGGTAAATGGCTTTTGTCATTTTACAGCTCAGCATGGACAGTGTTAGAAATGGGGTCTCTAGTTGGCAATGGCTGGCCACTGTCCTAGTAGGGACCCTTCTTCCTAAGTCAGAGTAAGCGGGCTACACCCTTTGATAACCCCTGCTCAACCCTGTGGTAACGTAGCACGAGCAGCTAGGCTTATCTCAGAGGCAGTGTGTGAAGCATTTATGCCTACACACACAGCAACACAGTGAAGAACACTACAAAGGGACACCACACAAGTAGTTATAAAAATAAGTATCTTTATATATATATATATATATATATATATATATATATATAGACTTAACACAAGACCAATAACAGTAAAAATCCACAATACTAGAAAATAGGGTTACTCTTGAAAGGCTGCAAAAGGTGTTCAAAGTGTGCAAAGAGGAGTTCAGTTCAAGGCAGTGGTCTCTGCGACCCTTTTACTCACAAAATACCTGGATTCTGTAGCAAAGCAACCAAAATGTCACTAAGGAGTTGTAGCGATGATTTTCCTTACGCTAACCAGCGATGCGTTGAATCCTTGCCGCAAGGGAGGATGATGCGCTGATTTGTGTGCAGGACAAAGCGACAAACTTCTACACGCTAAGCCGGTGATGCAATGAAATCCTTGCCGCGACGGGAGGATGATGCGCCGAGCCTGTTGTGTGTGCGATCTTGTTGCGATGAAAAGAAATGGCGCCCCGCGAGGGTGCGATGATCCTGATGCGATGAAAATGCCGAACACTCGGCGTCGTGCTGCGATGTCGTGAAACAATGAACTCGATGCGATGATCTTTGGTTAGTGAGCGCTTTGAGGCCCGCAAACATACTATGCGATAATCTTCGGGTTAGCGAGCATTTGGCAGCCCGCACACAGGTGATGCAATAATCTTGAAGTCAGCGAGCCTTTGGCAGCCCGCAGACAGGCGATGCGATGATCTCCGGTAGCGAGCACTCAGCGTCAGTAGCGCAATGATTTTCCTTACGCTCTTCAGCTGCGGTGGCTCGCTAACGGGCGTTAGCGACGATTTTCAGCACTCTCTTCTCCACAGTAGAACTAGAGGCCCTGGAATTCACAGGAGCCTCACCTGCAGATAGAAATCCTTGCTGGGAGGAAACAGGAGGCTGGTGGTGGAGTCTGATGTGCCTGAGACTCCAGCAGGAGGTTAGCTCTCTTCTAGCCCTTGGGTGATTGCTGTAGCAAAAATAAAAGTTCCTTCAAAGTCCTTCTCCTTTTCTTCCAAGTCCAGTAGTAACCACTGCAGGCCAGTCCAAGAAACAGCACATAAGCACAAGGACAGTCCTCTCCTGGAGATTCCTTCAGTTACATCGAAAGAGGTTCTTCTTGTTGTCCAGGAGCAATACAAATTGTAGGGGTTTCAGCACAGATATACCCCAAAAGTCTTTGTTCTAAAGAGTCACAAGTCACTGAACCCAGCCAGAACCAGTTCTGCTCAGTCCTGGAGCACTTTGTTTACCAGGCTGCTTCTTTCCTTTCAGAGTGCAGGGCAGAGACATCAGACACACCACAGGAGGTGGAGCCAGATTTGTGGAGGGAAGGCACAGCCCTACTCAGGTCCCAGGTGCAACTCCTCCCACCCATCTAGATTCAGATCGCTCTATTCACCACTGGGACACCTCACCCTGTCTCCTGGAATTCCCCAGCCCTGTCACTCCAAAACCAGACAGCCAATACACATAACAGCAGAGCACACTGGAAGGCTTAGGCAGGAAAATACCTACTTTCTAAAAGTGGTATTTTCAACTACAGAATATAAAAATAAACTTCACTAAAAGATGTATTTTAATATTCTGAGCTCAGGCATACTAAATTTGTTTTTCTACCATGTTCTTTGGGTCAGTTAGGACTATAGAATGTAATAGTCAAACTGCCCATTCTGGCCTATGGAGAACAGGTGTAATTCACTGCCAGGACATGCTACACACAGCAGGGCATGTCCTACCTTACACATACAATGCACCCTACCATAGGGGTGACTCACAAGATGCCAAGGGAAGGTTCAGGGGCTGGGAAGTTGGTGCACTTCACAGCCAAGATGGCAGTTCTGGGCTGCACACAGACACTGCAGTGGCAGGTCTGAGACACACTTTACAAGCTGCTTCTGTGGGTGGCGCAAACCAGCGCTGCAGGCCCACCAGCAGCATTTGGGTTACCAGCCCTGGGTACACACAGGCCACGCTACTAGGGACTAACAGGTAAACCAAATAAGCCAATTGAGGGTATACCAATTCACATAGTCATATTTACAAAGGGAGAGCATATGCACTTTAGCACTGATCAACAGTGGTAAAGTGCCCAGAGTCATAAATCCAGGAGGAATGCAAAAAGCTTAGGAATGACCCTTCAAAAAGGGCATTTCCAACAGACAGCACTTTGCTAGTCCTATGCTTAAAGACTTTGCTGTAGAAATGGCAAAAGACTTTGTCCCTTTTCATCTCGGCGTGGATGACACTATGATAATCCTATGCCTAAAGACTTTGATAGAACAGCAGACATTTGAGGTGAGCAGATCTATATATATATATATATATATATATATATATATATATATATATATATATATATATATAATCTACTGGCGGTCGCCAGTAGATAGTTATAGTTAGGACCGAGTTCCCATAGGAAATCTGAAAATTCTATTTTGAATAACTTTGGCGCCGGTTGACTTATCTTCGGGAAATTTTCAAAACTAATGGGAGCATGACAGGAAAACGGTAACTTGGAGTTACGTGAAAACGCTAATGAATCTGACGGCATCATTGAAGTGACAGGATACAATACAAATCAAGATGGCGGCACGTATGGAATCAAGACGTCGAGTGGCTCACGGCGAGAACGTGCTGCTCTGCCTTCTGTGAGCAGGTTAAAGTCCAAGACAGAGCGTGCTCCATTATGTTTCCTCACAACACCACACTCCATAGGTAAGTGGCGCATGGCAGCCTCATGATGGATTTGAAAGTCGCAGGGATGCGCTGATACGTAAACACAAATTGTTTTTTAAATGGTTGGCGTTGCGCGCGGCTTATAGATATTTAAATACCATCAAAGTCAAAATACCACTTGCTATAAACTCACCGATGATGAGAACTTGTGGTGGCTGCGCATTGTTTAAAATCAAAAATAAAACGACTCACAGCCCATCTGACACTCCGTGAAAATTAGTGTAGGCTCTCCGCTTTAGCATATGCCACATTTGAGTAGGAAAACCTTTCAATTGTTCAACAAAAGATTTGTAAGTCTGTATTCCACACGTGTAAAGTCCCAGGACGTCATAAATTTCTAGTAGGTAAAATAAACAATGGTTTGCTCACCACAGGATGCTTGTAGTATACACTCGTCGTTAACGCTGTGTCTCTCCAGAATGTGTCAAATAATAATTTCAAACTGCTTAAATGAATTTCATTGAGGAGTGTGAACCGCCCAAAATAGTCTGTCCGGTTGATGGAGGACACTGGTGGGGCAAAGATGGGCGTTCTTCTCCTTATTTCCAAATTAAATTTCCTTCAAGTAATTTCAGGACGAGTCGTCTTGCTGTAAAATTCAATTATCTATACTTCATGTAGAACATAAACTTGTACACGCAGATTTTTTTTATCCCAGATCGTCGCCAAATGTTGCAATGATGCGTTATAGTCAATTAAGTAAACCAAAGTAGATGTTTATTTGTAGATAACACGATGGTAGTTACAAATGGATGAGTTGGATCAGGTTGATATATGGTCCCACCAGGAACTGCATCTCTGCTGCTCAGCCCCTCTCTCCAACTCTCATACCTCTCAGTCAGCCAGGCACACCAACACTCCATCAGTCCTCAGGCATTCCATCATTCCATTCACATACACACACATACTGGCTAAGCAGCAAGAACCATAGATACAACAGGCGCTCCGCTCAGCTCCTACCCTGAAAGTCTCGGGGTGATTCGTCAAGCGGGGGCTGAGAAAAAAGGGGGGTCCCAAAACGCGTTTTCCCCATGCATTTTCCCATAGGACCTTTAGTCGAAGGTACAGCCCGAACGGCTGAAAAGAATTACATGAGGTAGTCAGGCATGTGCCTTTTGCATATATGGTTTCAATCTGGTCAGTAGTTCCTGAGAAAATTGTAGTTAAAAGTACATAAATATCTATATGCGCGCACCGCGCACGCACCGCGCGCGCACCATGCGCGCACCAAATGTCCGCGAGCGTAATTCTGATTGGTGGTTAGATGTCAGTCAACATTCCAATCGGTCGAAATCAGGAAGTGTCGGACGCCATTTTGTGTGTGACAGTGAAAAAGAAAGGTGGAGAACGTGAAAAGGGGGCAGGGTAGAGAGTTCCTGACCCCCTAGCCTTTGTCAGGGGGTCCCTGAAGGACCCCGAAGGGTGAAGAAAACATTTTATTTTTTTTCAAAAAATCGCGGGGTGCGCGCACCGTGAAAAACCCTTAAAAAAAAAACCACATTTTAAACTGTTTATAAGTTTATAGAAGATATTAACTATGCTGTTCAACTTTATCCAAATTCAAAATAAAAGAGCTGAGCCATTCCATATTACAGGATACAGTCAATCTATAACTATATACATAGGTAGTTTATTGTAAAATAAATATATAAAAAATATAATAATACATACATAAATTAGCATATAAGAAACCTTACAAATTCGATAAAAAAACCATAGGTTTCACACACGTTATAGTTAGGAATTAGCATTTAAAAAACCTTGCAAATTCACTGAAAAAACCATAGGTTTCACACATGTTATAGTTAGCTGGACATTTCACTCGTACAAAACCATTGAAATTCCCCCGTTATAGTTAGTTCAGCTAACTATAACTCGCGCGACCGCAATCCACTGCTGATGACGTCACATATTACATCACTCATGACATGGTCAGTGACATCACTCATGACATCACTGATGACATCTCAAATGACATCACTGATGACATCATCCAGTGAATATGTGTCTTTCTGAACAATAAATATTTTTTATATATGTATATCTAAAGGTTAATGGAAGAATAAATGGGTAAATAAGTGTCTAAATGGATGGTTTTTTTTGTAAAATTAATTGTATAACTGACTTATTAACAGTATCTTAGTGAATACAGTGATGTAATATGCAACGTCATCAGCAGTGGATTGCGGTCGCGCGAGTTATAGTTAACTGAACTAACTATGACGGGGGAATTTCAATGGTTTTGTACAAGTGAAATGTCCAGCTAACTATAACATGTGTGAAACCTATGGTTTTTTCAGTGAATATAGATATATATATATATATAAACGCTCCAAGCCTCCTTTAGATTTCATAAACGGAAAAACGGCACTCGCGGGGCTTCATTGTAGCAGTTTATATCTTTTAATCTTTTATCAACAGACGCGTTTTGGAAATATTCCTTCGTCGGTGTTGTTTACATAATGTGCAGGCAGGCACCATTTTGAAAGCATCATGCGTGTATATCTCTAGTTATTACAGGTAAACACGCAATTATAACGCATTGCAAGTCAAGATATATGAATTTAACCCTGACACAAAATTCTATTGATTAATGCAGTGTTAACATGTTAACATGAATAAATAACAAGTAAATCTTGCCGTGTATCGGCATTCGCAACCTTTATTGCCGGTTGCAAGCATCGCCCTGTGTTCCATATAATATTCTGCCGTGTATCGGCTTTCACTAAATGCAGCTTAGTAAAGGAAAAAAGAATAAAAAAGGCCCCTGAGATGGAAATCCTCAATTAACTAGCTATCACAAAAGAATGATTAGTTTCCCAAATGTACTGTCAATTCTTCCCCACTATTTAATCCATTAGGGGATTCTGTCTGTAGGTCCATGATGTAACGGGACTCCAGTCTCCTCAACTTAAGTACTCTATTGCCTCCTCTGACATTTAAGGGTACACAATCAATGCTAAAGTACTGTAACAGATCCCTGTTAGTTTTGTGTCTTATGGCAAAATGACGTGCCACAGGATAATTAAAATCCTTTTTTACAATGGCACGCATGTGCTCCAGCACTCTTAATTTTACACAATTTTTGGTGCTCCCTGTTGGACTTGGCCCTTCTGGCAGGTTCACCCCTAAAACTTTTTGCTTTTTATTGTGACCTGGTGTTAGTGATTTTTGGCTTCTGCGCACTATACCACTGTGTCCCAGGGTAAAGTGCGTGCGTGTAGTGAGGTTGGCCTGCCCTCCCATAGGAATTCATGGGGGAATGTATGTGTCCCTGGTAGTTCCTGATGCGTGGGGAGTGCAGGTGCGAGTTTGGTATGTGCGGACTCGTGTGATTAAATGCTGCGCGATGATGTGTGCTGCGTTACTGTAGCTAGTGTGGAAGTGCCACTTCTAGACGCTGGCATAAATGTGCAGTGACTGCCTGGCGTGTGATTGGCTGGCTGAGGTCATGTGAGTCAGGAGGAGTCACCCAGTGGTAAATGGGGAGATCAGAAGCCAGATGGGTGGGAGGAGTACACCTAGGACCTGAATAGGGCTGGGCTTTCCCCACACAATGCTGGCTCCGCCCCCTGTGATGCGACTGATGACCCTGGCCTACTCTGTGAATAGGGACAGAGCAAAACAAAGTGCTCAGGAACCAGTTGTAACTGGTTCGCCCCTTCCCTGCACCTTGAAACAAAGGAGACCTGTGTATAAGAAGGGGCTGTGACCCCATGTAAAGTGTTCTTCTGATCCTAACTTGAGGGGGCCTGCTGCTGCTGGGCACCAGGAGAGACCGCCACTGGGGACTGCCTCCCTGCTGGAGGGCCCTGTGAGCTGGCCCCTGGGCCCAGTCTTTGCCCCCCCTGCATCTAGGGCCTTTTCCTGGAAGACTTTCCCTGAAACTAGCGCCTGGAAGAGTGCTTTACTTGCCCTTTTTCCTTTGGGGAGAAGCGCCTTGTCTGGACTGAAGAGCGCCTCAGTTGTGGCCAGCAGCGCTGAGCTGCACTAATTAGCGAGGGAGCCCCGACGTAGGGATTCCCCCCCGCTTTCTGCCATATTGTAAAGCGGGTGCCCACCCCGCATTGTGGCATTCGTTGGCGGTTGCCCACCCCGCTTATTACTTTGCTTGAACTGCGGGAGCCCACCCCGCCTACTTGTGCTCCTGGCGGGTGCCCACCCCGCGAGTACTTTTATCGATAGCGGGTGTCCACCCCGTACTGTGCTGCATCACCGCCGCAGCCCGTCGTGACCCAGAAATGGAACACCGCAACCCGTGACTGTAGGCGGGGCCTGGGTTGTTCCCGGAAACCGGAAGTCCGTGCTGACTGACGCGGGGCTCCCTTGAGGTCGAGGGAAGCCCCGCGCCAAGAAGAGGAATGCCGCTGAAAGGAGGTGCAAGCGGGCGGGAGCCTACCCCGCACTCCCGCGACCCAGAAGTGCTGCCGGCAGAGGAGAGAGCCTTCCCTGACGAGCCCGGTGAAGTGAGGGCGTTGTTGGAAAGCTCACCGCCCCGGAGGAAAGAAGAGGCCGGTGGGTGGAGCACTATGTGGACTGTGGCTGGGGAGGCAGAATCTGAGCGGTCCCGCCGTGCAGCGGACCGCCTCAGCATTAAAGGGGGCAGTATTGTGAAAGAGTCCCCCGAGTGGGACTCCAACGACGGGGCCAACATAGTTGTTTAGAGCGCTAGTGCGCTCCAGCCTAGGGGGACATTCTTGGCTTTGGTGGGAAGAGCGGCCTCGGAAGGCAGCGGGCCGCACCAACGTTGTCCCACGCTGGTTTGGGCATTTCTAGTCTAGAGCCCAGGAAGGCTCCCACGCCGAGCATTGTGTATTTTAGAGCGCCGGTGCGCTCCAACGACGGGGGCAGTATTTTGTAGAGTCCAGAGGGACTCCAATGGGCCATATTTGTCTAGAGCCCTGACAGGCTCCAACCCTGGGAGCATTGTTCCTTTAGAGCCCAGTGAGGCTCCAACGTCTTGGACATATTGGTGTTTTTGAGCCCACAAGGCTGCCACGCTTTTGGGGCATATTTAGTTTTATTGATCTAGAGCCCACGAGGCTCCCACACTGTTCGGGGCATTCCAGAGTCCAGAGAGAGCTCAAGAGGCACGCCGGTGCCAGGTTCCTTTCCCCAGCTGCCCAGCACTTTATGGGCAGCTGCAACGTTTAGGCTGTGCCCTTTACGCTTTGGCTTACCCAGCCTGCGCAGTTTAGCCCTGACTCTGCTTGACAAAGGGCGTTTGAGCCCCTGAAAGGCCAAGTTGGCCTGGGGACAGTTTTGCGGTGTTGTGCCCTCACCTAGGGTACGTGGTTATTTTTACATGTGTACTTTTGCGCCTGCGCAATGTCTTTATGCCTATTTTTATTCCTAACTGTTTATGCATAGGAGATTGTTTTGCTAGTAGAAATTATGCTAGTGAGTTCATGGTCCCCTGCGTGATGTGTACCTAAGGTGTTTTAGGATTACGTAGGGTGTACTTACCTGTTACCAGTGGTTACTGGTTGTGCGCTACATTTATTATTTGTTCTACCTTTCTACATTTACCTTTGGTGATTTGTGATGATTCTGACAGTGGTCCATGTGGCCCTGTCTCGTGTAAATAGTCCCCTGTAAATTCTGCCCAGTGCCAGTTGACACAGTGTAAATTGTGTGAATATTATCTAATGTGTTTTGGTATTATACAAAGGCTATTTTTATATAATACCTTGTGTGGAGTTTCTTTTGTGGTGGGCCTTGGGTGTTGTTGCTGGGTGCGCGCGCAAACGCTTTACACATTGCCTCCGGGATAAGCCTGACTGCTCGTGCCAAGCTACCAAGGGGGTGAGCAGGGGTTATCTTTGGCGTGTAACTCCCCAACCCTGACTAGAGTGGTGGTTTCTGCCTGGCTTTGGCGCAAGCCCTAGCCAACCAGAAATCCCATTTCTAACACTCCCTATATATCGAAGTCCACAGGGACACTTTAGACAGTGAACTGCATATGTCGTTTGGCAAGCCATAAATTTGTTGATCTTTTCATCTGGTTTCAAACCATTTACCTCATAGGTTAAGACCCTTTTGCTGAAGGCGCAGGCTTTGCACCTCCCGCAAGGATAAAACCCCTTAGTTTCATTCAGGGTTCCCTGTTTCACTGGAATGCTGTCCAAATGACTATGTACTCAGATACAAGATACAAGATCAGGGGGGCCCTAGATCAGGTTGGCGCTGCCATTCTCATCCTTTTGGACCTCTTGGCCGCATTTGATACGGTCCATCATGAAGTCTTGATGGACCGGTTAACAGTGGTCGGGGTCAAAGGCAGGGCCTGGGATCTCTTGAAATCCTTTCTAGCTAATAGATCACAAACGGTGGATCTCGGCAGGAACAGCTCTAAGCCCTTTGTCCTTCCCTGTGGGGTTCCACAGGGGTTTTCACTCAGCCCGACACTGTTTAATGTATATGTCACCCCGCTGGCCACCTTGGTTAAATCTTTCGGATTCCAGCTGTCATCTTATGCCGATGACACACAAATTGTGTTGTCAATTAAAAAGGGGGCAGAGGCTGGAACAGGCTCTAAGTGTCACAACTGTATGCAGGCAATAGCTGCCTGGATGGCAGCAAACTGCCTCAAGCTTAATGCTGAAAAGACCGAGGTCATACTTTTTGGGAACACTGCCAACCTCTGGACATCAGACTGGTGGCCGACTTCTATGGGAAGGCCTCCTGTCCCAGTCGCGAAGGCAAAAAACCTTGGGGTGCTTGTAGATGCAAAACTGTCCTTTGAGGATCAGGTTAGTAGAGTTGTCTCTTCCTGCTCTTTTACACTTAAACTTTTACGTAAAATTAAATCCTTTCTCCCAGAAGACTGTCTAAAAATTGCAGCCACGGCACTTATCCTGTCACGGCTGGACTATTGTAACAGTCTCTATATCAATATTCATAAAAAACATCTGTCTAGACTCCAGACCGTGCAAAACGCTGCAGCTAGATTACTTACCAGTACACCCAGGTTCACCTCAGTAAGGGCAGGACTTCGATCTCTACACTGGTTACCGGTGGCAGCTCGAATTCAGTTCAAGGCTTTATGCATAGTCTTTAAAGCTCTCAACGGCATTGGCCCTGACTTCTTAAAACATTTGATTCAGTGGTATGTGCCGGGGAGAACCCTGTGATCGCTGCAGTCTAAACGTGCTATTCTTCCCCGCTACCACAAACTCTGTTGGGGTGGTAGGAGCTTCTGCCACTGTGCCGTCAAGGCTTGGAATAGTCTCCCTTTTCATCTTAGGAACTCTACTGGACTTCTTCCTTTTAGAAAGGGTTTAAAAACGTGGCTTTTTTCTTGAAGAACCTTTTCCTCCTAATGTCTTAATCGGCTCGCTCTGGTAGATAGCGCATAGTGCCAGGACACCTCAGGGTAACAGTGCGCTTTAGAAATCTTGATAACATAACGTACCAAGCTGTCTTTCAATGAGCGTGCCTTTCTGAATGTAATCAATGGTGCCGCTGGAATATCGGCACCAATGATGGTATCCGTTTTTAGCACATGCCAATTCTTCCTCATTATATTTCTTAATATGTCAGCATCTTCAGAGTAGGTGATTATCATACGGAATTTCCCATTTTCTTCTCTACGTTTTTTCTGTTCTATCAGATCTTTTCTAGGTAGCAGTTCTACTTTTCTTGAGGTTTTTTCTAAAAGTCCTGTATCGTACCCTCTTACTAAAAATCGATTAGTACTCTCTTTGGCTGCTAGATTAAAATCGCACTCCCTGGAGCAGTTCTGCATTAACCCTAGAAACCCCCCATAAGGAATGCTGTCTTTCAGTTTTTGTGGATGGCAGCTTGACGGGCAGCTTGACGCATGTAGTGTGCTGTTCCCGGCAGTGGGTTTTCTGAATAAAGCCGTAGTGACCTTTCCATCTTTGATCTCGACTCTCAGGTCAAGATAGTTCGCTGCAACCAAACTAACCTCACCTGAGAATCGTAGATTAATCTCGTTCTCATTCAGATGTGCTATATATTCTTCTGCCTCACTAACAGAGCCCCTCCACACCAGGAAAAGATAATCGATATATCTATACCATGATACTATCTTGGTGGTCTACTCCTCGTTGATAGGGGACCAGGCCACCTGCTCCTCCCACCAGCCTACGAATAAATTTGCATAGCTGGGGGCGAAGCAGGTGCCCATCGCGGTTCCCGAGACCTGCCTGTAAAGTTCTCCCTGAAAGATAAAAATGCTGTTAAACAGGCAGAATTCTATTAGTTCTAGCAGCATGCTGTTATGAACCATGAATTTCAGTGGTCTTTTCTGTAAGAAATATTTTACAGCATTCAAGCCCTGTAAATGATTAATGCAGGTATATAGAGTTGTGATGTCTAAAACTATCAGACAATAAGATGGTTGCCACTCCAATGCTTCTATGTGATCGATGAAGTCAGTTGTATCCTTGATATATGATTTTAATTCAACTACAGCGCTGAACAGAAAATGGTCTAAAAACCTTGAGAGGTTTTCTGTGAGGCTTCCCATAGAGGAGACTATCGGCCTCCCTGGTGGTTTGTTTTTATCTTTATGCACCTTCGGGAGGTGATAGAAGGTGGGTAAGATGGGGTTGGTAGTTCTCAAAAATAAATGTTCGTCTGAGTCCAGCATCTGTTTGTCATGCCATTTTTTTTATGTGAGCGTGCAGTTGTCGAATACTCTCTTGATATATAGTTGCAGTAGTCCATTCATAGCAGTCTTGATTCCTTAATTGCCGCAGGGCTTCTTCCATATACTGTTCTCGTGACATGAGAACAATATTCCCTCCCTTATCCGAGGGTTTGTAGACAATTGAAGTATCCTGCTCAAGATTCTTCATGGCATTTCTTTGCAGTTTAGTCAGATTGTCCCGATTTTTTGTCGTTTTTTTTGTTCTTTCTGAATTTCATCAAATCCTTAATGACTGTATTGGAGAATACATCAATCGTGTCAAACGGCATTTGTGGTAGGAACTGTGAAGGTGGTTTCATGCCACTGATAGGTGCTTCCTGTTCAACATCCAAATACCTTGTCAGTTGACTTAATGTTACTGTGGACTGGAGATCTTCTATTGTGCCCTCCTGGCGTAAGTCTTTCAAAACTTCCAGTGTTGTCAAGTCATTGACGGCCAATAGATCTGTATCCATACTCTGTGTTTTAAGGAATCTGGCTTCCTTTATAGTAGGTCTTAATTTAAAAAACTTGTGCAGTTTGACTTTTCGAACAAACTTGAACAAGTCAATTCTTGTTTAAGTGTGCTCCATACGACTTTGAGGGCAGAAGGTTAGTCCAAGTTTAAGCACTGACTCTTCTGCGCTTGTAAGGACTTTCGATGATAGGTTGATTATAGTTAATTGATGAATGTCGCCTGCCACCTTCCTCCCCTCTTGCTGTGAGTGACTCTGCTTGTTTGATTGGGCTTTGCCCTGCCTCTTCCTACCGCCCCTTCTGGTTTTCCGTCTTCTTGAATTCATATACCTTGACTTGCAATGCGTTATAATTGCGTGTTTACCTGTAATAACTAGAGATATACACTCTTTTAAAATGGCGCACGCGATGTAGCGTTTTTTCGCCAGCCCTTGTTTGTTTCCATGACAATGTGCATGATGCTTTAAAAATGGTGCCTGCCTGCGCGTTATGTAAACACCGACGGAGGAATATTTCCGAAACGCGTCTGTTGATAAAAGAATAAAACTGCTACAATGAAGCCCCACGAGTGCCGTTTTTCCTTTTATGAAAAATAAAGGAGGCTTGGAGCGTTCATACTTTTGTGGAGCACTACCGCAGGACCAGCACCCGTCCCTCGAGTGGCTCGCGTTTGGTGCAAATCTAGAGCGGGATATATATATATGTATATATATATATATATATTCACTGAAAAAACCATGGGTTTCACACACGTTATAGTTAGGAATTAGCATTTAAAAAACCTTAGAAATTCAGTGAAAAAACCATAGGTTTCACACATGTTATAGTTAGCTGGACATTTTACTCGTAAAAAACCAATGAAATTGCCCCGTTATAGTTAGTTCAGCTAACTATAACTCGCGCGCCCGCAATGCACTGCTGATGACGTCACATATTACATCACTCATGACATGGTCAGTGACATCACTCATGACATCACTGATGACATCTCAAATGACATCACTGATGACATCATCCAGTGAATGTGTGTTTTTCTGAAAATTAAATATGTTTTATATATGTATATCTCAAGGTCGATGGAAGAATAAATGGGTATATAAGTGTCTAAATGGATGATTTGTTTTTGAAAAATTGATTGTTTAACTGACTGATTAAGTGTATCTTAGTGAATACATGGCTTAGTGAGTAATGTTTAAATATGTATATATCTGTATCAGTCTCTCACTTTGTGTATAAGTGGCTGCATGGGTTGGTGAGTAGCTACATGGGTGACTATATAGGTTATTAGTTGGTTTTTTGAGTATCAGTCTGAGTGTCTGCATGGTTCGGTGGGGGGTATTACGTAGTGCATAGGTGCATGAATGAGTGACTCACTGTTTGTGTGTGTTGAAGACAGCATGTGTGCAGGACTGCATGGGTGGATGAGTGTGTGTATGGGTGTGTTAGTGAGTGAATGACTGTCTCAATAGTGTCTTTATGAGTAACTACATATGTTTAAAACTAGTATATGTGACTATTGGTGTATATATGTGAGTATATGCAAGGGTGAGAGATTGGAAGAGTTCCTGTATGAATAAGTATGTGTTTCTATAAGTGATTGTTTAAAAGACTAAGTATGTGTAAGTTTCCGTAGAAGTAAGTATGGTGGTGTGTGTATAACTGTATATGCAAGTAAATGTATGTTTGATTCTTTATTAGCACGAGTGACTATGTGTGTGAGTAACTCTATGCATGAGTGGCATTGTGTAACAGGATGTATAGGTGTATGAGTACATATGATGAGTGAGTACATGTATGAGTGACTGTATTGGACTGTTGGTGAATGAGTGGATGTGTATGTGGATCTTAGAATTACTGAAGAGGTTGTTGTAACTGGTATTGGTATGTCCATTGTTTTGAAAATTTTAGTCTCTATTTTTGAATGTGTGTGTCAAAGGTTATATTAGGGTGAGAGGAGGTCTACCACTCTATCACAAGGATGGTGTCATCAGTGATGTCATCAGTGATGTCATTTGAGATGTCATCAGTGATGTCATGAGTGATGTAATATGTGACGTCATCAGCAGTGCATTGCGGGCGCGCGAGTTATAGTTAGCTGAACTAACTATAACGGGGCAATTTCATTGGTTTTTTACGAGTAAAATGTCCAGCTAACTATAACATGTGTGAAACCTATGGTTTTTTCACTGAATTTCTAAGGTTTTTTAAATGCTAATTCCTAACTATAACGTGTGTGAAACCCATGGTTTTTTCAGTGAATTTGCAAGGTTTTTTAAATGCTAATTTTTTTTTTTTTTTTTTTAGTACGCGTACCGTAAGCTCACGGTAAGCGTACGGTTTACGCAACGTCCGTAATTTTCCTACGCTGCTTGCGTATAGTTACGCAATTTGCGTAGCCGCGCGTACTCCGCGTGGGACGCGTACGCGTGTACGCTACACGCGCACGTTACGCGGAAGTGCCGGGAGTGACTGTTATGCGCATGCGCGCAAGCGCGTGTCTTTTTTACGCGCATGCGCACTTTTGCCGTAAGCGTACCGTAAGCGTACCGTAAGCGTACGGTAGGTCATGTGATCATGAAACACAACTTTTGATTGGTTGAAACTACTTTCAGTTCTAGAACTCTCCTACACCACACCCATTCCCCTCATTTCTGCTTGTGATCCCTTGGGAGAAGGAGCTGGTTTGTCTTTGGGATACGATGGCAGAACAGCAGAGCTCTTCTGAGAGTGAGGCTAGCACTAGCAGCACTGTCTTGAGGCAGAGATCGAGGAAACAAAATCCCTCTTATGTATGGGATTATTTTACTTTTCCTGAAGGCCAGCAAAAGGTAAATGCACCCTTAGTGACTTGTAAGCTGTGTAAGCGTGTACTTTCTAGAGGTAATCCTAACAGGAAGTATTCCTTTGGGAATCACACCATGAAGAGACACCTCCAGGATGTACACAGAAGGACACATGGTCATCTTTTTGGAGGTAACTCTTCAGAAAGACGAGCCAGTACATCCACAGTAGCTCAGCCTGAACCATCATCTGCAGGGCTGACTCCTTCTTCTGCAGGTCAGGTGAGCCCTTCATCTGTGGGGGGAGAATCTCCTTTTGCTGGCCCTCTGGAAATGAACCCACGATTTCGGAAGGTTGATATTCATTGCACATTTTGTAAAGATCTAATTTGCCATAGGGAGACCAGTGTTTCCCTAGTGAACAACAAAATAGATCAGCACATTTGTCGCTTTGAATAATTTTCCCATGCTTCCTTTCCTCTGTCCCTGCATGAACACAACGGTTCTTTTAAGAGCCAACCTTATCTTTCATCTTTTTTTTACATATGTTTTTAAAAACTTTTTTTTATTTTTTTTTTACCGTACGCGTACGGTGCGCGTACTTTTTTTTTTTTTTTTTTAAAAAACACTAAAAATCATTTATCACATTACATTGTCCTTGAGAGACTACAATTATTATTATTGACTTACCATACTTACTGAAAAAATATTTATTCATTTGTTTTTTTAAAAAATAGTTTTAAAAATGTTTGTAGTTTTCGAAAATTTTCTATATCTATCTGGAAAAAAAGAAAAAAGTATTAATATTTTTAAAACATTTTATAATACAGTACACATATTTACATTTTTCAGACCAGCACCATTTGTAACCTGGGTGACTGCCTACACTCCAGCAAGGGCAACCAGCCTTAGTGATGCTGAATGTATTTGCATTACTGACTGAAACCTCAAACCCCACTCGCTTGTGAATACTGTCCATGATTCCACATGGTAAGCAGCTGGGTGTGTGCTAAGAGTCTGCTTCTGCACCAAAAAATGGCTCCCCCTTTCCATCTAATGCAACTGTGAAATCACCAGAGCAATACGCAATAAATCTCTGCCTATAATTCCTCTCTGCACACAGAGTAATGTTTTCACATTAGTCCCAAAACGAAATTTCTTTGCCAATTTGAAAGCACACTTACTGCTCTTTTTTTTTTCGGGGCAAGTGAAAATCACTTTTTACAAGTGAAAATCACTTTTACAGACTGACACATTATGAAACCACTTTTTTTCATTTTTTTAAATGCACATGTCCAAACTGTTTTTTCAGACCACCACCATGTGTATTCTCGGTGACTGCCTACACTCCAGCAAGGGCAACCAGCCTTAGTGATGCTGAATGTATTTGCATTACAGACTGAAACCTGAAAACCCCACTCGCTTGTAAATACTGTGCATGACTATACATGGCAAGCACATGGGTGTGTGCTAAGACTCTGCTTCTTCCCCCAAAAATTCGCTCCCCCTTTCCATCTAATGCAACTGTGAAATCACCAGAGCAATACGCAATAAATCTCTGCCTATAATTCCTCTCTGCACACAGAGTCATGTTTTCACATTAGTCCCAAAACGAAATTTCTTTGCCAATTTGAAAGCACACTTACTGCTCTTTTTTTTTTCGGGGCAAGTGAAAATCACTTTTACAGACTGACACATTATGAAAACACCATGTGTAACTACAACAAAAACAATTTCCATTTCTATTATTCTTTTCTTAAGTTACCACATACATCCCCTCTCAAACTGTAAACTCACCTTTAAAATTAGTTAGTTGTGAATGAAATGTGACACTCAAACAGCAGATTATCAGAGCCAGGATCTCTGTTGTGTTCACCTCTCTCCTCTCAGCAGAACCAGATAATGGCAAACTTTCCCTCTATTTTTCCACACATATACTTGTAAGTTTCAAATCTCAGTGCTTCCCCCTTTTTTTCAAATGAAATCACACATTTCTATTGGTTGAAAACCAACCCTTTTCCAAAAGTACCCTTCCCCCAACTTGACTTCTACCTAGTACCCTTCCCCCAACTTGACTTCTGCCTGCTACCATAGCAACAGCTCATGGAACACTGCTGTGTTGAGTTAGGTCAGAAGTTCGCCAAACAATGTTTCAATTCCACAGAGCAAGAGTGCTTGACTTTTCAAACCTAACAGCAAATCCATAGTACTGTTCTTTGGTTACTCATTTTTTTTTACCAATACAAAACATGCTTCTATTAATTTACACATACAGCCTAGTTTTTATTCTAGAATGGTATGAAACAGCCAATCAGTTCTTTTTGTTTTGAAAAAAATATGTATGCCTCCATTTCCAAACTGTCTTACTTTTCATATTGCCATTCTACTGAAAGACACCTCCTGAGTGCATCCAGTTCTCCTTTGAAGATGTTCACAGTGTGGATTGTAGGGCACAGCTATGTCTTCTGGAGTGAAAAGTTTGCAGAGAAAACAGGTATGGTGAGAGACCTTGCTTTGCCAAATGTAGACATTAAATGGATTGGTCAGAGAGGGTTAAAGTGGCACCAATTGATGCCATTGGTGAAATCCTTCATTCAAATCCAACACCCTGACCTCATAATAGTGCACTGTGGTGGCAATGACCTAGGCACTTTGACTGGGGTAGGTCTGGAAATGCTTATGAAGGACACCTTTGCACAACTGTTTACACTTTTCCCTAAAACTGCCTTTGTGTTTTCCAACATATGCCAAAGGCAAAAATGGAACTGGTCCAATCATTTCTGTCCACAGATTGACAAAGCAAGAAAGCACGTCAACAAATCTGTTTCTGCTTTCCTCCGTGACTATGGTATGGGTGCCATTTTCCACAACAACTTGCGTTATGACATGCAAGACATTTATAGAGGAGATGGTGTGCACTTCAATGATGAAGGGAACAGAGTCTTCCTCTTGAACCTTAGACTCTGCATCGGTACTTACTTGTAGGTACCACTTAAAAAATGACTTCATAAACACAACAGCTCTTTTTAGAGCTCCCTAATATCTAAACTCTTAAATCTGCTTTTCATTTATTTTTTTATTTTTTTTTTTTACCGTACGCTTACCGTAAGCTTACCGTACGCGTACCCCGTGATTTTTTTTAAAATAAATAAATGTTTTTTTTGTTCTTTTCTGTCCTTCTTTGACCCCCTTACAAATGTTTGGGGGTCTGTAACTCTCCTCATTGCCCCCTTTCCTTGTTTTCACTCTTTTTTTTCAGAGTGAAATACACAAAATGGCGGCCGCCGCTTCCTGGTTTGGACCGATTCGAATGTTTACTAAGATCTAAGAGCCAATCAGAATCGCGCTCGCGCACGCCACCGTACGCTTACCGTAAGCGTACGGTAAGCGTACCGTAAGCGGGCTCAGATATATATATTGATTTAAAGGCTATTTTCTCAGAATCTACTGAACAGATTTACACCAAACCTACAAAAGGCACTTCCTTGACCTAGGGACTACCTCTCTGCCAAATTTTGAGTAATTCTGTTCAGCCGTTCGGGCTGTTGCTCGTTCTAAAGGTCCTATTGAAAAATGCATGGGAAAAACGCGTTTTGGGACCCCCCTTTTATCTCAGCCCCCGCTTGACGGATCCCCCCGAGACTTTCAGGGTAGGAGCGGAGCGTAGCGCCCCACCTATTTTGAGAAATTCGCGAGGATTCGTCAACCGGTGCCAAAGTTATTCAAAATAGAATGTTGAGGTTTTCCTATGGAAACGTGGTCCGAACTATAACTACCTACTGGCGACCGCCAGTAGGTAATATATATATATATATATATATTCACAGAAAAAAACCATAGGTTTCAGGGGTGGTATAGTTAGCTTCCCATTTTACTCGTACAAAACCATAGAAATTCCTCCGTTATAGTTAGTTTTGCTAACTATAACTCACGCGCCCGCAATGCACTGCTGATGATATCACATATTGCATCATTCATGACATGGTCAGTGACATCACTGATACATCACTGATGACATCTCAAATGACTTCACTGATGACATCACTGATGACATCATCCACTGAATGGGGTTTAGTTTGAAATTTAAATATGTATTATATATATACCAATCTGTATTGAAGATTGAGTGGATATATAACGGTCTGGATGGAGGATTTAGTAGCTGTCTGACTGTCTTTTTAAGTGAGTAATTAAAAGTGTCTCACTTAATACATGGATTAGTAACTAAACTATGTGAATGTGTGCAGCACTGTCTCTGTTGTTGTATAACATGCTGCCTCAGTTGGTCACTAACTACATGAGTGTGTATATTAGTTATTGATTAGTTGGGTGAGTATTTGTATGGGACACTGAGTTTGTGTGTGGTTGGATGGGGTGTGTGTAACTCTATGCATAGATGTGTGAATGGTTGATTGACTAGGTGTATGGGTTTAAGAGTGCAGGTGGAAACAGTTGTTTGGGTGACTGAGTGTATTTATTGGTGTGTTGGTGAGCGAATATATGTTTTAGTTGTACATCTTCAACAAAGTAAAAAAATAAAAGGCATTGTATGTGAGAGTTGGTGTATATAAATAAGTTTGTGTAAGAGTCAGTGATTGTGAGAGGAAATATATGAATGAGTGTATAATTGTAATGGTGCTTTTTTAACATATTAACGATGAGTTACTATGTGTTTGAATAAATGAGGTGTCGTTGGATAATTGTGTAAGTGAGTAAATTTAAGTGCGATACATTTTTTTCATGAGTGAGTAGGATGACTGCATAACCGACTAAGATGACTGCTGATGTGTCAATGTCTATATATGTGTATAAGTGCATTTGATAGTGTTCTATTAATTAATGAGTGCATGTATAGATGATTCTGTTGTTAAATGGGTAGTTGTGTGTGTAGACTTAGGAATCAGTGAGTGGGTATGTAGTAACTGGTATTGGTGTGTCAATGGTTTCAAATATTGTACTCTGTATTTTAACAGTGAGTGATGAAAGGTTATACTAGTGTATGATGTGGTGTATCGGATTGTCAAGTGGATGATGTCATCAGTGATGTCATTTGAGATGTCATCAGTGATGTCATCAGTGATGTCACTGACCATGTCATGAATGATGCAATATGTGATATCATCAGCAGTGCATTGCGGGCGCGTGAGTTATAGTTAGCAAAACTAACTATAACAGAGGAATTTCTATGGTTTAGTACGAGTAAAATGGGCAGCTAACTATAACACCCCTGAAACCTATGTTTTTTTCTGTGAATTTCTAAGGTTTTTTAAATGCTAATTTCTAACTATAACGTCTCTGAAACCTATGTTTTTTTTCAGTGAATTTCAAAGGTTTTTTAAATGCTAACTTTTAAGTGTGATAGTAGTTATATCTATTTTTTGTTTTGATTTTCTACAGTTTTTTAACTGTTTATTTATAAATATTTTATTCATTAAATAACATTATATATTTTTCTGAAAATTGCAAAAAAACATTTTTTAATTAAAACTGAAATATTGATTAGTTTTCTCGTTTTCATTTTTTATTTTAATATATTTATATCATTTTCTTTTTTTTTTTAAATCCAATTTTTTTCGCAGTCGCGCACTCAAAGTGTACACATCACGGTGGGTGCGCGCATTCTAGCCGCCATTTTAGAAAAGTCATGAAGGATCCGTGTATGGTGTGCGACGGCTGCGTGTTTTTCAGTTACATCATATACATTTAATATCACGTGATATGCGCAATTGGTATGCGACCAATCTGCGACTCCTGCTCCCGCGCATTCGCGACACATGCGCATTACGGTACGAGATGTTTGCACGCTTGCGGGTCCCGCGTGACATCATATACGTGCTGGGGCGCGTTGGGTGCGCGACTCCCGCAAAAAAAACTTATGTTCCAAAATGATATGTATGTGGCTTTAATATACATATTAAGGCAAGAGATTATGTAAGATATTCATCAAAATAATATATTTGTACTTATAAGAAACTTATATTATTTTTAAATATATTTTCGTGAAGTCGGGTGCGTGCGTCGTGAGTGCAGAAAACCAGGTCAGCAGAGCTGCTGTAGAGCCAGAGAACCAGGTCAGCAGAGCTGCTCTAGAGCCTAAGAACTAGGTCAGCAGAGCTGCTCTAGAGTCAGAGAACCAGGTCAGCAGAGCTGCTGTAGAGCCAGAGAAACCAGGTCAGCAGAGCTGCTTTAGAGGGAGAGAACCAGGTCAGCAGAGCTGCTTTAGAGCCAGAGAACCAGGCCAGCAGAGCTGCTTTAGAGCCAGAGAACCAGGTTAGCAGAGCTGCTTTAGAGCCAGAGAACCAGGTCAGCAGAGCTACTCTAGAGTCAGAGAACCAAATCAGCAGAGCTGCTTTAGAGCCATAGAACCAGGTCAGCAGAGCTGCTTTAGAGCCAGAGAACCAGGTCAGTAGAGCTGGTCTAGAGCCTAAGAACCAGGTCAACAGAGCTGCTCTAGAGCCAGAGAACCAGGTCAGCAGAGCTGCTGCAGAGCCAGAGAAACCAGGTCAGTAGAGCTGCTTTAGAGGGAGAGAACCAGGTCAGCAGAGCTTCTATAGAGCCAGTGAACCATGTCAGCAGAACTGCTTCAGAGCCATAGAACTGGGTCAACGGAGCTGCTTTAGAGCCAGAGAACCAGGTCTGCAGAGCTGTTGTAGACCCAGAGAACTGGACCAGCAGAGCTGCTCTGTAGCATAAGAACTGGGTCAGCAGAGCTGCTCTAGAGCAAGAGAACCAGGTCAGCAGACCTGCTGTAGAGCCAGAGAAACCAGGTCAGCAGAGCTGCTTTAGAGAGAGAGAACCAGGTCAGCAGAGCTGCTTTAGAGCCAGAGAACCAGGTCAGCAGAGCTGCTCTAGCTGACACTGACTGACTGACACTGACTGACTGACACTGACTGACACTGATTGACACTGACTGACACTGACTGACTGACACTGATTGACTGACACTGACTGACACTGATTGACTGACACTGACAGACTGACTGACACTGACATTTACTGACATTGATTGACACTGACTGACTACTCTCTACTACTGACTCTCTACTACTCTACTACTCTCTCTCTACTACTCACTCTCTACTACTCACTTTCTACTACTCTCTACTACTCACTCTCTACTACTCTACTACTCTCTACTACTCACTCTCTACTACTCACTCTCAACTACTCACTCTCTACTACTCTACTACTCACTCTCTACTACTCACTCGCTACTACTCTCTACTACTCACTCTCTACTACTCATGCTCTACTACTCTCTACTACTCACTCTCTACTACTCTCTACTATTCACTCTCTACTACTCACTCTCTACTACTCACTCTACTACTTTCTACTACTCTCTACCACTCACTCTCTACTACTCAACTACTCACTCTCTACTACTCTCTACTACTTACTCGCTACTACTCTCTACTACTCACTCTCTACTACACTCTCTACTACTCTCTCTCTAATACTCACTCTCTAGTATTCACTCTCTACTACTCACTCTCTACTACTCTCTACTACTCACTCTACTACTCTCTGCTGCTCTCTAGCACTCACTCTCTACTACTCTACTACTCTCTCTCTCTACTACTCACTCTCTACTACTCTTTCTCTACTACTCTCTACTACTCTCTACTACTCACTCTCTACTCTCTATTACTCGCTCTCTACTCTCTACCTCTCTACCTCTCTCTCTACTACTCTCTACCTCTCTACCTCTACCTCTCTACCTCTACACCTCTACCTATACACCTCTACCTCTCTGTACATGCACACATATGCACATATATATATGCATATATATGCATATGCATTTATATATATGTATGTGTATATATATATATAAAAGTCCGATTGGCCGCACTCTGCTCGTCCTACCAGCGTATTACCCCAAAGCATTGTGGTCCATGAAGTAGCGTCGGCGAGTACGCCTATGCCAAAGTTTATATACATATATAAACATATAAAAATAATCTGCATATCTATTTAAATATAAATTCATGCAAACATATACATATACATATATGCATACATATGCATGGCATGTATATGAAAGTTTGAAAAGCAAAGCTAAAAAGCCACCTAATTACAAACAGAATTGCTTTAACTTAAACGAGGGCGAGACCTATTGCATTTTCAATGCTTGTTTACTTTGATTCCATCAAGAAGGCATTCAGATGTGTCACACAGTGTCCATAAATTCTGAATGGTAGCACTCTAGTTGCTCATTAGATCACTGTAGTAAAGCTACTGCTCACCAGGGAAGTCTGCTGCTGGTATTGAAAGTGCATGTTTCAGTCTGCATGGCAGAATCTTTTAATGAAATAGAAGAGGATTTGAGAAGTCACTCAAAATGTGCCCTAATTTTTCTTTTTTCCTCACTAATCATAATTCTATGGCAAAATGAACCTCCTCATTGTGTTCCTTTTAAATTAAACTACTCACTCTCTACTACTCACTTGCTACTACTTTCTACTACTCACTCTCTACTACTCACTTTCTACTACTCTCTAGTACTCTACTACTCTCTACTACTCACGCTCTACTACTCACTCTCTACTACTCACTCTCTACTACTCTCTACTACTCTCTACCACTCACTCTCTACTACTCTACTACTCACTCTCTACTACTCTCTACTACTCTCTCTCTACTACTCCCTCTCTACTACTCACTCTATTACTCTCTACTACTCACTCTCTACTACTCACTCTCTACTACTCTCTACTGCTCTCGACTACTCACTCTCTACTACTCACTCTCAACTACTCACTCTACTACTCTCTCTACTACTCACTCTCTACTACTCTCCACTACTCACTCTACTACTCTCTACCACTCACTCTCTACTACTCTCTCTCTCTACTACTCACTCTACTACTCTCTACTACTCTCTCTGCTACTCACTCTCTACTACTCTCTACTACTACTCTCTACTACTCTACTACTCTCTACTACTCTCTCTACTACTCACTCTCTACTACTCACTCTCTACTACTCTCTACTACTCTGTCTCTACTACACGCTCTCTACTACTTGCTCTCTACTACTCACTCTACTACTCACTCTAATACTCACTCTCTACTACTCCCTACTACTCTCTCTAATACTCACTCTCTACTACTCTGTACTACTCACTCTCTACTACTCCACTACTCTCTACTAATCACTCTCTACTACTCACTCTGTACTACTCTCTACTACTCACTCTCTACTACTTACTCTCTACTACTCACTCTCTACTACTCTCTCTCTCTACTCACTCTCTACTACTCACTCTCTACTACTCACTCTCTACTACTCTCTCTCTACTACTCTCTACTACTCTATACTACTCACTCTCTACTACTCTCTATTACTCACTCTCTACTACTCTCCCTACTACTCTCTACTACTCACTCTACTACTCATTCTCTACTACACATTCTCTACTACTCTCTCTCTGCTACTCAGTCTCCACTACTCACTCTCTACTACTCTCTACTACTCACTCTCTAAAACTCACTCTCTACTACTCTCTACTACTCACTCTCTACTACTCTCTACTACTCCCTCTACTACTCACTCTCTACTACTCTCTACTACTCTCTACTTCTCACTCTCTACTACTCTCTACTACTCACTCTCTACTACTCACTCTACTACTCTCTCCTACTCACTCTCTGCTACTCTCTCTACTACTCTCTACTACTCTCTCTCTACTCTCTATTACTCATCCTCTACTCTCTACCTCTCTACCTTTCTCTACCTCTACGTCTCTACCTCTACACCTCTACCTCTCTACCTCTCTCTACACGCACACATATGCACATATATGCATATGCATTTATATATATGTATGTGCATATATATATATACATACATATATAAACATATATAATCTGCATATCTATATAAATACAAATATAAATGCATGCATACATATACATATACGCATGTTATGTACATGAAATTTTGAAAAACACTAATAAAAGCAAAGCTAAAAAGCCACCTAATTACAAACAGAATTGCTTTAACTTAAACGAGGGCGAGACCTATTGCATTTTCAATGCTTGTTTACTTTGGTTCCATCAAGAAGGCATTCAGATGTGACACATTTGCCATAAATTCTGAATGGTAGCACTCTTGTTCCTCATTAGATCACTGTAGCAAAGCTACTGCTCACCAGGGAAGTCTGCTGCTGGTATTCAAAGTGCATGTTTCAGTCTGCATGTCAGAACTTTTTAATGAAATAGAAGAGGATTTGAGAAGTCAAAATGTGCGCTAAGTTTTCTTTCTGCAGCACTAATCATAATTTCTATGGCAAAATGAACCCCCTCATTTTGTTCCTTTGCAAATTAAATGTTTTAAATGTTACCTCTTTATTCCAATCAAGATGGCTTCAGGTGTGCCATAGCTTTGTCTTAAGTAAGACTGTTAGCGCTCTAGTTGTTCTTTAAAACACTCTGGGATTTCTGTCATTGGGCTATACTTGGGCTACATCTCGGTGATATTTGTGCTACATTTGGGCTCTTTTGTCTCTGGTGGCCATCTTGGGAGACTTGTTATGAAGTTTCCTAATTTCCTCATTTACTGCAGTCTCCTCAGTAGACATACTGCCAGTTTTTTACTTTGATTCAATGAAGAAGGCATTCAGATGTGTCACACATTTGCCATAAATTCAGCATGTTAGCACTCTAGTTGCTCATTAGATCACTGTAGTAAAGCTACTGCTCACCAGGGAAGTCTGCTGCTGGTATTGAAAGTGCATGTTTCAGTCTGCATGTCAGAATTCTTTAATGAAATAGAAGAGTATTTGAGAAGTCACTCAAAATGTGCCCTAATTTTTCTTTCTGCATCACTAATCATACATTCTATGGCAAAATGAACCCTCTCATGTTGTTCCTTTTTAAATTAAATGTTTTAAATGTTACCACTTTATTCCAATCAAGATGGATTCAGGTGTGCCATACTTTTGTCATAAGTAAGACTGTTAGCGCTCTAGCTGTTCTTTGGAACACTCTGGGAAGCTGCAGTAGAACACAAAGGAATCAACTGACAGTCTCTGCCCTTGTTGGATGTACATGTTTTACTGAGAATGTCAGACTTCATTCTCACATGACTGAGAAAGATAATGTGAATTTACAGAAAATATGCTCTCAGTTTAGCTTATAGATCACCTTCCAAACCTCTGTGGGAAAAGCATTTGTGAAAATAGTTTTCTCTCAAAGATGATTCATGATATCCCAGCAGAAGGCTTTTTCACATGGTAAAATCACCTTAGAACATACCACAATTCCTAAAATGAGTATGGTACCATCAACAAATGATTTATAATGTAACTAAAGTCTTAAAACCTTCTATTAACTGCAATGCTTTTTAATGAGGTGCTATCATGTATATTGGTCCCAAGATGGCTGCCAACACTTCTTGGATGAAGTGCTGACAGCCAATCAGATCTCACAATGAGATGTGTGGTTAGGCTCCGCCCAGATATGTATATGATTTTATTTTTGATTTTCTCAGGAACTACTGAACGGATTTACACCATATATGCAAAAGGCACATGCCTGACCTGAGGACTACCTCTTTGCCAAATTTCAAGCAATTCTGTTCAGCCATTCGGGCTGTACCTTCGACTAAAGGTCCTATGGGAAAATGCATGGGGAAAACGCGTTTTGGGACCCCCCTTTTTTCTCAGCCCCCGCTTGACGAATCACCCCGAGACTTTCAGGGTAGGAGCTGAGCGGAGCGCCCCATTAGTTTTGAAAATTTCACGAACATAAGTCAACCGGCGCCAAAGTTATTCAAAATAGAATTTTCAGATTTCCTGTGGGAACTCAGTCCTAACTATAACTATCTACTGGCGATAATATATATATATATATATATATATATAATATATATATATATATATATATATATATATATATATATTCCGCGCTTAGTCTCCAAAAGTAGCCGTGATATTCACTGCCTCAAATCAGAGTGCGGACCACAAAATCCATTACGCCATTAAAAGTTTTTATTCAGCCTCAGCTCACACGATCGACATGACGCGTTTCGGTCCCGGAAGGACCTTGATCACATGACGCGCTACACATCTCGCGGTGTCTTAAATTGCGTTTTTTTTCATTTTTTTATAATTCATTTAAAGGGGACATGCTAGTGAGGTTCGGTTCGATCATAGACATAGAGGAAATTTCACATGTGAGTTTGTACATTGTCAAATTATCACATTTAGTGTGCAAAATAGCAAATTGTTAAAATTATTGCAAAAATGCTAAAATATCTACAATAATCGACCTTGTCAATTTGATGTACATATTTGTGTGGCCAGTTTTTACATTTTAATTAGACACAGTCAGTCAAATTTAAAAAATCAACAGGCCTTTCCCTATATATATTTATATCACTGAAAAAACCATAGGTTTCACACACGTTATAGTTAGGAAATAGCATTTAAAAAACCTTACAAATTCACTGAAAAAACCATGGGTTTCACACATGTTATAGTTAGCTGGACATTTTAATCGTAAAAAACCAATGAAATTCCCCCGTTATAGTTAGTTCAGCTAACTATAACTCGCGCGCCCGCAATCCACTGCTGATGACGTCACATATTACATCACTCATGACATGGTCAGTGACGTCACTCATGACATCACTGATGACATCTCAAATGACATCACTGATGACATCACTGATGACATCATCCCTTGAGTATGTGTTTCTGAACAATTTTTATATGTTTAATATATATAGGGAAAGGCCTGTTGAAGAATGAGTGGGTGTACAAGTGTGTAAATGGATGATTTTCTGTGGTGCGTAACTGACTCTATAAGTGAGTCATTAAATGTATCTTACTGCAGACTAGTGACTAAACTGTGTAAATGTTTGTATGTGTCTGTATGTTGGTGTATAAGTGGCTGCATGGTTTTGTAAATACCTATATAAGTGTGTATATTAGTTATTGATTGCTTGTCTCAGTATCTGTATGGGTTCCTGAGTGTTTGTGTGGGTAGGGTGTTTCTATGGGTGCATGGTTTTAAGAGTGCATCTGTGATGGACTGTATGGTTGAGTGAGTGTATGTATAGGTGTGTTAGGGATTGAATGTATATCTCAGTGGTACATTTGTGACTAACTACATATGTGAAAGGCAGTATATATGCGTGTAAGAGTATATAAGTTGGTAGATGTGAGAGTGTGTGATTGTGAAAGTGACTGTATGGATGAGTGTGTGCTTGTATGGATGATTCTATAAGAGGGTAAGAATGTGGTACTATTTTTATGACTAAGTGAACTTGAGTGTGTATAACCGCATAGCTGAGTAAATGGGAGTGTGATTATTTGCATGACTGACTAGGTGTGAGAGTACCTCTATGGATGATTGGTGGTGTGTGAGTGTCTATATAGGTGTATAAATGCTTAAGACAGAGAGTGACTGTACAGCTGAATGATTGGAGGTGTATGTAGACCTAAGAGTTAATAAGTGGGTATGTAGTTATTGGTATTGCAGTATGTATAGTTTTGACAATTGAACTCTTACATTTTGAGTTGGTGTATCAAAAGTTATATTAGGGTGTGAGAAGATGTGCTAATTTTTCACATGGATGACATCATCAGTGATGTCATCAGTGATGTCATTTGAAATGTCATCAGTGATGTCATGAGTGATGTCACTGACCATGTCATGAGTGATGTAATATGTGACGTCATCAGCAGTGGATTGCGGGCGCGCGAGTTATAGTTAGCTGAACTAACTATAACGGGGGAATTTCATTGGTTTTTTACGATTAAAATGTCCAGCTAACTATAACATGTGTGAAACCCATGGTTTTTTCAGTGAATTTGTAAGGTTTTTTTAAATGCTATTTCCTAACTATAACGTGTGTGAAACCTATGGTTTTTACAGTGAATTTGCAAGGTTTTTTAAATGCTAATTCCTAACTATAACGTGTGTGAAACCTATGGTTTTTTCAGTGAATTTCAAAGGTTTTTTAAATGCTAATTTTAGAATTTTTTAATATATTTTTTAAATATTTCTTTTACGAAAAGTTCCCTATATATACATTTATAAATTATCTGTATCCTTTAATTTTGTGTGGGTCATTTTTTTTTTACTTTGAATTTGGATAAAGTTGAACAGCATAGTTAATATCTTCTATCAACTTATGTCCACTTTATTTCATTTTTTTTTTTCTATAAATTTTTAGGGTGCGCGCACTGAGCGCGAACCTAGTACGTTTGCGTACGTTTTTCATGTATGCAGGCGTACGTTATCTACGTACGCATACATACATTTTAGTGCGCGCTCGCAGCGCGCACCTAGTACGCATGCGTACGTTTTTTGTGTACGCATGCGTACGTTATATACGTACGCATATGTACGTTTTAGTACGCGCTCGCAGCGCGCACCTAGTACGCAAGCGTAAATTTTTTGTGTACGTATGCGTACGTTATATACGTACGCATACGTACGTTTTAGTACGCGCTCGCAGCGCGCACCTAGTACGCATGCGTACGTTTTTTGTGTATGCATGCGTATGTTATATACGTACGCATACGTACGTTTTAGTACGCGCTCGCAGCAATGCTAATAAGAAGTACTCTTTTAGTATTCACACTATGATGAGGCACGTTGAGAAAATGCATCCTGTGACTTTTCGTCAAGCTTCTGGAGCAAACCCTCCCCCTGCTCAGCCGACGACTTCTGCAGCAGCTCAGCCGAGCACATCTTCGGCAGCTCAGCCGAGCACTTCTTCTGCGATGGTGCCTTCACCTTCTTACACACCTCTGGATATTCGTCCTTGTTTTGGGAGGATGAGTACACGTTGCATGGATTGTGCTACTCTTATTACTATGGGTGAGAGCAGTATTGATCTCATTCAGAGAAAATTTGAGGAGCACCCTTGCACTAGGCCATAGTTTTGTTATTTTTTTTTTTTTCGTTTTTCTCTTCCTCTGTCCCTACATTAACTCAAGGGCTCTTTTTAGAGCCACCTAAAATCTAAACACAAAAACTTGTTTTTTGAATCTATTTGTCAATTTTTTTTTTAGAGGTTTTTAAAAAAAAAAAATCTTTTTTTTTACCTTTAGTAAACCTTCAGGGACTCCCTGACAAAGACAGGGGAGTGGCAAAGTAATTAAAAAAGAGATGGTGTACATTTCACAGATGAAGGGAAGAGAGTCTTCCTATTAAACTTTAAACTCTGCATCAGTACTTACGTATAGGTACCCTAAACCTATCAAAAAAGATAATAGCTAATTTTAGTGCTGCGTTTGAATTGGCTGTATTTACAAGGAGAGGAAAAGACACACAGAGTGGCTTATCCTCTCCTTGTAAATATGGAGGAGCACCCTGCGCCACCAGTACGTTATGAAAAGTGACGTAGTGGTGGTGCAAAGGCCTTGTTAATCTGCCCCAGAGATGTTAAGGAAATTAAGGGTAAAACAGACAAATAGAGAGTGACAGATACAGAGACCGAAAGCAAACAACTGAGAAGGAGTAAGGCAGTTAAAAAGACTAAGACATATGGATACAGAGAAAGAAACTTGGATGAAAAATTAGTGATGGAGGTAGTAAAGGTAGGGGAGTAGTAGAGAAGGAGTGAGGGAGTTACAAAAGAGAGAGTGAGAAGAGAAATGAGAAAAGCAGAGTAAGGAGAGGTGAAGAAAAGGAAGCATGAAAACAAAAGCAGTGACACATACAGATATGTTAAACTTACCTGACCATCAAAGTAACTTATTTAGAAATAAATGTTTTTTTTTATTTGCAAGGAAACTGAATTACATTTTCTAAATTTTCTTTCTAGTTCTGAAAAAAAGAAAAAAAGTATTAATATTCAACTATACATTGTATTAAACAGTACATGTTTTTTCATATTTAGCAAAGCAATTTTTTGCCCTTTTTTTGCTGTTTTCAGAATGTTTTGATTTTCACTGAAAATAGTGAAATCAATTGTATTCATCATTTAACAGCGGGCAAAAAAAAAAAAAACAATCTGAAAGATTGTTTAAAAAAGCCCCAAATGTATCCTCACTAAAACATACCTTAATAGAAATGTCAAAAATACCTTTTAAGTACATTAACAATTTTCAAGAAATAACATCTGTAAACCTTGTTGCAAAAGAACATTTTCAAAAATAATATCTGTCAAAGAAGTCCACATTTGTTTGTTTTACCTTTCCTTGAGGCCAAATGGTAAGTTTAAAATCCTTTTTGAGTGAAATATCCAATTTTAATCCTTTAAAATTTAAATAATGCTTTCTTCCAATGCTGATTTTAGTATTTAAAATTTGGGTTTCAGAAAAATTAAGTAACAATTGGGTAAATCATAAGGCAAACGTTGCTTGAAAATCAATTGAGAATCATTACACAGTGTCCATCCTTTTTCACATTTAAGATAAACTGTGTAATGACCAGAAGTTATAGAAGGACCGTCATGAAAAATTATTGCAACTGCTACAAAAGTTTTTCCAGATATAGATAATTGATTACCAACAAACTTCTTTAGTAAAGTTTCCAATTTTGTTCCATCAGCTCTACAACGTTGTACCATTAAAATTACATACTGTCCATATTTCCTTAAAAATAACGTTGACAACATTTCAGATTTACATTTAGAACATTCCATGTTGTGATTAGCATCTTTAACTAATTTACTAAAAGTCACTGTTTTACTTTCTGGTAATGGTAAATATATGAACCTTTCAGAATCAACATTACTACTGCTTGTGTTCATACAGTTATCACAACAATGTTCCCATTTATAAGAGACACCAAATACATTTTCTACTTCTACTCCTTCATCTTCCAGTACCATCAGGATATACATCAAGAATTCCTGTGCATCTTGCTGGACATTTTGTGTAAACTGTGTACATCCAGAACATACATCTAAAAGATTTCTAACATCAGAAGCACTTTCTATTTTATTTTTATCATTACTCAGCTTCTCATAAAGGAGACTCAGCAAAGAAAAGAATATTTTTTCATGATTTAGTATTATCTGCTCTTGCAAACTTTCCAGATAAAATACAACATTCAGCACTACATTTGCGTAGCAGTTGACACCAGAGCTATTTTCAAAATGACAACCAACAACCTCTTCCACACTGTCCTTTTTCTTTTTGCTTGCAGTCACATCACTGTCTTTTTGTTTTCTCTTCTGTACATCCTCATTACAGATATTCTCAAATCTCCTTTTCCGACAAACAACATGTTTTTCAAACACAGGATACTGAGCTAAATGAGGAGCATAGCTTCTTCTTAATCTATTATACTCCTTTACACAGTTTGCATCAGCACTTACTTTTGAGTCATCAAAGTCTATCATGAATAAACCAGATAATTTTTTCACGCGTGACAAAGCAACATATGCCATACCTTCTTTGAACACAGTAGATCCAATGTTTACAAAAGCACTATCAACAGTTAATCCTTGAGACTTGTGAATAGTTACAGCATATGCTAGAGAAATCGGAAACTGCTTCCTACGTACACATAAGCCTTTCACTAGCAAAAAATGAACTGAACAATGACTAATGACTTTAACCACTTCAATCTGATCAAATTTTATTTTTAAGAATTCAATTCCATCTTTTTTCTGGTACTTTACAAAACCCACAACTTTACCCATAGCTCCATTCACTAAACCTTTTTCTACATCCAAATTACGTCTTAAAATTACTCTACAGTTCATACACACATAAAGATTCTTTTCCAAACCAGCTGTTTTTGAAATGTTTTTCTCCAGAGAATCCAATTTAGTAGCCAATTTGCCTGTCAATATAATAGTTATTCATTCATGTTGAATTTTATCCACAGCTTCCAGTTTTAGGATCTCTTCATTTTCCAATTTCAAAACTTCTTGATTGAATACAGAGCATTCATGTAGTGTTGGCATTAAGCAGATTACAGGTTTTTTTTCAGCAATTTTCCCTGTATATTTTCTCTGGAACTATTTCTTCTGTTGTAAACAAATTAGTCAGCAATCGACTCTGTAATCCTTTTCTGCCATGTTCTGTGAGTAGTCCAATTCTTATATCTTTCAGAATACTTGCATAGTCCTCATCATTGGCTTGCCTCATATTGGTAATGAGTTCCTTATACTCAAAATATGTCCAAATATTTACATTGCCTATACTTCCTAACGACTTTTTCGTGTCTTCATGTGTAAGTGTATGGAATACCGGTTGTCCTTTAACTGGAGTAAGTTGCAAAAGATCCCCAAAAACTATGACGTGTTTTCCTCCAAATAACACGTCATACTCTGTCTTCAGAATTTGCTGCATTCTTAAATGCACAAAGGCAAACATTAAGTTTGATACCATGCTTACCTCATCAATAATGAGTACTTTCAATTTCTTCAATACTCTTGAAACTTCCAAGCATGCTTCTCCTGCTAGTTTGTGGTACTGTATTTTGTTCTCATGCTCTACTGGTAACATTAGCAAACGATGTAAGGTAACTCCTTTTATGTTATACGCTGCTAACCCAGTTGGAGTAGTAACAACACAAGACAAAATGGAATCCATTTTCTTCTGTAGGTAGCTTCTAATTACATTAATTAAGAAACGTTTTCCAGTTCCTGCTTGTCCACTTACATACATTCTCATTGGTTCAAAAGATGTGCATGAGCACTCTTTATTTTCATGTAGTAATCCATGATCAATTGTTTTCTTGACTTCTTCATAAATTTCTTTTTGTTCTTCATTCAGTTGCTGCTCCAAATATGTTAAGTCTACTAAATGTTCCTGAGCTTGATTCATAGCTGTTTCCACTTCATTCATGGCTATTGCTGCTTCATTTTCTATGATTGGTTGTCCTAGAGGATCTTGACTGAATGTCCCAGAACTTTGACTGTCTTGAGAACTGTCTCTAGCTACTTCAGCTGCAATTGTTGCTTCTTGTTCAATTTCTTCATTTAACATTTGAACATAAGTTGTGAAAGTACTGCATTCTATGCTGTCTTTGCTAGTATTGAAGGAATCTTCATAACTGTGGAATTCTCCAAGTAGTTCGTCCTCTGAACGCCATGGTTTAAACAGCTGCAAAAGTGCCAAGTAGTAAAATTCCTTTTTGTCAGGAGTGTCGCAACTCAGCTTCCGGTGATTTATCAAACTTCCTTTTGTTTGCTTCACCAAACATCCTTCCTCACCACTGACTTTATATTTTCCATTGTTGATATCTTCTGTGGCATTCCGTTTAAAAATGAAGTTCTGCAGCACTTCATAAAGACACATGTCTTCAAGGTGATGACTTCTTTGTGGGTAATATGTATCCAACATGTTTGTTCTTAAAATGTCTGTACTTTCTGGTTCGTACTCAGCTAAATATTCAATTTCTCAAATAGATTTCAGTACCCGATTTCGCATTCCTGCAAGGCCTAAACTTACCCAAATTATTCTTCTGGATTTGGAGTACAGACTTGCAGATGATAACCTATCTGAGCATTCGTAGGATCCAATTTCTCGATGCGATAACATCTTTAAACTGAAACTGTATAGCTTCTTACTGACAGTCTTCTCGTGAGAAATCTCTTCCCACATTTCCTTCAATTCCGTTTTCTCAGATTTAGTGATGTAAGATGTGACATACCGAGCAACAGCAATAGAATTGTCAGCCACATACTGTGTATCCATGTTAGCATTCCACATGGATAAAATGACTGGATTGTAGTCATTCATATATTTTGACTCTTCTTTTCTTCTTAGGTTGTAGGTATTCTTAGGCGATTTTCTTGTAATAGTATGTCGCACAGCTGACATAAAACTGTTTACTCTTCCTTTTGAAAGAACAGGTCGTGGAAATCCAAATCGACATTTTGTGTAGAATTTATCTTTACTCTTGTACTTTCGTCGACAGTATTTTCCACATCGATGACTTTGGAAACGTAAAACTTTCTATTTTAAGTTTTTGTCTTCTGTGCTTTTAGGTATAGCACATGTTGGATATCCTTCAATGAAAGATAAAACTGCTTCATCAGCATCTGTTCCAAATTTTAGGGCATCCTTGATCCACAACAGCATATGAATATGAGGAGCACCTCTTGCTTGGTACTCTTTTCTCCAAAAGAAATCCACAACTTCTCCAAGAGGTGGATTTTTTTTATTGCAGATGAAGGACATCATAGCCTCAAATCTATGATTAAAATATCTGCAAACATTAACCGGATCCAATGAGCACAATTCTCCTGCTGTCTTGTATTGTATATTTTTAATGTTTGAATTTGCCTCTCGCAGAAAATCCAGTAAATCATCCCAAGCGTACTCAGCACAGCTCAGGGTAAGGAACCATGTAGGAGTTCCTAAATTCCGTAACATACACTTCAATTCTCCATGGCGTCGGTACCAATATTCATTAGTTCCACGCTGACAAGCCATCAAATTGATCAATTGAGATTCCAAATGATCATCTCGCTGTTGCACTTTGTTGAGAAAGTCCTTTGCTGACACATTATGTAGATGTACTCCAGTTTTCAAAATATGATTTACTGCATAAGATAATGCAGACAAGTCACTTTCAAATAAAAGATGGAACAAATAAGGAATACTTTGACGAAATCTGGGATCTTCTGCATATAATCTTGTAGTCCGATACTCCAAAGCAGGAATCTGTACTGGACGTTCATCATATCGTCCACCTTCTCCTGTAGGAAACAGTTGGGGAAAACAATGAGCTTCCAAGCTCTCCTCCCATACACTCACAGGAGTTCCTTTTACTTTCTTCATCTGAATCAGATCAATAGCGTTTCCCATAACTTCTTTAGAATGAAGAGGATGTATGCTGAAATGTTCATACATTTCTTCTTCTTTTGACTTATCCACTCTTTCAATTTGCCCAGTTGGTATTCCTGTGTCTTCTAGTATTTCTTCTTCATCTTCATCCGTATAAATGGCTTCATACCATTTATTATTTTTTTTCAAATACAAATTTGCTCTTTGTACTTTTCGTACATCCACCAGCTCCTGACAAATTTTCTTATTCTTTGTAGGTACACCATTAACCAGAATAACTAATGGTTCAGTTTCCAAAGTATCTGCATCAATTGTTTCCATATTTTTTTTCAAATCCAATGGCAAATAGACAACTCTTCCTTTTAAACCTCTTTGTAAATCCGAAGGAGGTAATTTACCTGTTTTTGGCTCCATACGCACTATGGTCTGAAATGGATGGACACATTGAATGAGTATAGACTCATTTGTATTTAAATCAGAAAGTTCTGGAGGAATATCAACCAATTCTAATTTATTATATACAGCTCTTGCTGGCATTCTATTTTCTTCTAACTTGTTATAACAGTATTTACAAATATGCTGATCTTCACCCAATTCAAAACAATTTTCCAGAAATATATATGTTGCAAAATCTTTCCACTTATAATTATCTTCATTTTCACTTTTTTTATACAGATCAACATTCCTTGTTTGAATTTTATAATGGCTTCTCCGGCAACAAATGCAAGTAATATTTGGTCTTTCATTAGAGATGATAGTAAATGTTGTCATTTCATCTTCAAACTTTTTACTAACAGTAAGTTCTACATTCTCTTCCACATTTTCATCAATAACTGTGTCATTTTCTGCACTTTCTTGTTCTGGACCAAAGTAACAAAACTGAATCTCATCAGTAATCTTCACTACATCTGATACAGATCCACGGAACAGAGCATTATTCAACTCATTTAACTTTAGTGCTGGACTTTTAGCAAAATACAATGTTCTCACAAACTTTCTCATTTCAGTATAATGAACAGCCAGCATCCTAAAATGGTGAAAAACACTTTGACACCCTTTCCTAGATAGACAAGCCAGAGAATGTCCTTGAAAACCAGTAGTCTCTCTCACTCTGCATGGATCTAGTCTTTGAAGCACCTTAATTTTCTGTTTAACACACTTTTTACTATATTCTCTCAGAAAGTCACGTAATTTATCAATAGATTCCTGACGCACAGTACAAATACTACTACAATTCCAAGTGTACACTGGGGCTTTAGGACGTCTCCCCATAACCTCATCAGCCATCACTTCTTCCTCATTTCTTGGAACCATTTTCTCCTTTTCCATTACACAACCATCCTTAACTTCATAAGCTCTATCATTGGTGTCAACTGCATGCAACAAACTATTACTTTGAAGATAACTCTCTTCATTAAAAAATGGTTCAGTACTTGAACTATGCTTCCATTCTCTTAAGAAGACTTTACAAAAGTTGTTTTTTTTTACTTCTCTTTTCCTTTGTGACTTCATTGCATTCACTAATTTATCTAATCTACGCATCCTGTTCAAAATTAAAATGAATAGTTTTTTTTTTATTTTTAATGCCTTGGTAACAATATTTTCAATTAATTTCTTTTTCTTACAAAATTTGGTTTTCTTCTTATATTTTTTCACATCCTTTAGCAAATTTAACATCACTCTACTCTGAAACATTTTGCGACGAATGTTTTTAAAATCTATTTTCCGTGTTAAGTCACTCTTTCTTACTTCTGAGTCTACATTAGCATTTTGTTTTTGCTGTCGACTCTGTTGTTGTTTTGTACTTGAAACACTGTTTGAATTTATCTTTCGATCATTTTTTTTTTTGGAAGATATTTTTTTAAATTCTTTAGTCTGCTTACCAGAAGACTTTTTCTGTTTTCCAACACGAGCTTCTCCTCCTATTTTTTTTTTACCAGTTGTCTTCAAATATAGTTGTTATTTCTTTTCTTTTCTCTTTCTTGACTTTATAGACATCTTTAAATTTTTTCACTGTTGCTCAGCAATACCTGCAAAAAACAAAAAAAATACCTTTATGTAATTTTAATTCATTACAATTTTTTTTTTCAGCTTTTCAAATCCTATCACATGAGCTGATCCTTTCCTACGAGTCCAAGTCTTACAAAACAAGAGAAACATGAATTAAATCTCTGAGAACAATTCCTGTGTGCACACAGACTCATGGTGTGATTCTAGGCAGAAAACGATATTTGATTGGCAATTTGAAAGCACATTTACCTGTTGAGGAGCAAATGATAATTACTGTGACAGCCTGACACATTTTTCTTATATTTTAGAGAAGCAGAAAAGAGCACATGTCCTTACACCTATTTGAGACCATGACCATGTGTTACAGGGTGAGTGATTAGACTAGAGCAAAGGAAATGAGCCTTAGTGACATTGAATCTGTTTGCGTTACACACTGCTATCTGAAACACCACATACAGCTGAGTAGTACGCACAGGAGTGTAGGAGAAGCTGCTGCGTGTGTGCAAAAAGTGTGTTTCTAGAGACTGTGTATTGTCAGTTGGAAGAGAGATCTGCATGGAAACTTGCACAACTGCATGAAGAGTGCAGACATGCGTATACGAGTAGATGTGTGGTAAGGGTTAATTTGAGTTTTGAACATGTAGGAACTACCTCCGCCAATGCAAGATTTGATGGTAAATCTACCTTGTTGATTTGAAATGTGTTAGCATTTGCCTCTCATTTTTGAGATAGTGATTTCTGCTGAGTGCTAACCAACACATTTCAAGAAAACAAGCTGGCCCTTTCCTGAAAGTGCAAGTTTTACAGAACAACAGCAACACAAATTAAATCTCTGACAACAATTCCTGTGTGCACACAGACTCATGGTGTGATTCTTGGCAGAAAACGATATTTCCTTTGGCAATTTGAAAGCACATTTAGTACTGTGGATGGAGCAAGTGATAATTACTGAGACAGCCTCACACATTTCCCTTATATTTTAGAGAGGTAAAAAAGAGCACATGTCCTAACAGCTACTTGAGACCATCAGCATGTGTTACAGGGTGAGTGATTAGAGTAGAGCAAAGGAAATGAGCCTTGGTGACGTTGAATGTGTTTGCATTATACACTGCTATCTGAAACACAACACAGAGCTGAGTATTATGCATGGGAGTGTATGAGAAGCTGCTGCATGTGTGCAAAGAGTGTGTATTGTCAGTTGCAAGAGAGATCTGCCTGGAGACTTTTTCAACTGCATGAAGACTGCAGATATGTGTGTAAGAGTACATGTTTGGTAAAGGTTAATTAGAGTATTGAACATGTAGGAACTACCTCACCCATTGCAGGAGTGGAAGGAAAATCTACCCTGTGGTTTTCAAATGTGTTAGCATGTGCCTCTCATTTGTGAGATAGTGATTTCTGCTGAGTGCTAACCATCACAGTTGAAGAAAACAAGCTGCCCTTTTCCTGTGAGTGCAAGTTTTACAGAACAACAGCAACACAAATTAAATCTCTGACAACAATTCCTGTGTGCACACAGTCTCATGGTGTGATTCTAGGCACAAAACAGTATTTCTGGGTGATACCAGGCCCTTTCCTGAAAGTGCAAGTTTTACAGAACAACAGGAACACAAATTAAATCACTGACAACAATTCCTGTGTGCATGTTGTCTCATGGTGTAATTCTAGGCAGAAAACAGTATTCCTGGGTCATACCAGTACACCTTAACTTATGGTGAAGACATACTCCATAATATCTTTCAAGTTCAAGGCACTTAAATATCTTCCTTAACATAACATGTAAAACACAACTTTTAAAATGGTAGGAAAATGTACCGTGCTATTTTCAAATGTGTTTGCATTTGCCTCTCATTTTTGAGATAGTGATTTCTGCTGAGTGCTAACCAACACAGTTGAAGAAAAGAAACTGCCCTTTTTTAAAAGTGCAAGTTTTACAAAACAACAGCAACACAAATTCAATCTCTGACAACAATTCCTGTGTGCACACAGACTCATGGTGTGATTCTAACCACAAAGCAATATTTTGTTTGGCAATTTGTAAGCACATTTAGTACTGTGGTGGAGTAAGTGATAATTAATGTGACAGCCTGACACTTTTTTCTTGTATTTTAGACAAGCAGAAAAGAGCACATGTCCTAACAGCTCCTTGACACCATGACCATGTGTTACAAAAAACTAGCTGCCCCTTTCCTGCGAGTGCAAGGGTAATAGAGCAAGACCAACACGAATTAAATCTCTGATAACAATTCCTGTGTGCACACTGTCTCATGGTGTGATTCTAGGCAGAAAACAGTATTCCTGGGTGATACCAGTACACCTTAACTTATAGTGAACACATACTCCATAATATCTAACATGTTCAAGGCACTTAAATATCTTCCTTAACATAAAATGTAAAACACAACTTTTAAAGTGGTAGGAAAATGTACCATGCTATTTTCAAATGTGTTTGCATTTGCCTCTCATTTCTGAGTAACTGATTTATGCTGAATGCTAACATCACTCTTTAAGAAAACAAACTGCCCCTTTTCTGCAAGTGCAAGGCTAACAGAACAAGAGCAACACAAATTAAATCTCTGACAACAAATCCTGTGTGCAGACAGACTCATGATGTGATTCTAGGCACAAAACAGTATTCCTCAGTGATACCAGTACACCTTAGTTTACAGTGAAGACATACTCCATAATATCTTACAAGTTCAAGACAGTTAAATATCTCCTAAAACACAAAATGTAAAACACAACTTTAAAAGAAGAATGACAATTCTAATATTTATATAAAAAATCACCACATACATCCCCTCTCAAACTCATAACTCACCTTTAAAATTAGTAAGTTGATAAAGAAATGTGGCACTGAAACAGCAGAGTATCAGAGCCAGAATCTCAGAGCTGTACACCTCTCTCCTCTCACCACAACCAGTAAATGGCAATGTTTCCATCTCTTTTTTCACACATATACATGTTAATGTAAAATCACAGTCCTTCCCACATTTTTTCAAATGGAATCACACATTTCTATTCGTTGCAACTTTCAACCCCTTTCCAAATTATCCCTTCCCCCAACATGACTTCTGCCTGCTACCATAGCAACAGGTCATGGAACACTGGTGTGAGCAGAGAGGTCAGAAGTTCAGCACACAATGTTTCAAATCCAAAGAGCAAGAGTGCTTGACTTTTCAAACCTAAAAGCAAATCCAAAGTAATGTTCAGTGGGAACACATTTTTCTGTACCAATCCAAAACATGCTTTTAAAAATGTAAACATACAGCCTAGTTTTAACTGTAAAATGGTTTGAATCAGCCAATGAGTTCTTTTTATTAAAAAAAAGTATGTATGCCTCCATTTTTCAACTGTCTTTCTTTTCATATTGCCATTCTACTGAAAGACACCTCCTGAGTGCATCCTGTTCTCCTTGAAAGACGTTCACAGTGTGGATTGTAGGTCATAGCTATGTCTTCTGGAGTGAAAAATTTGCAGAAAAAAGAGGTATTGTAAAAGACCTTGCTTTGCCAAATGTAGACATTAAATGGATTGGTCAGAGAGGATTAAAGTGGCACCAATTAATGCCTTTGGTGAAAACCTTTCTACATCTCCCACAGCCTAACCTTATTATTGTGCACTGTGGTGGAAATTACCTAGGCACTTTAACTGGGGTAGGTCTGGAAATGCTTATTAAGGACACCTTTCTGCAATTGATGTCACTTTTTCCACAAACTGCCTTTGTATATTCTAATATATGCCAAAGGCAAAAGTGGAACTGGTCCAACCAATTTTGTCCGCAGATTGACAAAGCAAGAAAGCACGTCAATAAGTCTGTTTCTGCTTTCCTCAGAGACTATGGTATGGGTTCTATATACCACAACAACTTGCGTTACAACATGCAAGACATTTATAGAGGAGACGGTGTACATTTCAATGATGAAGGGAACAGAGTCTTCCTCTTGAACTTTAGACTCTGCATCGGTACTTACTTGTAGGTACCGAAAAACACTCAATGAACACAAGGGCTCTTTTTAGAGCCAACTAATATCTAAACACTTAAACTTGATTTTTATTTCTATTTTTTTTAAGGTTTTTTTTCGGGTGCGCGCAGAGTGCGCGCACCCCACGATGTTTTAAAAAAAAATTAAAATCATTTTTTTTGCCCTTCGTGGTCCTACTGTGACCCCCTGACAATGGCTTGGGGGTCAAGAACTCCCTACTCTGCCCCCTATTCACGTTCTCCACCTTTCCTTTTCAGTGCGACAGACAAAATGGCGGCCGACACTTCCTGATTTCGACCGATTCGAATGTTTACTGACATCTAACAACCAATCAGAATTACGCTCGCGCACGGAAGGGTGCGCGCACAGGGCTTGCACAGTGCGCACGTATAGATATTGATATGCTTTTAAATGCTATTTTCTCAGGAAATACTGAACAGATTTACACCAGACCTGCGAAAGGCACTTCCTTGACCTTATGGCTACCTCTCTGGCAAATTTCAAGTAATTCTGTTCAGCCGTTCGGGCTGTAGCTGCGACTAAAGGTCCTATGGAAAAATACATGGGGAAAACATGTTTTGGGACCCCCCCTTTTTCTCAGCCCCCGCTTGTCGAATCACCCCAAGACTTTCAGGGTAGGAGCTGAGCGGAGCGCCCCTTTAGTTTTGAAAATTTTGCGAGAATTCATCAACCGGAGCCAAAGTTATTCAAAATTGAATTTTGAGATTTCCTATGGAAACTCGGTCCTAACTATAACTATCTACTGGCGACCGCCAGTAGATAATAGATATATGTGTATATACATATACATATATTTAAAAAACCTGAGAAATTCACTGGAAAACCAAAGGTTACAGGAACGTTGTAGTTAGGCTCAGAGTTCCCTTATACAAAATTAGTGAAATTCAGTAGTTATAGTTATCTGAGCGAACTATAACTTACACCCCCTGCAATGCACTGCTTATGACATCACATATTACATCACTGGTCAGTGACCTCACTGATTACAACACTGCTGACATCTCAAATGACATTACTAATATCATCCATAGAACCACTCACACACCCACTTACACTCCCATACAACCTCCTGTACACCCACTCACACATCCATACAATCACTCACATACCCATTCACAAATTTCACAGACCCATACCAGTAAACACATACCCACTCACTCCTTCACAGAGACACTCACACAACCATTCACTCACCCATAAAGCCACTCATACAACCAGTCACTCACCCGTATAGCCCTTCACATAGCCACACACTCACCTATACAGCTACTCACACACCCATGTATTTACCTACACAGTCACTAACACAACCACTCACCCATACAATCTTTCAACACAACCACTCCCTCACCCATAAAAGCACTCACACACCCACACAATCACTTGCATACTCATTCACATATCCATACAAGCACTCACACATCTGCTCACCCACCCATACAGCCATTCACACACATACTCTCCAATACAGCTACTCACACACCAACTCACTCACCAATACAGCCACTCACAACATCTCACTCACCTGCACCCATACAGCTACTTCCACACCCATACACAGAAGGATACAGTCACACAGCCACTCACATAATGTGTGTTAGTTGGAGTATCAGTCAGTACTAGAGGCACCTAGTATACAACTCTTACATTTATAGTAGCTTACTATATCTTTTTAACACCCGTAAACACTTAAAAACACACTTACAGGATGATGTCATCAGTGATGTTATTTGAGATGTCATCAGTGTTGTCCTCAGTAATGTTACTGATCATGTCATGAGTGATGTAATATGTGAGATCATAAGCCATGCACTACAGGGGCATAAGTTATAGCTAGCTCAGGTAACTATAACTGCTGAATTTTGCTGGTTTTGTACAAAGGAAATCTGAGCCCATCTATGACCTCCCTGTAACCTTTGTTTTTTTCAGTGAATTTCTAAGGTTTCTTAAATTTGATTTCCTAACTACAACATGTCAGTAGCCTTTGGTTTTTTCAGTGATATATGATAATTATGATATCCATTTCAAAATGTTTTGGCTTCCTAAGTCTTGATATGCAGAGACACCAAGCAGCGAACTTAGAACTACAAGCTAAGCTTTTGCTCCTGACATAGTATTAGTAATACAGTATTTTGTACCCATACTTATGATGAGGACTACACACACATCTTAAGCTCTGCAACTAGCTCCCCGAGAAAGAACTTATTACTGATTCAGGCATTATCTTAAAATATGCTACCCAAAGGGTATTTAACAGAGCCACCCCCCAGCACCTTGAGACAATCACAGGATAGTAGTTGCACTTTAACAACTCTAATTGACTGATTTATTGATTTCACTGTATTAATTTCATATGCTCATATGCATCACTGTCCATGTTGTAATGGTTTCTAGTTATGTTTTACATAGCTCTGTTCTGTGCCAGAGGATAAAGCTCCCAGTCGTCGCTCCCTCTGAGTTCGATGGTTAAGAGGAGGAGGGAGGGGGGAAGGGACAGAGGGGTTGGGATCCAGGCTTTGTTCCTACATTTTTATGCATATGATTTGCCTGGGAGACATCCGTTCCAACACGGTCTTTACACCGTGATACGTTTACAACGTGGCCATTACAACGCAGGTCGTTACAACGACTTGCGCTGTATGGCGCTATACACTAAGGAATAGTATGATTTACTATTCCAACACCTTTCCTTCTGTTACGTAGGCTGGAGTTGGTATAGTAAATCATATTATTCCTAAGTCCAGCGCCCTACAGCGCAAGTCGGTGTAACGACTTACGTTGTAATGACTGTGTTGTAAATGTATCGCGGTGTGAAGACTGCGATATAGCGTCATATATTCGATTTGCCTATGTTTTCCCCTTTTCTTTTTGCTCCAATGTTCACACAAGAACATGACAGGTACCATTCCTATGATTCCACCATTTTTTTTTTTTATTGTTTTTGCAAATTTATATAGTGCAAACTCGACCCAAAGGTATTGGAGAGCTTTACAAGCGCACCTGTTACCTTACACAAGGACACATTCAGGCACGGGGAGATTAAGTGATTTGCCCAGAATCACAGGATGTGGACGTGACCCCGAGGCTCAAACCTTCGTTTCCAACACCAAAGTCGCCAGCTCCAGCCGTCCGACCACACCCTCCCCATTAAGAATACCTCAGCTGCCACAGTCCTATCCCACAATGGATAAGCCCCAATATATTAGCCTAAGCACCCGTTCATTTTACAACACCTTAATCATCACATACTCAGCTAAATACTCTTATAAAAATATGGCCTATTCTACCTATATCCAAAATAGCCCTAGGTGATATGTTCCTTATCAGGAAGCAGAATCAACAGTAACCCTATAGACACTTGATATGCCCTTAGGCGGTAACCACAACCTCCAAACACTATCTGCAGACCCTCCCTTACTACAAATGCTAGCAGGCTCAATACCACCCCCCCCCCAATATGACAACACAAACTCTAAGGCCCACATCCATCAAAAACTGAATTAGGGATTCCCTAATAGCCTGTTGTAAAGCTCCACCGAGACAAGATGGCGGCCGCGCTGCTGGCCGGTTGAGCGGGCTGCTCCTCACTCCTCCTCACTCTGCTATGGTTGCCGTGGCTTTTTCCTGACCGCTTAGACGAGAACGGAGCGAAGAGAACGCACTGTGGAAGCCTCCGATGTGCTGGCGGATTCTGCTGCTTTATAATCCCCCTCACCGGCAGTTTTATTTGGTGTCTTGCAATTTTAGTCCGAGGGTGTTTGACTATGGACTACGAGGCATGACGACCTAATTACCCCCCCGGACTGCGAGACCACGAATTGCTGCATCGCAGACCGGAACGCCGGTCAAAACGCGGCTTGCTGTCACTGTCGCCTCAAATAAAAAAACGTCAACGCTACCTGATCCAGAAGGGCTCCGGAGGCATAATCAAGCAGCAACAACAGTGCTTGAAGCTGTGGGACAGACCTCAAAAGGTTTGGTGAATGATTTACAAGGTATGGTCAAAGTGCAGAATCCGGCTATACCGGCGATGTTCACACATAAGGTGAATAGGAAAAAACGAAAAGACGAGTCTGTTACTCAGATGAATCATTGCGAGGATTTGGTCGGTTTGGAGTGCAACGAAAATAATGAAAGTAATCTAACAGTGGTGAGTGGGGAAATTAGTAAGTTGGGGGTAGTGGAAGATATTGGTGAATTCCCAGTTCCAACCTATTTAGCTACCTCGCTAGGCATTGAGCCTGTTGGTAATTCACTCTCACGGGGGATTCTGGGAGTTGAAGTCCTGCCAGCAGATGTTATCGAACAACCTAATGCTAATGGCTCTCTTTCATGTGTGGATGATGATGGAGGAGCTGGAAGCATTTTACATGAGGATGTCAGGATTGGGGCAAGGACTGAGGTTGTTATGGATTCTGCTGAGGTCTCTATGGTGGCAAATATCCAGTATGGTCTGGAGCTCTGTGAACCACCTGATAAACTATCTAATGCAGACGATTTTTTCTCTCTGTCAGACCATTCTTCAGATGAGAGTTTTGTAGAAGATGGGCTGGAGGAAGTGGGCTCTGCTGAAGGTGGAGCTAAAGTGGCAAGGCCCCCTGCTGGATCACTCTCAGAGAACGCAATATGTGGCTTGATTGCAGCATAAGGAGGAAGATTGAGCCCACCTGGCTCAGATGCATCGCTCTCCTGGGATTATGAGGGCTCGCCGAATACAATTGCCCCTCCTTTAGAATCTCATTTATCTTCATCAGCTGGTGATGTTGTTGTAAGGAGCGAGAATGGGGAAATAACGTTGGCTACTATCTATGACCTGATCATGGCACATAGGGCAGAAATCCAGGCTGAGAGTATACGGACGCAAAATTCATCTAAAAAATTACAGAATTCAATCTGGAGGGTGGTGAAGACTTGTACAGATATGTCTAACAGAATCAGCGAGGCGGAAACACGGATTTCCGCTCTGGAGGACGACTTTACCAAGCAGAGAGAACTTACAGGATCTATGAAAGCCCACCGAGATGACTTACAGTGGAAGTTGACTGATTTAGAGAATCGTGTAAGACGCAATAATCTCAGACTTTTGGGGGTTCCTGTGGGGAAAGAAGGTGCGGATACTCGAAAGATTGTAGCTGAATTGTTGGGAGAGGCTTTTCCGGAGCTCTCACAATGGAACGGGCGGGTAGAGATACAGCGAGCTCACCGCTTTCCTGTCAGTCAGAGAAAGAAGTCAGGCCAGGATGCTTTGTTTCCTCGTGCAATTTTGATATCGCTAAATAATTTCTTGGCTCGTGAAGCTCTTTATGATATTGCACGGCCTACAAAGAAAGGCCATGCGAAGGACTGTGATTTTTTTGTAAGGCCTGACTTTTGCCAATCCACAGTTGATCTTTGCTGGAGGATGCGGCAGCTGATCCCACAGTTTCAGGTTAAAGGCGCTCAAGTTTTCCTCCGGAACCCTGCAAAGCTGAAGATTGTTGCTAAGGGGCAGACATCGGTGTTTTTTGACGAGCTGTCCGCCAAGGAGTTCCTGCATTCTCTATAACATTTAATTGATGATTCTATTATTCTCTTCGTAAAGTCTGGTTATGAGCTGATAAGGAGTTATGATTTATTGGTTACAATAGCCTGTTTGATTTTGTATTAAAACGTAGGTTATGTTTGATTTGGGTGAGGAGGGGAGAGAGAGGGTGGGCGTCCGACTCTACATCGCAAGGGACTATGGTCCCAATGCCTCATGGGGGTGGTAGGGCAGCTTTGGGGTGGAGATGGGGGGTGTGGGGTAGGGCTAGGGGTTGCAGGGGTTGTAGGGGTTGTAGGGGTTGTAGGGTTTGTTTGCACTGGGTGGGGGGGTTCAGGGGGGATTTGGGGTGAAAATTACAGCAGTAGATGATTTCTTTTTGTTTTGGTATGGAGGGATCCCTTTAAATCGTTTTTATAGTACTAGTCTGAAATTGGTAATAGCAGGTTTAAGTCAGAGAATGAAGGCTAACTTAAGGAGGGAGAGTATTGGGCAGAAGACATGATGTTTCTGAACAAATATAATAACTCAAATGGGCAAACTCTCAGTCTGTTCTCTTAATATATGTGGGTTGAATAACTCTAATAAGAGGCGGGTTTTTGCAAGGATAATTCAGGTGATGTCCTGGGATATTTTGTGCCTACAAGAAACGCATATATCATGGTCGAATCGAGGTTGGCTTAAGGCTTTGGGTATGGACCTGGTTGTCTGTTCACGTCCGTCAAACTCAAGGGGGGTTGCTATCCTATCTAAGAAGGGGGCACTGACGGTCAGGAAGTTTAAGGAGGATAAGTGGGGGCGCTGGGTATTTGCGGAGGTTATTTTTAATAGTAAAATGTTGAGAATCTGTACCGTATATGGTCCAAATTTAGATGAGTCTGAATTTTTTGACAAGATTAATCTAGAATTGTCCACTTACACAACAGTTTATAGTCTGTGGGGACCTAAATATACACATGGATGGGGGATTTGATGTTAAAAGCAATCAGGCCTATTTTGCTAGGAAGCCTAGAGTATATAAAAGTGTACGCAGACTGTCTTTGGATCAAGGACTATTTGATGCTTGGAAAGAACTTAATGTGGATCAGTCAGGCTATTCGGTTTTTTCAGCCCCTCATAAAAAATTGGTTCGATTGGATTATTTTTTTGTTTCACATTCTTTGCTTAGTAGGGCGCATATATTTACTCTCCCAAGGTTTATTTCTGACCATAACCCTTTAGTTTTAAAAATTGAGCTTGATACAGTTATCCCACGGAATTCTGAGTGGACATTTGATAGAAAACTGTTGTTTGACTCTGAGTATTGTAACCATATTAAGGACTGGATTCCATGCTTTTTTTAGATTAATAGGAACTCTGCCCCGGAAGGGGTGGTATGGGACGCTTTTAAGTCAGGACTTAGGGGTGAGACTCTTAGTTTCGTGGCTTATAAATGCAAAAAATTGAAGGCAGTCTTGGCAAAACGCATTAGGGATCTAGGCAATATTGAATGTGAGGTGGATATAAAAATTAAAGAAGGAGCGGATTTGACTGAGATATTGAGAAGGCTTGCTATTAATAGATCTGTTTTATTTCAACAGTTTGCTGAGGAGGTGGCTGCTAAGTTTCAGTTATATAAAAGGGAATGTTATGAGTATGGGGAGAAGACTGGAAGAGTTCTTGCCAATCGACTTCGACAAAGAGAGGTGCAGAATAAAATCCTTAAAATTAAAGATACTCAGGGAGTACTCCAGCAAACGCCCCAAGGGGTGAGGAAAGCTTTTAAAAAAATTTATGAAAATCTATATTGTAACGAGGACACGGATAAGGCGGATAGTTATTTAGCAGGGATTGTCTCCCCCTCCTTAACAGAAGAGCAGAAAGATATTTTATCTGAGTCAATTACATTAGAAGAAGTAGAGGCGACCATCCTCTCACTTCCATGTGGCAAGACGATGGGCCCTGATAAAATACCTCTGGAGTTTTATAGTAAGTTTAGGGCGGGGCTGGGGTTAGAGGTAGTGGCTTTAATGAAAAATGCTTCTAAAGGTTCTCCGCCGGATTCATGGTCCAAGACGATAATTGTGGTTTTTAAGAAGAAGGGGAAGGATGGGTTACAGTTAGGCTCATACCGACCCATTTCTTTAATAAACTCAGATAGTAAAATTTATTCAAAACTCCTTGCTAAGAGAATTGCTAAAGTTATCACCTCAATTGTCTCATTGCATCAGCACGGTTTTATTGCTGGACGGGGTACCACAGATCATATTGCCCGGGTCATATCCCTGCTGGACTGGGCACAGGCGACAGATTCTCAGGTTGGGGTGGCCCTGTTGGATGCCGAAAAGGCATTCAACAGGGTCTCCTGGGCCTATTTATGGTCTGTTCTTACTTGGAAGGGATTCCCCTCCGATTTTGTGAAGGCTATACAGACTTTATATAGAAACCCGGTTGCCACCGTAAGGGTTTCTGGGGTGGAATCGGAGGAGTTTAAAGTGTTAAGGGGCACCCGACAGGGATGCCCCTGTTCGCCTCTTCTTTTCGCTCTTTATATAGAGCCGTTGATTTGTAAATTGGAATATGACCCTCTAATTATTTCTGTTAAACCCCAGTTATATGATGTCAAAGTTTTAGCCTATGCTGACGACCTAGCGGTTTTGACAAGTGACGTGGTTAGTGCGCTACATAGAATTGAGATTGTGACGAACGATTTTGCCCGGTTTTCAGGCTACAAGTTGAACTTAGCCAAGACCCAGATTTTGCACTCGGAAAAGGGACGCCCAGTAGACCCCAAAATAGTTGATAAGGCAGTATATCTGGGTATTAAAATCTCGGCAAAAGTACAGGATATTCCAGCCTTGAATGTTGATCCTATTGTTTCAGATTCTAATAAGACCTTGGAGAGATTAGATCATTTGCACTTATCACTTTATGGGAGAAGCAATGTCATTAAAATGCTAATCTTTCCGAAGTTGTTATATGTATTTCGGGCTGTTCCACTATTGTTTCCTAATTTTTTATTTCTGAGGTTAGAAAGGATGTGCTCTCGGTTCTTATGGAGCTATAAAAGGGCGAGAAGAGCTATGAAGTGACTTTATCTGCCTATTGCTCGTGGGGGGTGGGCTATCCCTAATTTTCGTTTCTATTATTATGCATCGATGCTTCAATATTTTGGAATTTTGATCTCTGGAGAAATAGCTAGTCAGGATTTGGCTATCTTTCCCTCTATATATGAATTAGTTTTGGGTCTAGAAGCACGGTATTTATTAGTTAGGGTTATCGAGCCAAGTTATTACAAAAAAACTAGATTTAAAATTTTGTCTGCAGCATTTTTTGTTTGGAAAAAGATATGCTTGCTGTGCAAGATAAAGGAATTTAACTGCTATACTCCGATTGGTTTGCCTGGGGCTATCTCAACAGTCCTTATGGACTCTGTTGCCCGGAAGTGGCGTACGGTTGGCATTCGGACTGTTGGGGATTTATGTGAACATGGTCAAATAATGTCATATGCCTCACTGAGAGAGAAATTTGAATTAGACAAGGGTGATTTTTTTTAATACTTACAGCTGCATAGTTTTCTAGATAAAAACATTATGAAGGGTATCTGCTCTTTAGAGGGAATTCGCATACTGGAGGTTTTAATATGTAGGGGGAAGTTGGCGCAAATATATCAAGAAGTTACTCGAGGACAGCATGATGATCTCTCTATGCAGGAACTAAAATGGGAAAGAAGGCTTGGAATTCAGAATATAGATCTTCAGGAGTCTTTAGAATTGGCACGTTCAATCTTGCTGTCCGGAAGCCTAAAGAGTCAGTGTTTTATGTCAATTTTTGATCTCTACTATACTCCCGCTAAGATTGCAAAATGGAAGTCGGGAAAGGGAGATAAATGTCCTCGGTGTGGTGAGATAGCAGCGGATGCTGCGCATATGTTCTTTTTGTGTCCGGCATTGGCCCCTTTCCTTTCTGATCTGCAATTTTTTTTTAACTCCTCCTTAGAAATATCGGTGGTTTTTAATCCGGGTTTTGTCCTCTTTGGCATTGAGTTTGATTCAACAATTAGTAAAAGATCCGCACCACATAGGGGTTTTCTATTTTTATGTATGGCTGTGATGCGCCTTTGCATAACCTCACAGTGGCTGAGCCCGGATCCACCCCTTTTTTCTGAATGGAGGGCTAGGATCCTTGCTTTATACCATATGGAAAAGGCTCTTTATAAATTGAAGGGTCATAGAAGAAAGCAATTTGGAGAGCAATTATGGGCACCGATAACCGGATGGAGTTGAATAGCGATGAATGTTAAAAAGCTCCAGTTTGGGAATTTATGACTGCCTTTTTTTTTTTTACTGTACAAAGTTTGGCTATTTTGTAATCTTTATGAAATCTGATACCGCTGAATAAAATTCAATAAAAAAAAAAAGAAAAAAAGAAAGGGATTCCCTAATAGCGATTTATAGGAAATCACTATTACGGAATCACAAACCTCGATGCAACAATAAAATCGGTAATAATTTGCGAATCAGTAAAATTCGCTATCATCAATAGCGATTACCTGATTACGAATCTGTAATAGCGAATTCGCAAATAAAGAATCGCTAATTGCAATTTACCCATATTGCTGAGTTGAGATGACATCACAACCAGGAAGTGATTCACTGAATGCACACATTGTACACAGGGAGAGTCTGAGGAGGAGGAAGACTGGTGGAGCTCAGCTTGAAGAAACTGTTTTTGGAGCAGATGCTGCGACAAAACAATAGCATGGCCACAGAGAATGAGAAAAATAAAGGAGAATGCTGGAAGAGAAAAAAAAAATCACGAAACGGGACTTGAAATCCTCACTGAGGAAGTGGTGTTGAACCATGACCGGCTATTTGGGAAATTATCCCTGCAGGTTGCTGAATCTGTCAAAAGAAGGATTTGGCTGGGAATACAAGCTAAGGTCAATGCTGTGGGGTAAACGCAGCGTGCAATCCCTGACCTGCGCAAAAGATGGTACGATCTGAGCAGCCGAGCTAAGGAGAGGGTGGCTGAAAGGCTAGACGCTGCAAAAAAAAAAACTGGAGGGAGACCATCTACCGAACGAGCAAACACCCCACTGGAGGACATGATGGAATCCACTCTGCAGCCAGAGGAAGTCGTCGGGATTACACAGATCGACACCTCTGAACATGCGGGTACCTCCCAAGGTAAGACCACAGCAAAACATATTTCAATGTCAAATGTAACTAAAATAGACCCAAATGCCTACCCTGCATAGTGTAGCACACCTGAGTCCAGTCCACTTTTTACTTGCAACACCCAAATGCATTGTGGGAGTTTTATACAGACAAATGTAAGGGCAAGGCATGGAGGGACAAACACAGCTTAAGTGCAGCAAAGTACAGCAAGGAAGTGACTACAGTAGACTTTGTACATTACATAAGTTAATTTATTAGACTTTTGCATGCGCTATGTTACAAACATGTGCAAATGAAAAGCAACTGAACTTGCGCAGTTTAAAATCACGGATGCAGTACAGGACAGTGACATGGCTGACAACCACGAGTCAGAGGGACCAATGGAACAGCCTGATGAGGGACCAGAATAGCCAGCATCCTCACCCATACCTGCTCCCACTCGCCAAAGGTGAATAGTCCAACCACTGCCTGATTTGGAGAGTGATGAGGACAGCCAAATAGGAGCTCCCACACAGCAGACTGCCCATACACCACCACCACCAGAGGTAACAATATGGCACCATTCCATGCAGTTCTGCAGGCGAATGCCCAGGGCAATCTGGATGTCTGCAGAGGACAATGGTGCATCTTCCTGCAGTGGGCTTGAGGTCAAGATGCTGAGGGTCCAGCGCCTGCAAGGAAGAAATATGCGGATTATGCAGGGTCAATTGGGGACAATGGCAACACACATGGGGGAAATACGTGACAGCCTGAGAGAGCTAGCAACTGTGGCAGTTGAAGGGCACAGTGCGAACACTGAAAAACTAGACAGTATTGCAACAGACATACAAGATATGTGCAGGGTCATCCAGGTTGAGCATGTCTCACATGGCAGGAGACTTTAAAATTTAATGGGGCGCATGCACAGTTACACCAGGGCAATAAATAGGCTGAGTACTACTACAGCTCAGCTTTCCAGGCGTGCTGTCAGCATGCAGGTGGAGATGAGCCACTGCTGCAGGGATGTGGCCGGGGTCTCATCCAGGTCACCACTGCAGTGGAACAACTCCAGACTGCAGCAGCTAACGGAAACCTCATGCATGCGGGGGGCACAGTGAGGGGCCTCAGCAGCCTACTGGAACCTGTGGCACATACCAGGAGGCGCAGTACCAGAAGTCACGCCAGAACAGAAGGCTCAATTACGGATGTAGCTGAGCCTACTGAAAGGGCCACAGGAGTGCATGGCAGGAAGAAGTAGACATTTGGACAAGGTACAATTCTGGTGTGGTAATCAGAATCTTGTAACTAGTTCACACTGAAGTTTCAGTGCCAAGGCAATGACATTTAATTGTCTGTACCCACACTGCACTCGTCTGTACAAGGTATGTGTGCATTAACACAACCACACAATTCTCACAATAAACCTTGGAGCAAATACTGTGTTGTTTTGTGATTACCCACCTTGAAAGTAATGTTGCGTGATTCATGCCCGTCTCCGTCTCCCCTCTGCTGCATTTGGACCGCATGCCGCTTCGGGTGGTTGTCTTGACTGTATGTCTAGTTCTGGCTCGCTATTAGAGTCTTCCAGGGGAATGCCCCTATTAGTGGCTATGTTGTGCAACATTGCACATGTGACAACATTTTTACAGCAAGTCTCCGGCCTATACGGGAAAGCACCACGGGTTTTGTGGAGGAGGCGAAACCTTGATTTAAGTACACCAAATGTCCTCTCAATCACATTGCATGTCGAGATGTGTGCCTCATTGTATCGCTGCTCCCTTTGTGTAGAAGGATTCAGATATGGAGTGAGGAGGAAAGACCTCACAGCGTAAGCAATATCAACTACAGGATGTGAAAAATAAATATACATTAGTCACTGCTATGTGTCACCATGGCAGACAGGTGTGCAAGACAGTATTACATCTGTTTACCCAGCAAATATCCTTCTCCAAATTCACCCGCAAGTAGACGTCTGTGTATGCCACTATGCCGAAAGATATAGGAGTCATGTGCACTGCCAGGGTAACTAGCCACTATGTCTGTGATTATTGTTTTTGAATTGCAGATTACTTGAATGTTCAGTGAATGGTAGGATTTCCTGTTTCGGTAGATATACTCATTCACTGAGGGGGGACATTTAGGTACATGCATCCCATCAATGCAACCAATGACATGTGGAAATTGTGCAACCTGATAAAAATCTAATTTAGTTTTCAGCAATTCCTGTGGTGTTGTGGGGAACCTAATGTGGTGGTGTATCCTCTGCAACATGGTATTTAGGAAAGTGCGATAGGGGACTTTGAGAGACACCTCCAGCTGCAGCAATTACTCCCTGGAAGGTCCCTGATGCTAGGAGATGCAGAGAACACAGGACCTGCACATGGGTGGGGATTGCATGTGTCCAGCTAGTCTGAAGCTGCAGTATTGGGTCTAACTCAGCAATGAGATCTAAGATTGTGGCAGCATTCAGCCTATATGTATCATAAATCTCTTCCTCCGTCTGCCCTAGCAAAGTGACGAGCACTCTGAAAATTCTCTCCTGTATCCCCCTTCTTCTCTGTGCTGCTACTCTTAGCCTCATCCGCCTCTTGATGACGTAGAGTGCTGCCATTGTGAAACATTCTGGTGCATTCTGGGACTGTTTAAGTATTTTGCTGATGATTAACACCTGCTTTTTTATGTGAATTTTATACCACCTGATTTGATTTGTTCTATTTAAGAAATGCAATTTGCGAATTTTAACTAATTCTGTATTTGCAAATTGCTGTTGCATTGGATTTTGTAATTTTTTATTAACGGTTACCTAATAGGAATCGCTATTACAGATTCGGTATTAAGGTAATCGCAAATTTCGCGAAAAATAGTGACATTCTGAGATTTTGCTTCATGCATAGGAACAAGCTATTTTGCGATCGCAAACAGCCTTTTTTAGCGATTCGCAATGTTTGCGATCGCAAATTAGCTTGATGTATATAGGCCTAAGAGACAACCTCAAAATCCTCTCCTTAAATGCCATGGTATTAAATCATCCTGTAAAATGGCATAAAATAATGGACTATCTTTATAAAACCAAAGGAGGCATTATTTTCCTTCATGAGACTAAACTCACTGACAAAAAAGCCGCCTCACTCAAAGACAACTGGATATTGGAGGCCCTCTGCTCTCCTGCACCACATAAAACAAGCATTTGCAATGCAAATTGGTTTCGCATTTGCTTGAGTTTGAGCTACTATCGTAAATGACAATGTCTTCAACTGAGTTTGTGGCATGCTGTCATGGGTCAGATTTTGTGTGAGGCATGTATCATGGCATTGCTGTTCTGGAAGACACCGTCTGACAACTTGGAAATAACTGGTATTGGAATCACCAGAAATAAATAATCTGTAAAAAGAAATACTGCAATTTATTCCGGTGGCAGGTTGTAGGGGAGGTTGCAATGAAAGACAAGGAGGGGTTGCATAATGGGCCTGGTTACATTAGCGGGGGAGTTCTGGGATGTGGGAGCAGTTGAGTAGCTTGTAAGCATCTGTGGGTATGGGGGAACTATGAGTCAGGAGGTTATCTGGAAGGGGAGGGGCAAGATGTGCGGTCAGTGGATATAGGTGAGAAGGGAAAAGTAGATAGCACCGGGAAGGAGTATCAGTAATGGAATGCGAAGGGTTGTTAGGCTATGGAAGAAGGGTGTGAAGATAGATATGCCAAGGTGGATAAACTAATACAATACTAATACAAAGCGAGTGTCTCAGGAGTTTAGACAGCCATTTCAAGTTTAATAAATGTCACGTGAGACTGATGTGGGCCAGTTCTGGCCACGCCATTGTCTAGAAGCGCTATCATTTGTAAAAAAAAAGGAATCGTGTATTGATCATGAATTAACCACATAATAAAGAATGAATTTTAATTATTGAAAATGTATTTTCATTTTGGATTGAGGAAAGTGAACGAACGAGGGAAGACTTCTTACGAATAATAAAAGCAGATGCAGTGTTTTCACATAGGGCCAGATCTTTATTGCCGAACTGATCTGAAAACAAACTGCATACTTGATATAACTGTTGAAAACATAGGGGATTTTCAATTAGCAGTGAAAGGCGTGGGAGAAGTAAAATAAAACTAAGTGGGATAATTTCAAAATAACATGGAAAATTACTTAACTTTAATTTTTTTAAGGATATGTCACAGAAAAAAATGCCACTGCCGATCTTTATGGTTTCAGATACGCTGTAGGAATACTTGCAGGTGATGTTGCTGCAGATGCGTGAAGCAAGGTCTTACAATAAACATACTCAGGAGTTGCATAATCTATGCTTGGATGCACAGTCTTTGTGCAGAAGATAATGAAAGACCTGGGCCACTTCTTTGTGCAGTCAGTTTGCAGAGGAAACCAAACGGGCCACAGAGCATCGGGGGCGAAGTCCCAATACTGGAACTGAAAGAGCCTCCACCCCACCCCCGGTCCAAATCCAGCACCGTGAGCATGGTGACACTGAATGATTACAAACCTTGCAGCCAGCAGGTCTGTGTGCTTTACAAACATGTATCCAGGTGGTTATTTCCTAACAGTACCCATGCGCATTTCGTGGGTCTCAGATAGGTTGATTCGATCTGCCAGGCAGCCAGAAGGCTGAGCACGTACCTCTGCGGCAGGAACTCTGATAGCTGTATTTCACAGCTCAAACTGTGTCAGGAGGAGAGGAGGGTCCAGCACGTAGTCCGTTAGTAATTTCATTAACATTGCACATAGCATAACAGCAGTGATTACTTAAGGACATTATTTTAATACCGGCTGAGCTCACTGACAGTTTCTGTGCACTTACTTAGTTCTTGCGAGCCAGTGCTGCAGCAACAGGCGGGTCACCTCAGCGTGGACAGCCTAAAACGACATGGACCCGGTCGTGGGCCCACGGCAATGCCACTCACTGCATCGAGTACCATAAGTAATCTTCATTGTGCACTGTTCTTACCCTTCATATTTTCCCCGTCCATAATCTTTCAAATCCACAACCTCCACCGCAGAAGGAAAGCCCCACGTGAAGCATTACCCCAAAGGAGGCAGGGCAGGTGATACTCCCCAGCAGGGCACCACCCACAACTTTCTCTGGAGAGTCTAATGGGAGAGTAATGTATCTGTGATCCGTTGTGGACCTCATAATGGTGGTTGTCCCAAGCAAGCGCCCTTTCCCCTGACGCTGACGCTATGGGCTTTTTTTGAGGCTCAACCTGATTGCTCCTTCACAGTGGGAGATGGCCACTGGAATGCTTAGGATCAAAATCAATGTGCAGTGACAGCGCAAGAGTAGGCGGTGCTCCAAATTATAAATGACAATTTATCGGCACAAGTGAAGAACAAACACAAACAATTAGGAGCCATATTGGAAAGGAGTTTATCCCGCAAGGAACAAAACAGTATAAATACAAGTTTAGACTTTGAAACAAATAAAACAAGCCTTATGTGATGCTGGGGAATGCCTTTTTGGTGAGGTGCATAAATAAAGTTACGTGGACTCGCGAAGCAGGTCCATGCCAAAGCTCCAGCCACGCCGTGCATAATTAATGGTAAAGGGCGTTGCCTCCCGACGAGGGCCCATGCTTAAAGCTGAAGCTTCAGATCACTTACTCTCCTCGTGCCTACCAAATAATGAATGTGTCCTTGTGTAACATAACTGGTCTTCATGTAGAGCACTCAAATACATTCGGATTGAGTTTATGCTATATAAACCTACAAAAAAAAAAAACCTCACCTGCAATATTCAGATGGGAGGAAGGAAGAGAGGCCATCACACGCTGTACTGTGTCATGGCAAAGGAAAATGTTCTCTGAGTGAAATCGCCGGAAAGAGAGCAAAACACACAAAGGAGGGACTTTTACAGAAATGCACCAATAAGAAGTCAGCATTTCTGAATGCCACAGATAGTAACCAATGGCAATTGGTGGGTTTGCCAAACCCCACAGAAGAGATATAACAGGTCGATTGAAGCTCGACCTAAAAACTGGGTTATTACTCTAATCTCTAAAGGGTCCAATATCACAATTGAATCCTATTCTACAGACGAGGAAGGCAGACTAATAATTATCACCCTATGCAGAGAAAAGTCCCTTATCCCTGTTCTAAATATCTATGGCCCCAACAATGACAATACTGCCTTCTGGAACAAAATATCAGATAAGATAGGCCACTTGCCCAGTGACAACCTTATCATTATGGGTGGTGAGTTCAATTTACCAATGAATACAATTCTAGCTTGCCAATCCACCTGTTAGTACCAGCCTCCTAAATCCCTTTCAAATACTCAAAACAATATGCTCTAAATACAATCTCAAAGATACCTGGCATCTAGAGCACCCTGAATCCAGAGAGTATACCTTTTATTCTGCACCACACAATTTCTACACAAGAATGGACTACATTCTCATCTCGGGTTCATACACACACTTGATTCATCAACCAAATATATCTCCAAGACTTCTTTCTGACCACTCCTCTAGCTGGAATTAACCCTAAATGCCGAACTAAAATTTGGTGATTTAACGATGATGGTGTGGTCAATCTTGACAACATGAAGAGGATTGAGGAAACTATATCAAACTACCTTATTGACAACGATAAACTTGACACAAATATACAAACAATATGAGATGCTCTCAAAGCAACACTGGAGGTATCCTCATTGACATAAATAACAAGCTTAAGAAAGATAAAAATAGCACACTTCTGAAACTAGAGGAGGAAATTAAACAACGAGAACTCTAACATATACAAAATCTAGGAAAAGACACTCTCTCCTGCCTCACCCACAAAAAATATGAATATAACAAAATCCTCAGAGAAAAAGTTGGTGTGTGAATAAACAAATTTAAGGGCCTCAAACTCTGCGAAGGTAACAAAGCTCGCAAACTGCTGGCTCATATGTCAAGCGCAAACAAAATCAAAAAAAGATAACAGCTATCAGAAACCAAAAGACTAAAGCACTTACCAACCCCAAAGAAATTCTAAACACTATTAGACAATTCTACGCATCACTTTATATGGACGACCAACCTATCAACCCTGAACAATGCCAAAGGTGCATGAGTAAACTACTAATACCCAGCTTATCAGAGGAAAATAAAGCTCATCTATACAAACTAATTACCTTGGCCAAAATTTCCAATAAGATTGATATGCTAAAAGTAAACAAAGCATCCAGCCCAGATAGCTTCACGGCAAAATTGTACAAAACATTTTGCCAGTCAATCCAACCAACCATGTTAAAACTATTTAATCACTTTGCAAATACAAGAGTTACTACACGTTCCACAGCAGAAGACAATATTCTAGTAATTCCAAAAGAAGGAAAATACCTTAACATTCCCCAAAAATTACAGGCCCGTCTCCTTCATTAATTTGGACTTTAAAATCTAAGCAAAGATCCTATCCAAATATTTCAACCTATTTTTATTACAATTAATAAGTAACTCCCAGGTTGGCTTCCTAAACAATTTGTATGTTGAACATCAACACTTGTCCCCTGTTCCATGTCCTGGATAAAGCTTCATCATCCACCTGAGCCACTGTCGCCATCACACTAGAAGCCGAAAAAAGCATTTAACAGAATATGATGGACCTTCCTCAAAAAGTCCCTTAATGCTTTTAACCTGGGTGATGAATTTATAAAAATGACCATGGATCTATATACAAGCCAAGCGCCCGTGTCTGCATCAATGGATCCTTATCGCACCCACTTAAACTTCAAAAAGGCATAAAACAGTTATGCCCACTTTCCCAATCCCTTTTCCTACTAGCACTGGAATCCCTTATCTTAAACATTAAAGGCAACCCAATATTTTAGGAATCTATTTCGTGGGAAAATAGTTAACCTTTTGGCTTACACAGATGATATTTTATTAGCCACAGAAAACCCAGGCCCCTCTCTCCAAGCCCTAATGGAAACTATAGAGCAATACTCAGAAGTTTCAGGATACAAACTGAATAGAGAAAAAATTTGGAAGTTAAATGCCTCAACCCACATGGCAAAAACAGACATACTAGGAAATTCTCGTGGCAACGTGTAGGTGTAGAATTTGGTTCAAATCTAACAGATACAGTTCAACATAACTAAAACATCACCTTTTAGAGAGCCAAAATCTTACTTGAAAATTGGACTTCTAAATTCATCACATGTTGGGGGCGCATAGAACCATTAAAATTATGAGCACGCAAATAATGAATTACTTAATCAGTATACTACCTCTACCACTCTCTGACGATTTCACCATAAATTAGACACAATGCTCCCACGGTTCATTTGGCAAAACAAAAAAGCAAGAATACCACTAAATAAACTCTGCCTACATACCTCCCTAGGTGGCGGTAACCTGACCAACTTTAAAGACTATCAATATGCCTTCCTAGCCAGAAAAGGCATTTACCGGTTTCAGCCTCTGGGCAACCATTATGTGGTTAGAGGTAGAAAGAGCTAATATGAACAACTTAGACCCACTAACCCTGCTCCCTACCAACTGCAAATATCTCACTGATTCCAAATCCATACTAAAAAACACCAAAAATGCCTGACTAAATATAGGCAAGAAATTTCCCTCTCAGATTAAATGCTCTTCCCTAGCCTCCTTCTGGCGGAATCCAGATATTACCTACAAAGGCCAAACACTCTACTTGGGTTCTTGGATCACCAAAAAGATCTTCTTTCCTCGACAACTAGGATCCAGTATCTCCTCCCTATCCTTTTCAAACTTACAATCAAAATACCAACTAGAATATCCGGAGTTCTACATCTTCCTCAAGATAAAAACGTACATCACCAAATCCAAGCACCACTACAGAGAACAGTCTCTCCCAGCACTCATAGAAAAACTCAACAAACTTGGGCACCAAGGGCCGTATTATGCAGTGTGATAGTTTGTAACCGGCGCACCTTTTAAAAGGTGCACCGGGTGCAAACAATCACAATGCGCCCTATTATGTTGTATGCTCTGCCCACAGGGCAACCGCAAACTCCCGCTGCCCTGGGGGCAGTGTATTCATGTGAAAACACAGAGCAGCTGCTCCGTGTTTTCACAGTGCAGGTGGCACCCGCCTGCACTTTCACAGGGTAATAGAGATCCCCTTGCAGGCGGGTGCAGTCAGTGACTGTACCCGCGTGCAAGTGGATGTCTGGGGTTCCATGGGACCCCCTTTGCCCCATGCAGAGGGCTGCTCTCCGGGGGCGCACTGACAGAGAGCCACCTTTTAGATGGCGCACTGTCAGTAAACCTCCTGAGGATTTCTTTGACTCAGCGCCCGCGTCTGTAATATGACGAGGCGCAGTGTCAAAGGAATTCCCTCATTTGCATAGGGCACTCCCCTATGCAAATAAGGGAACTCTCTCTGCTGATAGTGCTGGCGCTTTAAGTACACCAGCGCTATCGGTATTATAGAAAGGAACACACAAGCATCTGCGCCCTCTTCTATATTACCAAAGTGCCCCGGGGGCGGCAAAGCAGGCACTAACACCTGTTGCACCCCCGGGGATGTTATTGTAATACGGCCCCAGGTGTCTGATCTATACCATCTAATCTGACCAAAATCCACAAAGACTAATAAGAACATAATACAATACTGGGAAACCTATTCGTCCATATCCGAACCATAGTGATAGCCATCTGAAAATCGGTCACCACACATAAAATATCACCAGTACACCTCCTAAACTAAATTTTGGCTAATACATAAAGCCATTTGGACACCATCCTGCCTTCACAACCTGAAAGTGTAAAGAGGAAGTTGGAGACATCGCACACTTACTCTTCCACTGCAAATCCGTTAGCCTATTCTAGGAAAATGTTTCCTCTTCCTCGCAAAACTCTTTGACATTCACCCCAAGAAGGAATTCTCATTCCTCATTAAAGGATTCCTTGACCCGAGAATTAAAACATCGGCAGATCACCTTTTAATTGATTTCTTACTAATGTCTGCAATTAAAACCATTACCTCTAATTCGAAAGACACACACAAGGTTTCCTTCCAAGCCTGGATCAATTGGGTATCACATATCAGGGGGGCGGACAATATTACCTTGCAACATTATCCATGGAAACCACAACAAAGATATATTTGGAAATACTTAGATGATTATTTTAACAGACCACCATAAACTGTAAGCAATTTCGCCTATAATCTCGACTGGAAGCAGCTAACACTCCATACTCCTAAGGGAATTCTCATTGATCCTTATATCGCAATTCTCTCCCCACGATTCTGCTCTGTATCCTCACCTAAACGTGATTATTTAACTTATTCTAAACTTGAGTATGTATAAAACCATGGGGCAGATCTATGTTGGAGATGCGCCACTTTTACGCCGCCGTTGCGTCACTTTTGTGACGCAGCGGCGGTGTAAACCCTGCGCCACATTGCGCCATATTTACATCGTGACGCATCTATGGAGATGCGTCACGATGTAAAGCCCTGCGCCACGTAAAACCTGCGTCAGGTTTCACATGGGCGTGTCGACAGAGGGGGGGGCGTTCCGTCGCAGGAACGCCCCTGAAAAGTGACTCAGTCAAATCTATAAGATTTGACTGAGTCACTTTCCCAACGCTGATGCGCCAAAACCCTGCGCCTGCTTGAAGCAGGCGTAAGGCTTGACGCACCATGTTAGGGATAGGGTAGGTTGGAACAGTGCTGGAGTTGCGTCGCGCTTGCGACGCAACTGAAGCACTGCGCCAACCTTACGCCATCGGATGCGTCACGCATCTGTTTATTCCTGCGCCATGATGCGCCGCATTGTAAATGTGGCACATCATGTGTGGCGCAAGGGTAAACTTGCGTGACGCATCATTCCTGGCGCATCCTTGCTGATTTGCAGGGATGCGCCAGGCAACATAAATCTGCCCCCATGTACTTTGGCAGCCCTACCCAGGAGACCTTACGATTTATTATAAAACCTGTAGCTATTTGTCCCTCCTGTACATACTTTGTCTCCCTTATTTTTTATATGTTGTTTCTTTCTGAAAATGAATAAAGCTTATTAGAAAAAAACGCTATTGAGAACTACAATTGAACCTTGCTCTTAGGAGGTCAAACAGCGTTTGGCGGTGACGATGGCACTCCTGTAAATTTGTAATACTCCTGCCCCACCAATCCCAGGCCCCCCTGCTCTTTTTGGAATCGGAGGAAGCGCTGGGTTTACTCTGGCAGAGACACTGCTGGCTTGTCTGGCAAAAAGTGTTGCCGTGACAGCCAGGGAGGGCAAAGCCAGCGTTCGCGATCTAACTCGTTTGCCTAATGTGTGTCCTGTATTCAATCAAGGCATGTGGGCACTAAGAAGGAAACCTGCACAATGGCTCTCACATAGGGAGAAAATTTCCCTGCGCCTCAAGAGTATTGTTGTTTTCAGTAAACAAACTCTGGATTTACAAATTTCTTTCATGAAAGCAAAACAATTTTGCCAAGGGTGCAACAAACATGGTTCCTGCTCTGAAAAGTTCAATGCTTTCAGTGAACTGCCACACCAGCCCCAATGCTGAAGGCAGAACTCTCCCACCCACCTGGCAGGAATCTCTAAGAAAAGGCGGCAGCCAAACACCAGGGGGTCAAAGGCCATAATCTCTGCTGACCAGAAAGGCCATCGCCCTCCTGCGTTTTAAATGAGGATGATGGACTCTTGGAAGCAGCAATGAAGCAGTGTCTGAGGACTGGACTCAAACTGTCCAGGTTCTATAATATTCTGATTCCGCCAGCAACAATGAGCATATCCCCATCACTTCCTCCTCTACTATTAACCGAAGGTTCCCAGGACTTTTGCACACTAATGGAATGGTCACATCCAAACTGACGAATCAGGCCTCTGGTGGTACCCATTATTATCGATGCGCTGTGATGTAGCTGAAAGGCCATAGGTTCTACAGAAAGCATCTCTAGTAGTAAGTAATTACTTATGCACGCTGTTCCTTGGATGAGGGCAGCAAGAATTACCAACCTACGAAGGGATGTTTTTTGTTTGTGGCTTTCAAAGGAAAGTCAATGTGTTTCTTTTCCGAAGGAAGAAAAGGATTTCACTTCCGGTTTGGCAGCTATGTATTCCATAACCAAAACACTAAAAAAGATGAATGAGTGAAATGATTTTTAAACGCGCTGATTGCTGCTCCAGAGGATTAATGCAGGTAAATGCTGGCCGGACATAAAGATGTCAGAGAGCGATAAAGAGGCAATAAGGGAGCCGAGAAATAGATACTTTTTCGAATCAATTTTACGTATTCGTATTTCACCTTTCTGTTTCCATTTCTCCGGCAGACAGCCCATTTTGCGTGCTATGTTCACAACCCCTCAGCGTGCCCATCATGAATTGTGTGACTGCTCTCGTCAGCCTTTTGGGCCAGTCTTCTGAGCAAAAAAAGGGGCCCGCTCCTTCCATCTCGCAGCGCTTGCTTTACTGTGTTGCCTTTTATTGGCACTCATTCGTGTGCTCTCGTTGTTCTCTCTTTCATTGGAGGATCCCCGAGGTGTTTTCCCTGCTAAGTTTGTCTTCGTACCCCTCACATCGAAGGCGAATGTGCCACAGCCATGCATTATTCGTTATTTTCTCTCTCTATTTGACTATGCTCTCCGTGGTGCTGATTTATACTGCATTTGAAGCTGCATACAGTGCCTTTGACGGATGCCCATTATCCCGCCAGTGCAATTGTAAAGGGGGGGCCGCTCGGCCCTCCTGCCCACATGGCGGTGCGGCGCCCCCCCCTCCCCAGGCCTCTCGGTGGTGGGGGTGCGTCGCGGGTCTATGTCGCGCGCGGCGCGCCCCCACCACCGATAGGCTGATGCCTCCCCCGTGACCCGGAAGCAGCGGTACAGCTTCCGGGGCAGGGGGGCAGGTCGGCCGGGGGGCGGGCCGGCTGGGCTGGCGACCCCCTGGGGGCACAGTCCCATAAGAGGCCCGGGGAGCGAGCTGGGCGCCCTCTTGCCCCTGGCTCGCTCCCCGCATACCTCGTGTGCCCCCACGCTCGGGACGTTTAATTTTCCTCTTGCCCCTGGCTCGCTCCCCGCATACCTCGTGTGCCCTCACGCTCGGGGCATTTAATTTTCCTTCTTTATTGTTCCTCTGCAGGTTTTAGGCTCGGGAAACGGGCGATCGGCATCACGTACGGAGTGGAGAGCGTGTGTTCCTGCATCGGGCGTCTACCAGCCTGCATCGTCGGAACTTCAGTCCAGAGCACAGCGATCAGCACGAGGACATTGGGGGCGGAGCAGAGACCTCGGCAGCGTGTGTCCGTGTCGTGTCCCTGCCTTCGTTGGTGCCAGGAGAGCGTTGAGTGCTTCGAGTCCTCAAAAAACACAGCGGTAAGGTGTGGAGGGGTTGCCGGTCGAGCAGCAAGCTTCCAGCAGGGAGATCGTCGGTCCGCCTGCAACAAGGCTTTGTCTGTTTCACGTGTTGGGCCAGATTAGGATTTTCCCTGTTGGGGGCGAAGCAGGACCCAGCAGGGCAGCCACTGGAGGGGAGACCAATGTGATAGTGCTAGAGGCTGGGCTGATTTTTAAGGGTTTCTGGTTCCGGGTTTGCTTGGTGTTTGTATGTGGGGGAAATGGTGCATTAAGACTACTGTGATTATATCCATACTGTTGAAGCAAGGAGCCCTAATTGATTAGTAGGTCTTGTGGCTCTGGGGTCACAGTTTCTGGCCAAGACAAGCGTTTCCGGTTGCAGGTTGGTTGATCACACAAAGTCTATTGCAAGCTATTAATATTTTGTTTTTCTAGGAAGCTTGACTGTGGGGTTTTTTCCAGTCGCAGACAACAAAACACGGGCACAGAGTACAGCAACGAGCTGCGGACTCATCGGTGGTAAGGGGAGTGAGGCGGGCCTGCATGTCATTGCTTCTGGGGGGCCGCGGGGCTTGAGACCTTCCTACAAGGGGTTGGGGCTCGCCCACACGCTAAGACTAGCTTGGTGTGTTTTGCGGTCACAGTTGCATGGTGCTTAGGGCCATCTTCACATCCTCCATCTGAAAGAAGGTACAATTGCCGGTGCTTGGCTAGGATTAGATTGCATTACGATTGGGGAATATGCCGGGGGCACGAGTTAATAAGAGTTCCCGCATGGAGCAAATGATGCAGGCTATGATGCGCAGGATGACGGTAATTGATAGGCGCTTGGGTAAGGTTGATGAGTTGGGTAGGAATGTGGCAGAGATTAATCAGAGGTTGGACGGGCCTCCTGGTCCACAAGGCAGGCCAAAAAGGATAGTCAACCCACCACAGCCTAGAGGTGATTTTGTCACCCCTCCTAAGAGGGGCAAGTCCAAGAAAACTGCACGCACAACGCCTTAGAATACAGCTGAGGGGGAGGGTAGGCCAGAGGGAGTGCCTAAGGATGCTCCCGTTATGCCCCCATTGGCACCGGCGGGGCCAGCTCCTCTTATACCAGCATTGCCGGTGGCCCCAGTCGGGGTCATTCTCCCTGCCACCCCTGTGAACATTGCCCCCGTCGGGGTCCCAACCCCCCCGAATAATGTTGTCCCGGTGGAATTGGCATCACAGATCGCAGCTGTTTTACCATGGTTACAGTTGGGGGGGTATTGCCATCCTCGCAGGATCATTCAGCAGAAGCCTTGAAACTGGTTGAGATGATTAAGTTGGCCAGGGCGGGGGTAGGGGCACCATTGGCACCAATTACTCCCCTAACAGGTTCCGTCAGCGAGCAGACGGCAAAGAAGGATGGGGCGACATCGCAAGGCATTGACAGTGGTAAGGAGGTGGCTTTGCCTTTACTTAAGGATGGTGCTATGCCCTCAAGGAAGGAGAATTTGGGGCAACATGTGTCTCAGGCTGTGAAAGAGATGATCTGGGCGGGCAAATATATCAACATTTTCTCCTTGCTGCTCGATAATAGGGAACTTGAATACGCCAAGTCACAAAAGGAATGGATGTTGCCAAGTGAGTGGAGAACAGAATTGGTTAAATTCAGAGTAGAGGAGACATTTGTTAACTGGATGAGGGCCTTTTCCGTGTTTAGTGCCATTACAGCTGAAAGATCGCCCAATTTACAAGCCGAAATGGCCTGCTACCAGAGCAGGATTGCCATGTGGAGTGAGACACAAGTGGGGAATGGGTGGAAGGAATATGACATTTCATTCAGGAAAGCTAAGGAATTCAATCCCTCTCTAGCATGGGATGTGGTGGATTCCTTGTCATGGTACAATCAGATATCTAGAGGGACAGCAGCGATGGGGGCAACTGGTTCACAGAAAATATACCCGGCCAAGCCGCAACAGCTCTTTTGGCATGCGCAAGGAAGTGAGGTACCAGGAAAGGGCAAGGGTTGGGGGGATAAAAAGGGCATATGTTGGGATTTCAACAAACGGTCCTGCACTAGGGCAGCGGGCACATGTAAGTTCAAACACGCCTGTTCCTTGTGTGGGCACCCCTCGCACCCCGAGACCTCCTGCAGATTTAAGGGTGGCAACCAGGGCTCCAGGGGGAGAAGGAAACCTGAATAGACAAGAGGAGGGTTTAGTATCACACACTCCCATTGATGTCATGGCAATGATTCCCTGGCTGAACAGATACCCAGATCACGCAGCGGCTAAATTACTTCAGGAGAGATTTTCTTGGGGTTTCAGGATACCGGCAGGAGGGTACACAGGTAAGACTGAGTGCAGGAACCAACTGTCTGAAAAGCATAACCCAGGGGTAGTGGCTGCAAAAATTGAAAAAGAATTACGCCTGGGTGGGATAGCAGGACCATTTGATGAGGTGCCAGTGCCCAACTTTGTTTGTTCCCCACTTGGTGTTGTCCCTAAAAAAGAGAAAGGCGAATATAGACTCATTCATAATCTCTCAGCCCCAAGGGGGGCATCCTTGAATGATGCTGTAGATGAGAATATCTGCAGTGTAAAATATGCCTCTTTTGACCAAGCGGTGGTGTTGCTTATGGGCCTGGGTCCAGGGGCATTGATGGCCAAGTCTGACATAGAGTCGGCATTTTATCTTCTCCCCGTGCATCAGGTGGATCACCACCTTTTGGGGTTTAAGTTTGATGGGAAGTATTACATGGACAAATGCATGCCCATGGGCTGTTCGATCTCGTGTGCCTATTTCGAGACGTTCAGTTCCTTTTTGGAATGGGTAATGAGGCAGGCAACCTGGCATCAGCAGGTCATGCACTATCTGGATGACTTTCTCTTCCTGGGCGTGGCTGGGTCCCAGAAGTGTGCGCGGGCATTGCAGGAATTTTGCGCGCTCATGCGGGCTTTTGGGGTCCCGCTGGCGCCGGGGAAGACAGTGGGGCCAGCTACTTGCTTAGAATTTCTGGGCATTGAAATAGACTCTGTTGAGGGTTGTTTCAGGCTCCCAAAGGAGAAGGTGTCTAAATTCAAGGCGGCACTACGCGCGTGCCTGGCCAAAGAGAAGGTCTCGTTAAAACAGCTTCAGGAAACAGTGGGCCAGTTGAATTTCGCGTTGAGGGTGATACCAATGGCTTGCCCCTTTTATCGCTCAATTGCGCAGGCTATGAAGGGCCTGCGAGAAAAACACCACCGCACTAGACTGTCGCTTGAGGTACGCCAGGACATGCAGATATGGATGGCATTCCTGGAGGACTTCAAAGGCAGGGTTGTGTGGTCCGGCCCCCCCACTACTTCAGCAGAGTTAGGTTAATGGACTGACGCTGCTGGGAGTGTTGGGTTTGGTGCCATCCTTGGAAACAAGTTGGTCACCCACAGGTGGCCGGATGAATGGGTGTACAGTGAGTTGACAACCAACATTGGTTTTCTGGAGTTGTTCCCCATTTGGGTTGCATTAATGGTCTGGCCAGAACTTCTGCGTAACAAATCAGTGATATTCTGGTCAGACAACATGACGGTGGTGGAGTGCATCAATCAGCAAGCGGCACACTGTAGGTTCATACTCCGCCTCTTGAAGGAGATTGTGTTGAGATGCTTGAAATTGAATGTTATATTCAGCGCAAAACATGTACCAGGTGTCCTTAATAATGCAGCTGATGCACTCTCTCACCAAAAAATGCAGGTATTCAGGGAACATCTTCCATCAGCAGAGCCTACACCGACACACTTCCCGTCTGCGCTCTGGCAGATTGGTGCCCCAAATTACAGGACCTCGTGGCTGCCAGCTTAGCCCCCAAGACAAGGACAGCGTATGAAGGGGCGTTTGGTTCATATTGCACTTTCTTGGGGCGTGACTGGGAATCCAAATGGGCTCTAGAGAATAGCTTTACAGATTACCTGGGTAGATTGCATCAGGAGGGTCGCACAGTGGCCACAGCTAACAGGCATAGGGCAGCTGTCTCCTTCTACGCACAGGCAAAGGGAGTAAAAGATCCAACTAACAGCTTTGCGGTGCGGAAGGGTCTGAGAGGTTGGCGCCGCTTACAGGGCAGCACGGCTGACACTAGGAAACCAATAGGCTTGGGGAGGCTGACGGCATTACTGCCTGCATTGCATGACGTCTGTAGCTCAGGCTGGGAGATACAATTGTTTAAAGCAGCTTTCACATTAGCCTTTTATGGAGCGTTGAGGCTGAGCGAGTTGGTGGCAGCCTCCAAGGCAGATAGGCAGGGGGGTATCCAATTCCTGAACACAACAATACAGGGAGACAGACACATTGTGGGTGACAATTTTGAGATCAAAAACTGATCAGGAGTCGCGGGGGGAGACTGTCGTACTGCACAGGGCGAGGGCTAATCCTTGCTGCCCGGTACACCATGTGGAAATTGAATGTTATATTCAGCGCAAAACATGTACCAGGTGTCCTTAATAATGCAGCTGATGCACTCTCTCACCAAAAAATGCAGGTATTCAGGGAACATCTTCCATCAGCAGAGCCTACACCGACACACTTCCCGTCTGCGCTCTGGCAGATTGGTGCCCCAAATTACAGGACCTCGTGGCTGCCAGCTTAGCCCCCAAGACAAGGACAGCGTATGAAGGGGCGTTTGGTTCATATTGCACTTTCTTGGGGCATGACTGGGAATCCAAATGGGCTCTAGAGAATAGCTTTACAGATTACCTGGGTAGATTGCATCAGGAGGGTCGCACAGTGGCCACAGCTAACAGGCATAGGGCAGCTGTCTCCTTCTACGCACAGGCAAAGGGAGTAAAAGATCCAACTAACAGCTTTGCGGTGCGGAAGGGTCTGAGAGGTTGGCGCCGCTTACAGGGCAGCACGGCTGACACTAGGAAACCAATAGGCTTGGGGAGGCTGACGGCATTACTGCCTGCATTGCATGACGTCTGTAGCTCAGGCTGGGAGATACAATTGTTTAAAGCAGCTTTCACATTAGCCTTTTATGGAGCGTTGAGGCTGAGCGAGTTGGTGGCAGCCTCCAAGGCAGATAGACAGGGGGGTATCCAATTCCTGAACACAACAATACAGGGAGACAGACACATTGTGGGTGACAATTTTGAGATCAAAAACTGATCAGGAGTCGCAGGGGGAGACTGTCGTACTGCACAGGGCGAGGGCTAATCCTTGCTGCCCGGTACACCATGTGGAGACTTTCATCAGGCAGCGGGGTGGACTGTTGGGTGGGTCGCTCCTACTACACGCTGACGGCACCCCTTTAACCAAATACCAGTTCAGAAGAGTCATGGAGTTGACTATTGCCAGGGTGGGCCTTGACCCGAAGGAATTTGGCACACACTCCTTTAGGATAGGCGCAGCCACTGAGGCAATCACAAGGGGTCTGCATGTGAACAGTGTTAGAAGAATTGGGAGATGGTCACCCAATTCCAATTGCTACAAACGGTATGTGCGGGTACACATGTTGTAAAGTACCTAGAGTTTTGCTGACATTGGGTTGTTTTTTCTGGTTTTGCAGTTCCTTCGCTCTGTGACGCAGGCGGAGAGCTTGCTTCGGGTCATCATCAGGATTCATCGGCGACTCATCGTGGCGTGAACAGTCAGGAACACAAGACGTGGTCAGGCAGGGTTTGGATTGTTGGTCATTCATACGTTAATCGTGCAAAAAATGTCTTTTTTACAGGGTAGAAGGGAGCTAGAGCACAAAGGTTGGTCCATCTCCTTCTTTGGGAGGGGGGGTCTCTGCCTCAGTCGGTTTAGGGGATTCTTTGCGGAGTTGGTCACCCAACATGCAGCACCACCGGCGGTGGTGATTCTTCATCTGGGGGGAAATGACCTTGCTAGACTGGGTAGGAGGGTCCTCCTGGAAGAGATCATCTCAGCAGCGGGGTGGGTAAGGAGGGTGTGCCCTGACTGCACTGTAGTCTGGTCCCAGCTGATGCCGCGGCTGCAGTGGCGTGGGGATGATTCCGTCAGGGCATTGAATCACTCGGTAAAGAGGATCAATACTAAGTTGGAAAAACTTTTCCGAACCACGCACTTGCAGACCATCCCGCACAGGACTATTTGGGGGGATGAATTGTACTTACAGGATGGGGTCCATTTGACTGAGGCAGGGAATACAATATGGTGTGACAATATCCTAGCTTGGTTGAAGGGCTTTGTGAGGTAGGGATGACCTTCAGGCAGGAGTTGTGGGGGGGCCAGATCGTCGGGAAACAATGCTGGCCTGTGGCGGTAAGGTCATGATCGGTGAGCAGCAATTTAAGGTCCTTGGGGGGGCGTCACCATCCACAGAGGGGGCGGCCCAGGGGGAGGGGCCACTGGTCCCTCCTAGAACTTCAGGGGCAGGAAAATCCTCTAGCTGCTAAAGATGCGGGGGAGGGAGTCACGCTTTCCTTAGGCTGGTAGCCACCCCGCACATACATCATGACATCAGCAAATGACGCAGAGTGTAAGGGCCCTCCTTATTGGTTAAATGGAGTTCACGATGCCGACGGGGTAGGCGGTCCCCTGTCGTGCAAGCGCACCTGTAGGTAAGGGCATGGCTAGTAGGACTTGACACCGGTTAGCGACCTTGCCGTCGGGCCAGAAATGTTAGAATGCAAACACGCTGTATTAGACTTTTGTTAAGGTTAGCCTTTGATATTTGTCTTCAATACTGTAGATCTAATGTGATGAATTTTGCGTTTCTTAACATATTGATGTAATGTTGATATTTCATCCTTTATTGTTTTGTATAATAAAAACGGCCGGGGGGTCCCTGACCCCCCGCCTTCCAAAGACAACCTGCTCATGTCAATCCTTCAAGGTGTGGTGTGGGAAGCTGGGAGGGGAGGGTAGCCAGTCACGGACCATGATCATTTATCTTCAAAGCCCTTAAGCCGCAATGTTTATCTTGATGCTGTCCACGCAGAAGTATTGTAAATGGAACATTAACATACAAATCTGTCCGATTTCTGCCTTCAGTTCACTGTTCGTTTCCACCTTAAATCGTTTACGCTCGACAGAAATCTATCTTTTATGTTCTGGTGCCTAAAGGAGAAATTGAATTTCAACACTTTCCCAGTGGGCATACCGTAAATACAGCCCCATTCATAGTGCTGAATGGACGCCTGCTCTGACTGTTGCGGAAGAAGAGGCATGTTTTCTACTGGAATGGCTCCTACGCTGTCTTTTCCAACAGTAATATAGTTTAAGCTTTTCTGTGCCTGATGACTACATTCATTCTCATGTTCATTGAAACTGAGTCAAGAAATATGCTGGTGGTGGCTCAGTTAATGAAGATACATCTATTCCAGTTTTCCCGTGTGTGTGGGGGGATCGAATCCTGTTATATTTAAAGCAATTAACATGAATATTAATCCAACACTATCTTTCTGGGTACTGGATTGGGGTAAACTCTGACGAACATCTTACACCGCTTTTACCCAATCAATTTTTTTCAATGTTTTAATGCAGGGCCATTTACATTGATCTAATTATTTACATTTTGCAAAGAAACCTCGAGTTAGAATACTATATAAACCCGTAATAAAAGGCAATGGCATATCCCCAGAGGAATGTGTAGACATAGCTGTGTGCACTTGCCTGTACTGACACACTTGCCGAGAGCTTAATTTGAGCCGGTAGTTGAAAGTTTGGGCCCACTGGCATTCATTTTTGTGGATTGGCACCTATTTTACTCAATAAACTGATCCAGACCAAGAGAAAGAAAAGCGCAAAAGGGGGAAAGAAGGAGGAAGGCAGAAATAAAAACTTTGAGCAAGGGAGAAAGCAGGAATGATAAAGAACATGCAAGGGTGAAATAACGACATAAGCATCTGGAGGTGAATTAAAAAGGTATGAGGTGGGATCAAGAATATGCAGCGTTGGTATAATCCAAAAGATCTGCCCGCGGGCTTCTGAGAAAATTACTTGAACCCAGCCCTCATTGTATTACACATTAAGCTCCCTATTAGTGTATTTACGTTCACCTCATGATCAGCTTCAGAAATGTGATGTGTAAAGGCACACTCTACCTTCTCATTACTTCATGCACATCTCATGATCAAGTGAAAAGGTACTTCATCTATTTCATAAGAACAACTGAGTATAAGCATCCTGTGTATTTAACTGTTGGTAGGGAACTCATGTTAAGCAAGGGGGTCAAGGCTGGTCTGTATAGTACCCTGCCCAGGGACCTGGTCTTTACTTTAGCAAACCAACAGAAGAACCAAAGTATGTGGAGGTAGAGTACATTTCTAAAGAGTGCCAGAAAATATCATACAGACATTGATTGACCCTTATTGAAGTAAGTAATTAGGAGATAGTAAACCATTGAGAAAGTCAGTACGAAAGCCATCAATACCCAACTTGCAGACCACCTAGAACTCCATCAACTCCTAGACAGCTCCCAATCAGCCTTTTGCAAGAACCGCAGCACAGACAACCCTCATTGTGGCCACCGCTGACATCAGAAGCATCCTTGACCGAGGAGAAATGGCCACACTCATCCTCCTCTAATTCTCCACAGCTTTCAACACAATCATCCACACGACACTCATCAGAAAGCTTCAGCGCTTAGGTGTTGTGGACTGGCACTTGAGTGGATCTCTTCTTTCCTCAAGAACAGACAGAATAAATTAGGATTCCCCCTATCCCTCAGAATCCACGAAACACATCTGTGGTGCCCCTCAAGGATTGCCGCTCAGCCCAACATTCTGTAATGTCTACATGACACCCCTTGCAGATATCGTCAGAGCCCACTGCATCAACATAGTATCCTACCCTGATGACACACAGCTCATCCTCTCTATTACCAACTCAACCAGCACCGCTAAAGCAAACTTCACTAACAGCATGAGAAATGTCCCTCATTGGATGAAAAACAACAGCCTCCAGCTCAACACAGGCAAAATTGAAGTCCTAATCTTCTGCAACAACCACTCACCGGGACATTTTTTGGTGGCCCTCTGAACTTGGAACCCAACCCACCCCTGCGGACCATGCCAAGAACCTCGATCATCCTCAACACCAACCTCTCCATGAACAGACAGATCAAAGCCATCTCCACATCATGCTTCCTATCCTGTGAATGCTACACAAGATTTTCAAATGGAACCCACTGAACACCAGACAAATGGTCACCGAGGCTCTTTTCACAAGTACACTTGATTAAAGAAATATTAGAATCCCAACCCATGTCCCGCGCTGACTCCAAACCACCCAGAATGCCACCACAGACTTATCCTGAACATCCGGCAAAATTACCACATTTCTCCACACCTCAACAATCTTCACTGGCTCTCAGTCCAGGAAAGATGTAAGCTGTAGCTACTCACCCACACCTACAAAGCTCTCCACAACACCAGTCCAGCTTATCTTAACTACTGCCTCAATGTCTACCAACCCATCAGATACCTTTGATCTAAGTCCCAGGCAAGAGCACACCTCCCTAACATCAAGAAGACCAAAAGTGGAGGACCGCCTTCTCATTTCTCACAGCAAAGACCTGGAACGAGCTCCTGAAACACATTAGAACCTCCTCCTCCCTCATGGACTTCACAAGAAACCTCAAGTCATGGCTCTTCCAGATGAAACAGAGATGATCTCCTCCTCTCCCCTCAGGCCTGCCCTGGTGATCGCAGGTGATTAGCCGCTCACTACAAATTAATTTAACATAGCAAATTCCCATAACATTAGGGATTATATTCATATTGACAATTCTAATAATTGCCCATGGAAATGCTTAACTTAATATTAACCTAATTGTATGTGATAATTTACTTTCTTGTATGGCACTGATTATTGATTACAAATCTTTTGTTTGACCAGAATATTGTTGTCAAGATATCATGACTACAAAAATATTGTGGGACATAATAGTGAAGGTAAGTATATCTTTATCATTGAGAATAATAATAATATAAATGTTAAAAGGTAGTGGACAAAAATATTGCAATTTATAACTCAGTGTGTATGTATTTTATTCTGAATGTATTGATTTGTTATACTTTTATACATAATTATGTATCAATGTATTTATGTACTACATATGTTTGTTATTCTAATTGTTTGGGAGTATTGGTTGTTTAGGGCTTTGGGTGGCTTGTATGTTACTATATATATATATATATATATATATATATATATATATATATATATTACCTACTGGCAGTCGCCAGTAGGTAGTTATAGTTAGAACCTATTTTCCATAGGAAATCCGCAACATTCTATTTGGAATAACGTTGGCGTCGATTGATGAATCTTCGCGAAAGTTTCCAAACTTTTGGCCAGCTACGGTCCGCTCCTATCCTGAAAATTGAACGGTGATATGCCAAGCGGGGGCCGGGAAAAAAAGAGGGGTCCCAAAACGCGTTTTCCCCATGCATTTTCCCATAGGACCTGTTGACGCAGCTACAGCCCGAAGTGCTGAACGGAATTACACCAAATTTGGCAAAGAGGTAGTCCTCAGTTCAGACTCGTGCCTTTTGTTTAAATGGTGTAAATCCTTTCAGTAGTTCCTGAGAAAATCAAAAGTAAAATCACATATATGTCTGGGCGGAGCCTAACCACACTTCTCATCATGAGATCTGATTGGCTGTCAGCACTTCATCCAAGAAGTGTTGGCAGCCATCTTGGGACCAATATACATGATAGCACCTCATTAAAAAGCATTGCAGTTAATAGAGGGGTTTAAGACTTTAGTTACATTATAAATCATTTGTTGAGGGTACCATACTCATTTTAGGAATTGTGGTGTGTTCTAAGGTGATTTTACCATGTGAAAAAGCCTTCTGCTGTGATATCATAAATCATGTTTGAGAGAAAACTATTTTCTCATGCTTTTCCCACAGAGGTTTGGAAGGTGATCTATAAGCTAAACTGAGAGTATATTTTCTGTAAATTCACATTATCTTTCTCAGTCATGTGAGAATGAAGTCTGACATTCTCAGTAAAACATGTACATCCAACAAGGGCAGAGACTGTCAGTTGATTCCTTTGTGTTCTACTGCAGCTTACCAGAGTGTTCTAAAGAACAACTAGAGCGCTAACAGTCCTACTTATGACAAACGTATGGCACACCTGAAGCCATCTTGGTTGGAATAAAGTGGTAACTCTTAAAACATTTAATTCAAAAAGGAACAAAATGAGGGGGTTCATATTGCCATAGAAAGTATGATTAGTGCTGCAGAAAGAAAAATTAGGGCAAATTTGAGTGACTTCTCAAATCCTCTTCTATTTCATTAAAAAATTCTGACATGCAGACTGAAACATGCACTTTCAATACCAGCAGCAGACTTCCCTGGTGAGCAGTAGCTTTACTACAGTGATCTAATAAGCAACTAGAGTGCTAACATTCTGAATTTATGGCAAATGTGTGACACATCTGAATGCCTTCTTGATGGAATCAAAGTAAAAAACTGAAAGACTGTCCTACTGAGGAGACTGCAGTAAATGTGGAAATTAGGAAACTTCATAACAAATAAATCTCTCAAGATGGCCACCAGAGACAAAAGAGCCCAAATGTAGCCCAAATATCATCCAGATGTAGCCCAAGTATAGCCCAATGACAGAATGTCCCAGAGTGTTCTAACGAACAACTAGAGCGCTAACAGTCTTACTTATGAAAAAAGTATGGCACACCTGAAGCCATCTTGATTGGAATAAAGTGGTTACACTTAAAACATTTAATTTACAAAGGAACAAAATGAGGGGGTTCATTTTTCCATAGAAATTATAATTAGTGCTGCAGAAAGACAAATTAGGGCACATTTTGACTTCTCAAATCCTCTTCTATTTCATAAAAAAATTCTGACTTGCAGACTGAAACATGCACTTTGAATACCAGCAGCAGACTTCCCTGGTGAGCAGTAGCTTTACTACAGTGATCTAATGATCAACTAGAGTGCTAAAATTCAGAATTTATGGCAAATGTGTGACACATCTGAATGCCTTCTTGATGGAACCAAAATAAAAAAACCTGAAAGTATTCCCACTGAGGAGACTGCAGTAAATGAGGAAACTAGGAAACTTCATAACAAATAAATCTCCCAAGATGGCCACCAGTGACAAAAGAGCCCAAATGTAGCCCAAATATCACCCAGATGTAGCCCAAGTATAGCCCAATGACAGAATGTCCCAGAGTGTTCTAACGAACAACTAGAGCGCTAACAGTCTTACTTATGACAAAAGTATGGCACACCTGAAGCCATCTTGATTGGAATAAAGTGGTAACACTTAAAACATTTAATTTAAAGAGGAACACAATGAGGGGGTTCATTTTGCCATAGAAATTATGATTAGTGCTGAAGAAAGAAAAATTAGGGCACATTTTGAGCGCCTTCTCAAATCCTCTTCTATTTCATTAAAAAATTCTGATATGCAGACTGAAACATGCACTTTTAATACCAGCAGCAGACTTCCGTGGTGAGCAGTAGCTTTACTACAGTGATCTAATGAGCAACTAGAGTGCTAACATTCAGAATTTATGGCAAATGTGTGACATATCTGAATACCTTCTTGATGGAATCAAAGTAAAAAACTGAAAGCATTTCCTACTGAGGAGACTGCAGTAAATGAGGAAATTAGGAAACTTCATAACAAATAAATCTCCCAAGATGGCCACCAGAGACAAAAGAGCCCAAATGCAGTACAAATATCACCCAGATGTAGCCAACATGTAGGCCAATGACAGAAGTGTGCAAAACACTTATTTTTTGTGTATTTGCGGTTTTATATAGTGCAGACTTGTCAGGTATTGGAGTGCTTTACATGAGCATTGGTTACATCACACAAGATCAAATTCATTTTGGTTGTAGACATGGGGAGATTAAGTGATTTGACCAGAATCACAGAATGTTGAGCTGAAGCAGAAACTCCAACCTGGTTCCCCAGTTGCAAAGTCTGCAGCTCTGGAAGTAACACCACATCCTCACCCCTAGGTGCAAAATTTAATCAAGTGGTCAACTGGATAAGAAAACATAAAGTTTACAAATAATTTAAAAGTTCTTTGTCGCTATTTGAAAACTCAGAAAATATGTCCTAATTTTAGTTTTTTAGAGCACTAAGACCCTCTCATATATGTAATTTCTAAAGGAAATACTCTAGGTATTACAGTTTTGATTACATCAAGATGACGTCAGGCGTTCCACACTTTTGTAGTAAATATGGAATGCTAGCAATCTAGTTGTTCATTGGGATACTGTTGAGAGGCAGAGGCCAGGGGCACGGACTCTGAAAATTGAAGGCAGGTAGGAGAGTGCAGAGGCAACAATTTTACCACACTGGGCAGGCAGGAAGGGCAGTGGCAGCACAACAGACTATGGAGGGCAGTGGAAAGGGGGGCAGGGTCAACAAACCAACAATACAGAACTGGCAAGAGAGGCTGTGGCAATATAATAGACCATTGTGGGCAGAAGGAGGAGGCAGTGGTAGTACAACCATGCATGCCAACAGACCCATTTCAGCCAGAAAACGTCCAATGTTTTTAAGCTCAAATGGGCTTTATTTGATCTGTCTCCTGTCTACAATCTCCTCTTCAATGTAACTCAAAGGGGAAAATCAATACCCCAGTTTTTTTTCAAAATCTCCCTCTTACCAAGTTCAAAATGTTCGCAAGTATGGTACATTGGATCATGGTAGGCAGGAGGAATTGGGGAAGGGACATGGACTCGGATAACACAGGACAGGAGGGACATGGAGAGGTGCACCAAACTGACCCTACAGGGCAGGCATCAGGGTTTGCAGCAGCACAATACACCACACAGCACATGCGGGACGGGAGTGCAGCACAACAATCCATAGAAAGCAATAGGGAGGGGACAGGACCATGCACATGGACAACAGAGAACAGAGAACAGAGGGGAAAGAGGCAATGGTAGCTAGCTGACCATTATGGACAGACAGGAGAGAAAGCTGCAGCATAACAGACCATAAAGGGCAGGAGGGACGGATCAGGGGCATTACAATGGAACAGACAAGCCAGGAGGGAGGGAATAGGGGTCTGCACATGGAAACAGAGGGCTGGGGGCAAGGGGGCAGGGCAGGAGCAGCAAGATGACCATGGAGGTCAGGCAGGATGGGCACTAGAAGCAAGACACATCATGGAGAGCAACAGTGAGACTACGATGGCATACACACAGACCATGGAGGAAAGGTGGGAGGGGGTCGGGGGCAGCTAGCTGACCACATAGGGAAGTTGGGAGGGGCCGTGGCAGCACAGAAGACCATGCATGGCAAGTGGGAGGGTTAGTGGCAGCACAATGGCTATGATGGGCAAGAAGGAGGGTGCAGGGGCATGCACAAAGGACCATGGAGGATGGAAGGGAGGGTCAGGACCTGGGCACAGACAAGAGAGTACAGGGGAAGGGACCTCAAAAACAGACCGCGCTGGGCAGGCAGGAGGAGCAGTTGCAGCACAACAGACCAGGGAGGGCAGAAGGGTGTGGCAGTAAAATGGACCATGGAGGACTGGAGGAAGGGGATAGGGGCATGGCATGTGGACAGGCAGGGTGGAGGTGGCAGGGACAGGTTACAGTCATCTGACAATGCTAGGCAGGTGGGAGGGGAGTGGCAGCTCAACAGAACACTCAGAGTAGATAGGAGTGGCAGGTCCATGGAACATGTTGGGCAAAAAGGATGGAGCAGGGGCATGCACAAAGACATCGGAGGACAAGGGGAAGGAGAATAGGGGCAGCAAGCTAAGCACAGAGGATAAGCAGGAGGTCAATGATGGGCCATAGAATTGGGCAATGGAGGGCAGGAGGAGTGGACTGGTACATCATGCTAAATGGAGGGCAGTGGCAGCACATCAGACCATGCATGGCAGGAGGGAGGAGGCTAGTCCATGGATTCAGAAAACAGAGAATAGTGTGGAGGTGGATGGGGCAGCAAGCTAACAGTTCAGAGAAGGTGGGTATAAGGAACTTTATTGTTTTTAAAATGTGTGTCTGTGCGAACTACTTAAAATATGAACAAGTATGCAGCATAATCTCACTTTTATTCAGGAAGAAGAGGACGTTTGTGACTGTGACTCCGGGCTCACTTGGCAGAAACTCCCCCTGACCCTCCATCGCAAAATGTAATGCCCGTGAAAAGGGTAGGTGGACGCATTGTTGTATAGAACATAGTCCTGAGAGCACGATTGAAAATGAAAACTAGATATAGTATATGGTATAAACTATGCACCAAAAAGTGTGATATAAGATGAACCGGAGCGTGTTCGCAATGACAGATTCATTGGAGAGCGCGAGATAGCACAGGCACTAGCGCGTGCTATGCGATATGCGCCTTGGAGTGCAATATGCACAGGGCAGTGTTGTGTAACCTAACTAGTCTCTAAAGTTGTAATATAAAATATGTGCTGGGGAGTGTAACGTTGCATATGCACTGTGACAAAGATATGGATCCCAGATTGTAATATGTATGGCATAGCGCTGTGCGTTATAACATAGGCATCGAGAAAGGCACGTTAGATGGGGCAATATAACCCGTGCGAAGGCAAGTGTGGCATGACATATTCAGGGGGTGGTGTTACAGTGCACATGGGCTAGAGAGTGTCATAGCATACGCACTAGCTAGTGGAATACAACACAGAGGTGTGAGGCACTCGGTGTGTAATGGTGGGTGTAACACAGCATTGGGCTCAGCCAGGAGCACGCTGTGACTCTCAAGTGAGGTTCGTCTCCTTTCCAGAGAGTAAAATAAAAAGTATTACACATCCGGCGGTGGATGTGTGTTTTATTAACTGTGAGGGGGGTTTCTTGCATAGTTTGGTCGAATTTTTGTCGAATCCCCTTTGAATGGCTTGGTGTGCGTGTATATTAAATTTGCCCTTCAATAGCTACCCATGTTTGTATAAATAAACGACAAGGGTGTCTACTTGGAGAGTACCCACCGGCGGGGGCGCCGGGATTAGGCACGGTAGGGTGTCAGATACGTCAGAGCTTCACTAGCTGTGTAAATACATTCCATGTGGATTCATTCTATGCATAGTCGCCTTTTAATGAATATCACGCAAATCGTCATGGTGATAGGTACATACGGTTTGTCCAGCATGTCCTAGGTGTTTCTATAAATATATATTTTTTTTAAATAATAAAAAACAAAGGCCGGCCCCGGGGAATGGGGTCCCCGGGGCCATAAGTTTCCTGAGGAGGGGGGCAACGCAGCCCCCTCCTAAAGAAATAAGAAAAAAAATAAAGGCCATGACCCGGGGGTTGGGGTCCCCGGGGCCGATTAAGGCCTTGGGAGGGCCAAATTAATTTTTTTCAACAAAAAAAATTAAGGTGCAGGCTCTGGGGGATGGGATCCCCAGGGCCAGTAAATTAGAAAAAGAAGGGGGCCCACACAGCCCTCGTTCTCAAAAAAAAAAAATGAATATAAGACCGGCATCGCGCTGGAGGCCATGCCTCCTCCTTGCAGCACTCTGCAAACGCGCCCCCTGGTCAGTTGTAAGTTGGGGAATTAATTTCCCTTCAATACTGAGGGTCCCTGAGGGCCAACTAGCCCAACAGGTATCTCCAGTATGTGCCAGGGAGCTTCGTTGCAGACAGGTGTTCTGAGGCCACGCCCCCTTTTACACCTCTATGCAACGCAGCTCTGTGGCGCTTACTGGAGGTACCTAGTGGGCTAGTTTGACCCTAGGGACCCTTAGGATTCAAGGGGACTTAATCTCTCAACTTAGAACGACCACAGGGCGCGTTTACACAGTCGTGAAGGGAGGGGACGGGACCTCAGGTGACGTGTGCAAACACGCCCTGTGTCACGTTTTAAGTTGGGGAAATAATTCCCTTTCAATCCTGAGGGACCCTGGGGGCCAACTAGCCCACCAGGTGCTTCCAGTAAGCGCCACTGCTCTGCGTTGCAGAGAGGTGGTGCAGGCCGTGCCCCTTTTTACACCTCTCTGCTATGGCGCTTACTGAACGTACCTAGTTGGCTATTTTGCCCCTAGGGATCCTCAGGATTCAAGGGGACTTAATCTCCCAACTTAATAAATGGCCACAGGGCGTGTTTACACAGTGGGGAAGGGAGGGGACGGGGCCTGAGGTGACATGTGCAAACACGCCCTATGGCGCGTTTTAAGTTGGGGAAATAATTCCCCTTCAATCCTGAGGGCCCCTGGGGGCTAACTAGCCCACCAGCTGCTTCCAGTAAGCGCCACTGAGCTGCGTTGCAGAGAAGTGGTCCAGGCCGTGCCACTTTTTACACCTCTCTGCAATGCAGCTCTGTGGCGCTTACTGGAGGTACCTAGTGGGCTAGTTGGACCCTAGGGACCCTCAAGATTCAAATGAACTTAATCTCCCAACTAAAACTGGCCACAGGGCGTGTTTACACAGTGGTGAAGGGAGGGGACGGGGCCTGAGTTAACGTGTGCAAACAAGCCCTGTGGCGCGTTTTAAGTTGGCGAAATAATTCCCCTTCAATCCTGAGGGACCCTGGGGCCAACTAGCCCACCAGGTGCTTCCAGTAAGCGCCACTGCGCTGCGTTGCAGAGAGGTGGTCTAGGCCGTGCCCCTTTTTACATCTCTCTGCAACGCAGCTCTGTGGCGCTTACTGGAGGTACCTAGTGGTCTAGTTGGACCCTAGTGACCCTCAGGATTCAAGGGGACTTAATCTCCCAACTTAAAATGGCCACAGGGCGTGTTTACACAGTGGGGAAGTGAGGGGACGGGGCCTGAGGTGACGTGTGCAAACACGCCCTGTGGTGCGTTTTAGGAGGTAGTTTTAATCCCCTGCCATATTATATGCTAGGGGCTTACAGAGGAGGTCATGCTGATCACAGGTGGACCCCAACGCATAGTGTTCCCTAGTGTATGTAGGTGTTTTCACTGTATTCTGGGTGTCTTTTAACATAGCACTGGCTCTAGGACTGGTTAGTCAGACTCAGTTACCACCAGTATCCGTCTGAAAAAGTTGAGGGTACAGGATGATTTTGCAACGAGGCTTCTTTCTGCTTTTCTGTTTGTTTCTGCACGTTATCCTTTTCTGCGTCTTTGAGGACTTCTGTTGCTTCTTTCTGCATTTCTTTGTTTTCTTTCTGTGCGTTTTTTCTTCTTTCTTCACATGTCCTATCTCTGTAGGCATAGTTAGAAATTAGCATTTAAAAAACCTTTGAAATTCACTGAAAAAACCATAGGTTTCAGGAGCGTTATAGGTAGGAATTAGCATTTAAAAAACCTTAGAAATTCACTGAAAAAACCATAGGTTTCAAGGGCGTTATAGTTAGCTGGACTTTTCACTTGTACAAAACCATTGAAATTCCCCCGTTATAGTTAGTTAGCAATGCACTGCTGATGACGTCACATATTACATCACTCATGACATGGTCAGTGACATCACTCATGACATCACTGATGACATCTCAAATGACATCACTGATGACATCATCCTTGTGATAGAGTGGCAGACCTCCTCTCCCCCTAATATAACCTTTGATACACACATTCAAAAATAGAAACTAAAATTTTCAAAACAATGGACATACCAATATCAGTTACAACAACCTATTCAGTAATTCTAAGATCCACATACACATCCACTCATTCACCAACAGTCCTATACAGTCACTCATACATGTACTCACTTATCATATGTACTCATACACCTATACATCCTGTTACACAACGCCACTCATCCATAGAGTTACTCACACACATAGTCACTCATGCTAATAAAGAATCAAACATCCATTTACTTGCATACAGAAACTTACACATACTTGGTCTTTTAAACAATCACTTATAGAAACACATACTTATTCATAAAGGAACTCTTTCAATCTCTCACTCTCACATATACTCACTTATATACACCAATAGTCACATATCCTAGTTTAAAACATATGTAGTTACTCATAAAGACCCTATTGAGACAGTCATTCACTCACTAACACACCCATGCACACACTCATCCACCCATACAGTCCTGCACACATGCTGTCTTCAACACATACAAACAGTGAGTCACTCATTCATGCACCTATGCACTACGTAATACCCTCCACCGAACCATACAGACACTCAGACACTCATACTGATACTCAAAAAACCAACTAATAACCTATATAGACACTCATGTAGCTACTCACCAACCCATGCAGCCACTTATACACAAAATGAGAGACTGATACAGATATTTACATATTTAAACATTACTCACTAAGCCATGTATTCACTAAGATACACTTAATCAGTCAGTTATACAATCAATTTTTCAAAAACAAATCATCCATTTAGACACTTATATACCCATTTATTCTTCCATCGACCTTGAGATATACATATATAAAACATATGTAATTTTCAGAAAAACACATATTCACTGGATGATGTCATCAGTGATGTCATCAGTGACGTCATTTGAGATGTCATCAGTGATTTCATGAGTGATGTCACTGACCATGTCATGAGTGATGTAATATGTGACGTCATCAGCAGTGCATTGCGGGCGCGCGAGTTATAGTTAGCTGAACTAACTATAACGGGGGAATTTCAATGGTTTTGTTCGAGTGAAAAGTCCAGCTAACTATAACGTCACTGAAATTCTTTCAGTGAATTTCTAAGGTTTTTTAATGCTAATTCCTAACTATAACGCTCCTGAAACCTATGGTTTTTTCAGTGAATATATATATATATATAAGCATGGTCCCAAGAGGACTCCACATTTTCACGACACCAACATACGAAAAACCTAATCCTAAAATGCTGGAAGAATGGTCATCTAATTCCGCGTTAAGCTCTAGGAGAATGTTGGAAATCCTTGTGAAATTTGCCTGGTTAGATAGAGAGGAGCTGTTGAAAGAAATTAAAGAATTATTGGAAGAATTGACAAGTAGTATGGATGCTGAGAACTTGAATAAGTCACTTACTACTATCAAAGAAAGGTTGAACAGACATGAGGAAGACATCAAGGCACGTAAAGAAAGGAAACTCAATCGTGATTATGCTGACTACGATAGTGGTCGTATTTTTACTTTTAGTCATAAATATGACCACCTGTACATAAATGAGAACTCTGAGCCATGCACATCAAGTGGGGTGACAGAAAAACCGTCTGTAGAGATCTCCACAACCAGTGATAGTGAGTCTGATGTATCGGTACAAAATCAGACACCGTCTACAAACATCAAAAAACAACTTACTTTTTTAGACGAGTACCGGACTCTAAGAAGGGGCCGTCTAACTACGAGAGAAACGCCGTTACCGAAAGCAAGGGGAAAACGGGGACGAGGACAAGGCCGAGGAAGAGGGTACGCAACAACAGAAGAACAAGGCTCAGACAGCGGTGGCAGAAGAGGCAGGGGCCGTGGCGCAATGGGAACCAACAGAGCGCGCGCCATAAAAGCATATTGATGGATGACAAAATGGTAAACAGAACTTGTATTAATCTATTACAGAGATCATTAACCATGATTGAAAAGAGAACTCTCTGCCTTGGCTTATCATTCTGTCCATCCTATCCTTCCGAGTATGCTGATGTACGCATTGGTGTTTTTAAATATGTAAGGAAACTTAAATTACAAAAGTGGCATAAACTTAAGGGCAGTAGAGATGACCAAATGTACAGTGGGGCTTGCAATACTGATAGTTATGATTTTAATATCCATGATACTGAGACACCCAGCACAGTGATTGAGTTAGGACAAAATGCTGTGGGGACAGAGAGTGAGGTTTCATCCACACAGATATTAACAGAGTTAGATATCATTACTGATGCCTCGGCTAACACTGCCTTTAGACCCAAATCAACCTTTTTACCTACTCTTCCCCATGATAACCTGGATACATTCCACGATATTGTCAACAAGTCACTTGCTCAATCCAGATATAGTAGAAAAAAATCTAAAAACAATTAAAAATGCAATCTTACATACGAACAGAGACAGGCCCTCAAATCTCTGATGGACGATGAAAGCATTGTCATTCGTCCTGCAGATAAAGGGGGAAACATTGTTGTGCTCAATCGTGAACTATACCTGGAAGAGGCAGAAAGACAACTGAAGGATGACATGTTCTATGAATCTGTAGATTTTGACAGATATAATATTAGTATTACCAAGATTTGGGAACATCTGATGGAATGCAAAGATAAGGGCATATTGACTTGGGAGGAATACGGTTATTTAAAGTGTGATTATCCGGTCCTCCCAGTACTATACCTGCTCCCTAAAGTCCACAAAGACGCTACCAAACCACCAGGTCGACCTATTGTGTCGTCACATGGAAGTGTGACAGAACACATATCTAAGTACATCGATTATTTCCTGAGAGGGTTTGTGATCAACCTGAACAGTTATGTCAAGGATACCAAGGATTTTCTAAATAAGGTAGAAAACCTGTTATGGGATACAGTCTCGTTGTTCGTCACTTTGGACGTACAGAGTCTCTATACCATTATCAATCACCAACAAGGTTTAACAGCATGTGGAGTGTATTTGGGGACAAGACATATCAGATTCTGAGAACATACACAGATGCTACTTGACATGACAGAGTACTGTTTGACCAATAACATCTTTTTGTTCAACGGTGCTCTGTTTCGTCAAACCAACGGTACAGCGATGGGATCACGTTTTGCTCCCAGTTTTGCGAATTTATTCATGGGAAACTGGGAGGAAAACATTCGCTCTGACCCCGCCCTACAAGATGGATTTGAACATGTGTCAATGTGGCTACGCTACATTGACGATTTATTTATAATTTGGAAGGGGACTGAGTGTGAAGCCCTCCATTTCATTGAGAAACTGAATAACAATGATCGAAATATTTTTCTCAGTGGTAACATCAGCAGAACTGAAAAAGAATACCTGGATGTTAAACTACAGGTTAAGGGCAATAAGGTAATCACGTCGCTTCACCGCAAAGCAACTGAGGGCAAAGAGGAATTGTAATTCTGATGATACCTACCACATTGAGAGTAGAATCATAGCAGACCGTTTCAGGGAGAGGGGTTATCCTAATTGGGTAGTCAGGAGAGCATTGAGTAGAGCAGAGAGAGTAGATAGGGCATCTACAATCTCTGACAAGCCTTCTTTTGAAGAGAATGAGAGTAAAAAGCCCAGGATGATACTCACGTACAGCTCTAATGCACAGGCCATCAAAAAGATCGTGGCCAAAAATTGGGACATCCTCAGAAATGATACGGTGATAGGGGATTCCATTCCGATTAGACCATGCATTACATATCAGAGAGGGAGGAATATCAGGGACATGCTTGTCCATAGTGATATCACCACTTATCCACCTGACAGTATGAAGGGTCTTGAAGGTTTCTTCCCTTGCGGCCATTGCAAGGCGTGTTTGTACAGCAAATGTCACAAACAGGTGAGCCATAATGGGGTTAATAAAAACATCACCCAGTTTTTTACTTGTAGCTCCATGTTTGTGATTTATGCAATAGAATGTACATGTAAGCTTTGGTACATCGGCAGCACTACGTGCATGGCCAAAAAGAGAATCCTGGAGCACACTTGTGCGATTACCAATTATGACCCCAAATATCCTGTGGCCCGGCATTTTAGGGAAAGACATTTCTCCAACACAAAGGACTTAAGTTATATCATCCTTGAACAGATCAGCAAAAGTCCGAGGGGTGGTAACAGGGTATTGAAACTACGACATAGAGAGTCCAAACTCATCATTGACTTTCAAAAAAAAGTGCCGGGAGGGTTGAACCAGGAAGAGGAGTTATCTGTACACCTAAAATTACAACTCACCTTATTTTGACAACAGTATTTTGCACATTTGTATACATGCCGGCATGTTTGTTTTTTAATACTGTTTTTTTAGATAGATACATATTATGCTGTTCATTGCATTATAATTCTGCAGCTCTTCATCTTTCTTTCATGAAGTACAATGTGCCCTTGATGATACAAGACACTTGATAAGTGAAGATTTTATTGCAAGCATTAGGATGTGATATCCTTGTGAATAGCAGTATTGTAACGTACATTTTTTTATCTTTCTCTTCTTCTTCTGTTTTCTTCCTTATTTCACAGATGGAATGAATCACCTATTCACCGACACCCACCATATATATGGTTTCTCTTTTTCTTTTTCTATTATTCTCTAAATTGTTTCTCAAGAGCACGTTTTTGAGTATGCTTATGACAGCACGCTTTTGAAGTATGTGGTTAGTTACTGTGACTGTGTAATAGACTTGTGATACTCTTGGGCACAGTGCCAACCAATGGCATATGGCACCATTTGGTCATGTTTGATGAGGTTTTTTCTGCAGTTTAACACAGCACTTGCTGTATCGCGTTCACATCTGTGTTTACAGTGTATTGAATGAGACGTACATTGCTCATAGGGACAGCAATGACCACTTGGCAATACTATGCTGCTCCCGAGATAACAATCAAATATCTGTTTCATCTATTGAATTACAATAGGATGTTTTAGTAATCTGTGTATGCAAAATAACTTTATTGACAATCAGACAAGTACCGTTCATCTCGCAAGGTACGTGAGCCGGCACTAGCGAACATCGATGACTATTGACATCGTTGTAGGCGAGAATTCAGTCGTTTCAACGAACGACAAATGGTACGAGATCGCATGACATGTTATTGCGGGTCAGACTGTTTTGATCTATTTTGGTACAATAATTCTTCATATTGATTTGTTAATTATCGGCATGTGTAATGCTTACTTATTTTCTTCATATTTTCGTCATATTTATGTGTATATAAGAGCAAACTGATTTTTTTATAAAACAATTTCATGACGTTCGTAAAAGTAAGAAAAGTAGCATAGCAAGATGATTACTTAACTTAACAATCTTTTTAACTATTTCTATCAAGATAATGAAAGCTTGTACCATTACAATATGTCCGCTGCAATAACTATGATATACATGTCACATGAATGCATCACGAAAACCCTTTTATGCTGTGCTGTTTGTTTGTCTGGCATTCACGTGATCAAGCCTCATTTGAGGTGAAAAGCATTGTGAATTAAACAACGGTCACCTTGTTTTGTTTGCGTGGTGGTACTTTGTCCTGAGAGCGCGTTTTACAGGACAACTTGAGTGAATATATATATATATATATATATATATATATATATATATATATGCACCAAAAGTTCCCACGTTACTGGAGCCCAAGATCCTACAGAGCGGCCTCACAAAGAATGGGCACGGGGCAGCCCATCAATACATCACTGTCACCAAAAAGTAGTGAGGCCCTTTGCTGCAAAAGCCGTTTATTTTCAGGTACAGCAGCGCCTTTTACATCTTCCATCCCATCTTCTAACGTTTCGGCTAACTGCCTTGCTCACAGAAGGAAATGAAATGATTTGCAGGTGTGCTGTGGCGCGCTTTTTCAAAGATGTACCACGTGACTGAATTAAACAACTACAAGCCCCAAAGTGCATTGTGTTAATGTCTCGTAATTCAAATAGGAAATCCTTCGATAATTTTTAACCTGGATGGTACTTATCTTATAGACACACGCACTGTTCTTAGTTCGGGAAATGCTGAAGTCAGTCAGGTGAGTAGAACCAGTGTTTCAATGCTGTTAAAATACGGACTTGAAAGCAAACACCACTTGCAGCATGATCATGGCAGGAAATAATCCTGAATGAATCTCTTCCTCGCGCCATCCTTTTTGCACCATTGGCATCACCTCAGTAGGTTAGGTGCGCGAGTGGATCAGGCACCTCAATTAATATGCACCAAAAGTTCCCACGTTACTGGAGCCCAAGATCCTACAGAGCGGCCTCACAAAGAATGGGCACGGGGCAGCCCATCAATACATCACTGTCACCAAAAAGTAGTGAGGCCCTTTGCTGCAAAAGCCGTTTATTTTCAGGTACAGCAGCGCCTTTTACATCTTCCATCCCATCTTCTAACGTTTCGGCTAACTGCCTTGCTCACAGAAGGAAATTAAATGATTTGCAGGTGTGCTGTGGCGCGCTTTTTCAAAGATGTACCACGTGACTGAATTAAACAACTACAAGCCCCAAAGTGCATTGTGTTAATGTCTCGTAATTCAAATAGGAAATCCTTCGATAATTTTTAACCTGGATGGTACTTATCTTATAGACACACGCACTGTTCTTAGTTCGGGAAATGCTGAAGTCAGTCAGGTGAGTAGAACCAGTGTTTCAATGCTGTTAAAATACGGACTTGAAAGCAAACACCACTTGCAGCATGATCATGGCAGGAAATAATCCTGAATGAATCTCTTCCTCGCGCCATCCTTTTTGCACCATTGGCATCACCTCAGTAGGTTAGGTGCGCGAGTGGATCAGGCACCTCAATTAATATGCACCAAAAGTTCCCACGTTACTGTAGCCCAAGATCCTACAGAGCGGCCTCACAAAGAATGGGCACGGGGCAGCCCATCAATACATCACTGTCACCAAAAAGTAGTGAGGCCCTTTGCTGCAAAAGCCGTTTATTTTCAGGTACAGCAGCGCCTTTTACATCTTCCATCCCATCTTCTAACGTTTCGGCTAACTGCCTTGCTCACAGAAGGAAATGAAATGATTTGCAGGTGTGCTGTGGCGCGCTTTTTCAAAGATGTACCACGTGACTGAATTAAACAACTACAAGCCCCAAAGTGCATTGTGTTAATGTCTCGTAATTCAAATAGGAAATCCTTCGATAATTTTTAACCTGGATGGTACTTATCTTATAGACACACGCACTGTTCTTAGTTCGGGAAATGCTGAAGTCAGTCAGGTGAGTAGAACCAGTGTTTCAATGCTGTTAAAATACGGACTTGAAAGCAAACACCACTTGCAGCATGATCATGGCAGGAAATAATCCTGAATGAATCTCTTCCTCGCGCCATCCTTTTTGCACCATTGGCATCACCTCAGTAGGTTAGGTGCGCGAGTGGATCAGGCACCTCAATTAATATGCACCAAAAGTTCCCACGTTACTGGAGCCCAAGATCCTACAGAGCGGCCTCACAAAGAATGGGCACGGGGCAGCCCATCAATACATCACTGTCACCAAAAAGTAGTGAGGCCCTTTGCTGCAAAAGCCGTTTATTTTCAGGTACAGCAGCGCCTTTTACATCTTCCATCCCATCTTCTAACGTTTCGGCTAACTGCCTTGCTCACAGAAGGAAATTAAATGATTTGCAGGTGTGTATATATATATTCACCACAGCACTCCCATGAGAGGAAAGAGGTCGCACTCCCAACAGCTTTTACTCCGTTTTTAATTCTTCAGAGTTGGCAAAACCACAAGATTCCAAACCAACGCGTCTCGGTGTACCATACACCTTGTTCACGGTTGTTGTTTGCTCCATTGAAAGAAATGTTCATTTAATAAAGTGAATTGAAGGTAAGTCTCTGACATCAATTCCTGGTGCCGCTTGCACATTTACCCTTTGAATTCTGGGTGATGTAGTTTTTTGTGAACCAATGAATTATTCCACTATATTTCGAGTGTTTGTAATAGATTCATTATCTGTAAAATATTAACAAAAGTAATTGTGTCCGTTATGTATACTTTTGATAGTTTTGAAACTCCATTTGTAAATTGACATCGTACGAAGTTCTCTCATGCTTAGAGTCAAATAGCATTGAGTTTTATTTTTGTCCAGCCCTCTGGTGGGCTTTACTAGGAGTTCTTAAATGTTCCAGCCCTCAGGTTAGGCTGATTCATAATTGGGGTTCTGATTTGTTTTAAAAGTTATGACGTTTGGGTTTCAAGCCCTCCAGTGGGCTTATATGTTGAAAATTATGGTACTTGAATTTTGAAACCCTCCGGTGGGGTACCCTCCATTATCTTTTGAACTTTGAGAAAAGTCTATACATGACGGATCTATTACTTATCAACATTATTTTTTTTCCCAAATTCACAGATGTATATATAATTCTTCTGACTGATTTAGCCCAAATGGGGTCATGGATCACAAATTCAAAATATGCCGAGATTCTTTTTGGCGTAAAATTTTCTCCCTGTTTCCACCACGTGTATTTAATGGTACTGATTCAATACCATAGAATTTTAGAGATTTCCAATTTGAATTGTGATGTGTTTCCATGTGTTTGGCTATTGCTTTATTTCTATCTTTGTTCTTTATGGCTCGTACATGTTCCAGCTAACTATAACATGTGTGAAACCTATGGTTTTTTCACTGAATTTGCAAGGTTTTTTAAATGCTAATTCCTAACAATAACGTGTGTGAAACCTATGGTTTTTTCAGTGAATTTGTACGGTTTTTTAAATGCTAAGTTACTACGTTACGCTAGATGGGCCATGTACGCACGATGCGCTTCGCGCACCGTGCGCACATGGAGGACATATGATGCGCTTCGTTGTGAAAGGTAATATTTTAATTTTTAGGAAATGAGATATGCCATGCACAAATGGTGCACTTCGGGCACCATTTGCACATGGGGCGGGGAAAGTTTGGATATTGTTTTTTTTAAATAATTTTTACCGTACGCGTACGGTAAGCGTAATCGGCGAAATTATCGAAAAAATTAAAATTCAATTTTTGGCCTTGGGGGATCTTTGGGGACTCCCTCAACATGGCTAGGTGCTTAGGAGCTGTCTAAACAGCCCCTTTACATGTTTTTGGCCTTTGTTTTTTAACCCCCTCTCAGAGTGCGAGAGAGAAAATGGCGGCCGCCACTTCCTGGTTTCCACCGATTCGAATGTTTACTAAGATCTAACAGCCAATCAGATTCGCGCTCGCGCACGGCACCGTATGCGTACGGTAAGCTTACCGTAAGCGCACCGTAAGCTGCCACAGATATATATATTGATTTAAATGCTATTTTCTCAGGAACTACTGAACAGATTTACACCAGACCTACAAAAGGCACTTCCTTGACCTGAGGAATACCTCTCTGCCAAATTTCAAGTAACTCTGTTCAGCCGTTCGGGCTGTAGCTGTGTCTAAAGGTCCTATGGAAAAATGCATGGGAAAAATGCGTTTAGGACCCCCCTTTTTTCTCAGCCCCCGCTTGACGAATCCCCCCGAGACTTTCAGGGTAGGAGCGCAGCGTAGCGCCCCATTAGTTTTGAAAATTTCGCGAGGATTCGTCGACCGGCGCCAAAGTTATTCCAAATAGAATGTTGCGGTTTTCCTATGGAAACAGGGTCCTAACTATAACTACCTACTGGCGACCGCCAGTAGGTAATATATATATATATATATATATATATATATATATATATATATATATATATATATATATATATATATTACCTACTGGCGATTGCCAGTAGGTAGTTATAGTTGGGACCTATTATCCATAGGAAATCTGCAACATTCTATTTGGAATAATTTTGGCGCTGGATGACGAATCTTCGCGAAATTTTCAAAACTGGTGGGGCGCCCCGGTCCGCTCCTATCCTGAGAGTCTCAGGGTGATTTGTCAAGTGTGGGCTGAGAAAAAAAGGGGTCCCAAAACGTGTTTTCCCCATGCAATTTTCCATAGGAACCTTTAATCGCAGCTACAGCCCAAACTGCTGAACGGAATTACACCAAATTTGACAAAAAGGTAGCCCTTGGTTCAGAATCGTGCCTATTGGTTAAATGGTGTAAATCCGTTCAGTATTTCCTGAAAAAATAAAAAATAAAATCACATATATATCTGGGCGGAGCCTAACCACACATCTCATCGTGAGATCTGTTTGGCTGTCAGCACTTCATCCAAGAAGTGTTGGCAGTCATCTTGGGACCAATATACATGATAGCGCCTCATTAAAAAGCATTGCAGTTAATAGAAGGTTTTAAGACTTTAGTTACATTATAAATCATGTGTTGATGGTACCATACTCATTTTAGGAATTGTGGTGTGTTCTAAGGTGATTTTACTATGTGAAAAAGCCTTCTGCTGGGATATCATGAATCATGTTTGAGAGAAAGCTGTTTTCTCATGCTTTTCCCACAGAGATTTGGAAGGTGATCTATAAGCTAAACTGAGAGCATATTTTCTGTAAATTCACATTATCTTTCTCAGTCATGTGAGAATGAAGTCTGACATTCTCAGTAAACCATGTACATCCAACAAGGGCAGAGACTGTCAGTTGATTCCTTTGTGTTCTACTGCAGCTTCCCAGAGTGTTCTAAAGAACAACTAGAGCGGTAACAGTCCTACTTATGACAAAAGTATGGCACACCTGAAGCCATCTTGATTGGAATAAACTGGTAACACTTAAAACATTTCATTTAAAAAGGAACACAATGCGGGGGTTCATTTTGCCATAGAAATTATGATTAGTGCTGAAGAAAGAAAAATTAGGGCACATTTTGAGTGACTTCTCAAATCCTCTTCTATTTCATTAAAACATTCTGACATGCAGACTGAAACATGCACTTTTAGAACCAGCAGCAGACTTCCGTGGTGAGCAGTAGCTTTACTACAGTGATCTAATAAGCAACTAGAGTGCTAACATTCAGAATTTATGGCAAATGTGTGACATATCTGAATACCTTCTTGATGGAATCAAAGTAAAAAACTGAAAGCATTTCCTACTGAGGAGACTGCAGAAAATGAGGAAATTAGGAAACTTCATAACAAATAAATCTCCCAAGATGGCCACCAGAGACAAAAGAGCCCAAATGCAGCACAAATATCACCCAGATGTAGCCCACATGTAGCCCAATGACAGAAGTGTGCAAAACACGTTTTATTTTTTGTGTTTTTGCAGTTTTATATAGTGCAGACTTGTCAGGTATTGGAGTGCTTTACATGGGCATAGGTTATATCACACAAGAACAAATTCATTTTGGTTGTAGACATGGAGAGATTAAGTGATTTGACCAGAATCACAGAATGTCGAGCTGAAGCAGAAACTCCAACCTAGTTCCCCTGTTGCAAAGTCTGCAGCTCGGGAAGTAACACCACATCCTCTCCCCTAAGTGCAACATTTAATCAAGTAGTCAACTGGATAAAAAAACATAAAGATAACAAATAATTTGAAAATTGCTTTGTCGCTATTTGAAAACTCAGAAAATATGTCCTCATTTTAGTTTTTTAGAGCACTAACCATAATTTTGATGCAAATAAGACCCTCTCATATATGTAATTTCTAAAGGAAATGCTCTAGGTATTACAGTTTTGATTACATCAAGATGACGTCAGGTGTTCCACACTTTTGTAATAAATATAGAATGCTAGCAATCTAGTTGTTCATTAGGATACTGTTTAGAGGCAGCGGCCAGGGGCATGGTCTGTGAAAATTGAAGGCAGGTAGGAGGGTGCAGAGGCAACAATATGACCACACTGGGCAGGCAGGAAGGGCAGTGGCAGCACAACAGACTATGGAGGGCAGTGGAAAGGGGTGCAGGGGCAACAAACCAACAATACAGGACTGGCAAGAGAGGCTGTGGCAATATAATAGACCATTGTGGGCAGAAGGAAGAGGCAGTGGTAGTACAACCATACATGCCAATAGACCCGATTCAGCCAGGAAACATCCAATGTTTTTAAGCTCAAATGGGCTTTATTTGATCTGTCTCCTGTCTACAATCTCCTCTTTTTTAATGTAACTCAAAGGGGAAAATCAATACCCCAGTTTTTTTTCAAAATCTCCCTTTTACCAAGTTCAAAATGTTCGCAGGAGGCAGGAGGAATTGGGGTAGGGACATGGACTTGGATAACAGAGGACAGGAGGGACATGGAGAGGTGCACCAAACGGACCCTACAGGGGAGGCATCAGGGTTTGCAGCAGCACAATAAACCACACAGGGCATGCGGGACGGGAGTGCAGCACAACAATCCATAGAAAGCAATAGAGAGGGGACAGGACCATGCACATGGACAACAGAGAACAGAGGGGAAAGAGTCTATGGTAGCCAGCTGACCATAATGGACAGACAGGAGAGAAAGCTGCAGCATAACAGACCATAAAGGGCAGGAGGGATGGATCAGGGGCATTACAATGGAACAGACAAGCCAGGAGGGCGGGAATAGGGGTCTGCACATGGAAACAGAGGGCTGGGGGCAAGGGGGCAGGGCAGGAGCAGCAAGATGACCATGGAGGTCAGGCAGGATGGGCACTAGAAGCAAGACACATCATGGAGAGCAACAGTGAGACTATGATGGCATACACACAAACCATGGAGGGAAGGTGGGAGGGGGTCAGGGGCTGCTAGCTGACCACACAGGGAAGTTGGGAGGGCCGTGGCAGCACAGAAGACCATGCATGGCAAGTGGGAGGGTTAGTGGAGGCACAATGGCT